>NW_020837972.1:5439016-5547277 GCF_003676395.1 Aethalodelphis obliquidens
GTGTGTGTGTGTGTGTGTGTGTGTGTGTGTGTGTGTGTGTGTGTGTGCGTGCGCTCATGGCAGGGGGAAGACGCTGAGCCCTGCTGAATATTTTTGCATCCATTTCGCCATAATTGACGCAGAACCAAATACTCCCACTCAGGATTGAACCCACCCAGCACAGGGTGCCGGTGCTTAAACAGTGAATCCCCGGAGCCAGGGGCCGCCTTGGGCCCAGCACAGCTGACACACGCTGGGATGTTGGGGTTCCAGCCTCACTGATCCCAGCTGTGTGGCCCCAGGCCTGTGACTTCACCTCTCTGTGCTTCTGATTTCTCATCCATAAAATATGGGGGCTACACTCCATGTCCCTCAGGGGCAGCTATGCGGATTCGATGAGACCAACTCCTGGCAAACAGGAGGTGCTTGCCCTTCTTCCCCAGCTCAGGTCAGTGGGAGGATACTCCAAATACAATTATAGTCCCCCAACCAAATTACGTACAGCAGTCTTCTCAACCGGAGGAGGCGGAGGGGGTGGCGGTTTTGCCCCCTGGAGACACCTGGCAATGTCTGGGGACATTTTTGGTCATCATGCTTGGGGGCACTACTGGCATCTAGTTGGGAGAGTCCAGGGATGATCCTATATACATACATGGGACAGCTCTCTGCCCCCCAAAGAATGACTGGGCCCTAGGTACCAACGGTAGTGAGACTGGAAAACTGACATATGGCAAGAGTTTGGTGTCAGAACTTCCCTGGTGGCACAGTGGTTAAGACTCCACGCACCCAATGCAGGGGGCCCGGGTTCGATCCTTGGTCAGGGAACTAGATCCCCCTTGCATGCCGCAACTAAGAGCCTGCATGCCGCAACTAAAAGATTCCCACACGCCGTAACTAAGAGTTTGCATGCCACAACTAAGAGTAAGCATGCTGCAACTAAGGGTTTGCATGCCGCAACTAAGAGTATGCATGCTGCAACAAAGATCCGGCACGTGGCAAGGAAGATCCTGTGTGTCACAACTAAGACCCGGCGCAGCCAAATAAATAAATATTAACAACAACAACAAAAGAGTTTGGTGTTACAGACAAGCCCTTGATCTTTTAAGACGGTTCCCTCGTTTTCAGCCCCTACATGACATATTTATCTGCTGACGTGTTTTATGTTCTGTCCCCTTGAAGGCAACTCTATAAAGGCAAGAGCTGTGTCTGTTTCATTCAGTGTTGGCACCCTAGTAGGTGCTCGATAAACACTGGTGGGATGAAAATGTGAGTGAGTGAATGAAGGGACACAAATAATACACACCTCCTGCTTACGGGGTCCTGGCACACAGTAAATGCCCACGAAAGGTTGGCCAGGTTCTTATTTTGCTTTGCAAAAGGCACCAGTCTGGCCGTTTGGTTAGGTGGGACTCACATCACGGCACCTGCACCTACACTCGTTAAGCCCTTCCTGTATGCGGGTGCTTAACAGGTGCCAGGGCTGCGCTGGTGTTTAGTCCGTCCCACTGGACCACCCACCTGACAAGCCCCAGGCGAACCCCCACTTTCAGATGAGGATGCTGAGGCTGAAAGAGGTGGGCCCACTTGCCCAAGGTCACTCGGCCCCGAGTCGGTCCAATTCCAAAGCCCTCTCTGCAGAACAGCCCTCAGCCTTGGAGACCCCTGCTTCCTACTTCCACTCCAGCCATTGGCCTCTGTGGCACTGACGTTGTGCCTGGGTTCTGGAATTTTCTGCCTGGCCTCCACTTGCAGTCCACCTTGCTTGCTGGGCTTGTTTTCAGGCTCACTCTGGGCTGCAGCACAGACATGCCTCTTCCTGCCTTTGTCGCTCAGAGACAATGCGATTATTTCCCTTCTTCCCCCTTTTATTCGGCAGACGCCCAGGCAGGCCATTAGCAAATTATTTCAAGGCTGCCTTTAGAAAAATGTTTTGGGGCACGCCTTTGAGGGTTACTTTCTGCCTGCCAGAGATTCTTCTACTCGGCTCTGAGTAAATAGGGGCCTGAGGCAGGATTTGGAACAGAACGGACTCTTTAGGTAAATCAAGTAAGAGTTCAAGTCCCAAAGACTGAAATCCCGCCCCCTGTCCCCTTCCCAGCCCCAGCTACGGCTCCTGCAGGTGGCCCCAAACTCTTAACTGTCTGTGGCTTTAAAAAGTTTTCTCCTCCCATAGAACAAATATTTAAGCGAAGTCCCCGAGTGAAAGGGGAGTGTGTGGATTTTCCAGTTCGCTGGGGATCTTTGAAGGGATGGTTTGGGAGAAAAGGTTTTGGTTGTTGCAGTAGCTAACTTTTAAGGCCCACATACCATGGCCATGGGCATCATGCATCTACTGGTGGCAGGTCACTGCCCTTAAGTGATAACGATGGGAATTGTAAATGGGAAATGAGGATAAACCCCCATTTCACAGATGAGGAAACTGAGGCACAGAGAGGGGAACAGTCCATCCAAGGCTGCACAGCTGGAAAGTGGCAGAGCCAGGAGTCAAACCCAGGCCCTCTGCAGAACAGCTTGTGTCTCCATCCCAACTCTGCCCTCATCCCGAGGAGTCAGGACATCATGGCACCTGACAGACAGAAAGCAGCTACACAGGCACACCTATCATGTGCGCAGTCCTGCGACGGGCACCCACTTCAACCTCCTGATGATCCTGAGTTCTCCCCATTGACAGAGGAGGAAAGTGAGGCTTGAGAAGGGTCAGGGTCCCTTCGCCAGGATGTGGCCAAGTTAGATTCAAGCTTTCGACCCCAATGCCAGCTGGTAGATGCCAAATGCTAAATGGGAAGGTACCAGATGAATTCAGCCCAGATTCATCTAGCACGCATCAGCGTTGATGGAGGTACTGCAAGGCAACAGTGAACAGAGGAGACAAAGGCCCTGCAAGGTCCATCTCCATTCATTCATTCATTCATTCATTCATTCACCAAACTGGGGAGCAGGGCAATGAGGCCTGGGGGGACTCGGGTCGATGCCTAGGGCCACAGGGCAGGAGAACTGAATGTTACCAAGCCCCACACCCTTAAGTGAATTGCCAGAGAGGGAACAAGAGTGAAAGAGAAGAGAGACGAGAGAGAGACACCCAGAGACGAGACAGAGGGACAGAAAGAATGAACGAGAGGCTTTCTCTCCCTGGGCTAAGTCACCCCTTCCAAAGGTTGGGGTGGGGGATCTGTCTCATAAATTCAGGCCCTACTGATTTGTCCAGGGCCACAGAGCAGCACAGACCCAGAAGGGAAGGAGATGTCATATTAATTAGGCACATGTTAGCACCTGACTGCTCTGGTTGCTGTGTGACCCTGGGAGAATCACCACACCTCTCTGGGCCAGCCGAGGGGATGCTGGGATCCTGCACCTTGAGGGCAGGCATGAGATCTCAGCGACCTCGCGTGCACAGAGGGCTGGCTGAGAGCCTGGTGCACCCCTCGGCTCCATAACTAAATGCTGGGTCCCAAAATGACCATCGGGACACTTCACAAGGCTGAACCCAGGGAAGGAGCTGGCTTAGCCCTTCACCCATCTTTAGTCTCCTGCGAACCGGGTCACATAGTCTGGTGGCAGATGTCTCCTATGTGAAAACACCAGGCCCTCTCTTTGAGGGTCAGTGATATGGGCTTCCCTGAAGTTATCAGGAAGGTCTGGAGAAATCTTTTTACTGGAAGCTTGGCTGGAAAGAGCCCTGAGTGGGGTTCAAAGCTTGGGGTTCCGGCAATTGCTTTGCCACTCACTCACTGTGCTACCCCAGGCAGGTACCTTTCCCTGTCTGGGCTCAGTTCCACCTCTTCAAATCATTAGTAAGGTCCTTGAGGAAAAACCTGGATGCAAGTCGCGTTTTCAATCATTAGATGTCATTCTACCCTGGTCCCCAAGCCCCATCAAGCTTGCCTGAGTGAGAGATGGTGGACTCTCAGGACCCAGATTAAGGTCCCCTGTCCTGGCCCATTCACACCAAGATTCACTTGTCAGTGGGCAAATCTGCCCACCACCTCGGGTAATCAGATGAGACCTCACAATTTTGCTCGACTGTAAGACCACAGAAGTCACAACTCCACACGCGCATGACACGGACACTTGGCCACCCTGGAGGGTGTGAGGAGATGAAGCAGGTGCCAACTAATCCTCCCCCCAAATAGGAAGCATTTGCGTCGGGCTGGAGTGTCGGCACTTGCAGATAAATCAACCGGCAGAGGCTGCCGGACTCATGTGCCAGCCCCGACCGCACAGACGTTGAATCCGGTATAAATGTCCTGACCGCTCTGGGGGAGCGAGCAAGTCCACTGTCAGGGGGATCGCCACCACACGCCGCTTTCCCAGGCGCGGGAGCAGGACAGGGTCGGGCTAGACGGACAATTATTCTGGAAGAGGCAACCTCCCCGGTTGGATCTGTGGGAACCCCACCACCTCCCTGGAGTGGGGCAGGGGCCGCACTGGAGGGGAGAAGTTCTCGCTGTTGTTTTAATATTTTGAAAAACATAATAAGCTTACAAGATCTGGTGGCTCCGAGTCCGGCTGCCTTTTCCTCAGGGAAGAAAATCTCTGTTGGCTTCGCGCAGAGAAGCGGCGTAAAGATTCCCGGCTGCGGGAAGCGAGGTGTCGGAAGGACGAGGTGCGCTTGAAGGGGGTCCGGCCGGAGGGCTCCCCACTCGCCCGCTCGGGGCCCACCGTGCTGGTCACTAAGTTGAGGGCCTCCTGGAAGGACCGCCGGACGGTCCCCATCCACTGGGTCATGTGGGTTTGGGCCACCGTGAGTTTGTCTCCCAGGTAATCCATGGGGCCGGCAGGTGGGGAGGCAGGAAAGCCGCGAAACGCCGGGTCCTTTCCCCTCTCCCTGCTGTGCACCGCCGGGAGTTCTGGGCTGCCTGGAGAGGAAAGCCAGCAGCCCTCTTCAGCCGGCCCGAGAGTAGATAAACATCGCTGAGCCAGCAGCCAGCGGCATCCGCGGGGCTCGCTCCGAATCTGAGGCAGTTCAGGGTCAGGCTGCGAGTCCACCCCCCGGAGTTGTGAGTAAACACGCTGGCCGCTCCAAGATCCAGTTCCCAGCGCTCACCGGCTGGCCGGCTGGCTCGGGTGACGAGGAGCTTTGAGGAACTGGGCTGCCGCGCCGGCTCCAGGGCGTGACGGTCCCCGCGAGGTGGGGGTGGAAAAGGCGGTGGCCCCCGGGCACCCTCAGGCACCTGGATCCTCACTTTCCCCCAGGTAGGCGGCACCCCCCAGGCACCCGCGGCGGCGGCGGGGCCCTGCTCACCTGGCCCACGCAGGTTTCCTGTCCTCCGGCCGGGGGCTCCAAACCTGTGGGCCGGCGGGCAGCTAGCTCATTTCTGGAGGCAGCCACCAGGGCCCCGGGTCCCCTGGCTTGGCAGCCCAGGATGACATCAGCCCCCGTTCTCAGCGAGGGGCTTCGCTGCCCAGGAATGCCGGAGGGGCCTCGGGGAGGCGGCCGCCCAGGGAGCTGACGTCCGCCCCCATTTGTTCTTCCTCTCCAAGTCCCAACTCGCTCACCGTCCCGCGGAGCTGACTGTGAATGCACGTGCCCGGCAGCCTATCCGCCCTATGCCCTGACCGCGGGCGCAAGGGGAGATGCGGCTGCACGTGCGTGCACGCGGGCGCCTGTGTGCACGTATGTCGGAGATCAGGCGGCCCGGGGAAGGCTGAACAGTTGGGAAACTGCCTCTAGGGTGACAGGCAGCGAGCGTCTGTGGACCTCTGGCCGGCAGTCAGTCTGTCTCCCTCTGGCGGTCCATTTCTCTGTCAGTTTCCCAGCCTCTCCTTCCTCCCCCTGTGTCTTATTTTCCACTTGTTCCTCCCTAAGCTCCTCTCTCTCTCTCATCCTCTCTCTTTCTCTCTCTGTCTCTCTCGCCTTTCCAGCCTTCTCTCCCTCCTCCCTAAAAGGCAACACCCAGCCAGGTGAAACAACCCCCGAGGTCCCCCAAGGAAGGAACTGGGCCGGGCTGTATTTCAGTACAGGCAGAGTTGCCATGGCAACCCTGGGGCACAGCATCTGCCCCATCCTGGGTGGGCAGGCGCGGCACAGGGATGAACAGGAATGATTCATGGTTTATACTGGGTCACATGAGCTCCTGGGCTTTAACCCTTGTGGAGCTGTAGTGGCGGGGGGGCGGGGTGGGAAATGCGAGGCAGCAGCATCTGAGACTGGAGGGGGTGCTTGTCCGGAAACGGTGAGCAGCAGCCTCCCTAAGGGGAGGCACACTTGTGGAAGGAGCTTTCTCCTTCCAGCAGGGATCCACCCTCTGTGTTACAGATGAGGAGGTGCAGACTCAGAGACGTAGATTCACTTGCCCAAGGTCACACAGCAAGGGTACCACCAGAGCATGGGTCTGGGCTGTTTCATCCCCGCCCCGCCCCATTTTCCGGGTCTGACACAGCACATGGTCCAGAGTTGGAGCTCAGTAAATATTTATCGTTCAAACGCCGAGTCCAAGAGTGAAACTTTGATCAGTCTGACTGCATCCCCAGCACTTTCCCCCACCCACGTCATCTCAGTTTTGAACAAATATTTGCTCCCTAGACACTGATCAAAGGGCTTCACTTGAGAAAGTTTTTCACGGAGGTGTCTGACAATGCAGCTGACGCAGATCTCCTCCTTCTCTGGATTCCCAGTCCTTACAGATGTTCGTTTGCTCATTCATTCTTTCACTGATTCATGTAAACATTCAGAGACTGCCCTCCCCGGGCCAGGCACTGGATACAGAGACTGAGGACGCACCTGCCCTTGAGGGCTCCCAGTCCAGTAGGACACTATAACTGTGGCTAATATTCACTGAGAGTGTGACTGAGTGTCCAATGCCATTCTAAGTGTTCATAGGAATTAACTCATGAATCCTCACGTGAACCCATTTGACAGGAGGAGACTGAGGCCCAGGGAGGTGACGTCACCTGCCAAGTTCTTCGAGGGTGGTAGGCGGCCCCCAAGGTGGCCTCCAGTGATCCCTGACCCCTGTTATTGACACCCCAGAGTGGTTCCCTCTCACAATGAGTCCGAGTTGGTCTGTGTGCCCAAGAGATAAGGCAGAAGTGACAGTGTGTGATTTCCAAAGCTGGGTCCTACCAGCCGCCATGTTGTGAAGGCACTCAAGCAGCCCTGTGGAGAGACCCACGTGGAGATAGTCTGAGGCCCCCAGCCAACAGGCAGCACCCACTTCCAGCCGTGTGAGTGAGCCATTTTGGAAGCAGATCCCACATCGCCAGGCAAACCCTTGGATGACTGTGGCCCTCAACTGCAACCTCACGGGAGACCCTGAGCCCGAGCCATCCAGCCAAGCTGCTCCCAAATTCCTGACCCACAGAAATCACAAGAGATTCAAATGCCCAGAGGCAGGATAGTGCCTGGGCCATTGGGAAACCAAGATCTGGAGCAGAATTGAGGAGAGAGAGGGGAGGGAGACAAGGGCCTCTTGTAGCAGCCTGCACCCCATGATGCAAATGAGAAAAATGTGCACAGGGCCCCAGATCCTACCTCCATACATGTGTGTGGCCCCACCCACCACCCCATACAGCCTTCAGGGTCCCAGGGCTTCTGGCCACTAAGGTTTGCCCACTTTCCTCACCTGGTCTGTAGCCAGCCTCCTGCAGTGGGTGGGCCAGTTGCCCAGAGGGCCAGGAACTTCCAGGGTGGGAGCAGTCATGAGAAAGAGCTGAGTCCTCCCCATCTAACCCCAGAAAAGCCACACCAGAAATACCTAAAGATCTAGAAAGGGACGCAACTTTTTAACAGATCATCTGGACACAGAGGTGGGAAAAATTTACTGAGACCCTTCCGGAGGAAAAACGTTACATCAAAGCGGCACCTACAACACCTTTAAAGTGATAACACCCAGCGTTGGCCAGGCTGTGGTAAAAGAGATACATTTGCCCACAGGTGGAAACGGAGATTGGTATATTATTTCCTGAAGGGAATTTAACATTGAAGATCAAAATTCTTAAAAACAATGACCAGTTAATGGCATGCATGCCGAAGTGTACTGATATCTATAACTTATTTTGAAATGCAGCAAAAAAAAAGAGTATACACTAAGGAATGGATGGCTGGCTAGATTTTTCTAAGGCAAAGAGAGCAAAAGGTGAGCAATTATAGAATCTGTCTGGTAGGTATATGTGTATGTCCTGCACAATTTTTCTGTATATTTGAAATTTTTCATAATAAAAGGTTGGGGTGGGAGGATGTGCCTGCCTTTTGATCCCGAGTTTCATGATCCAGTTCCACACCCAGAAATCTGTCTGGAAACGAGAAGGATCTATACAAACATTTTGCTATACAGGGGTGTTCATCACAGTTATATTTGTGAAAAATTCGTAAAAACCTTATCGTCCAACAAAAAGAGACTCGTTCAGTGTTGTGCCGACCCATACTGAAGTCAGAGGCAAAAGAAAAAATCAGTGACACTGATCCTGTCTTTATGTATAATGTCGACAGTTTGTTCACCATGGATTTTTGAATTAATTTTGATTTTTTAAAAAATACTGCATTAAAAGTAATTTATTTTGATAACCCATTATTTTGGTGCTCTCTTAAATTTTGGGCCCTAGGTGTGTGCCTCAGTCACCTCACCCTAGCCCCAGCCCAGGATATGCTAAATCAATATACCTTCATGGTTAAGGGTTTGTAGACCTGCCTCTGGCTCTTATTAGCTGTGTGGGCTTGAGAAAGTTACTGAGCCTCTCTGATCTTCAGAGATGAAATCATCAAAGTCATCATTGTCACTGATGCTGTTGGAACCCCTTACTGTGTGTGCCAGGCATTGTATTACACTGTCTGCTCCTCCCAACAATGAAATGAGGTTTGTAATAGGATTATTACTCCCATTTTACAGATGGAAAAACTGAGGCAGAGGGATTCAATGAGCAGCCTAAGGTCACACAGCTATTAAGTGGTAGAGTGTGCAACCCCCAGCCTTGCACCTTGGACAAGGTAGAGGAGGACTGGCCTTTGGCAAATCAGTCTGGATCGAAGACAAATGTTGGGGAAAGCAGAGGAGACCAAGCAGCAGGCGGGATCACAAGGTCCCACCTCCTTCCACAATGGGGGAGAGGGGTGCAGAAGGGAGCTGGAAAGACAGATTGCTTGCCTGCTCCCCGCTCCCGGCTCCCCTTAGGTACAATGTGGTCTGAAAGTGTGACTATAAAAAGCGTTACTCTCTGAAAACTGGGGCAGCCTGAGCGCTTTCCCTGCCAGAGGACTTTTTTTGCAAACTCTTCTGTTCTCTCCAGGAAACTCTTGGGATGTTGCTGGGCATGAAAACGGAAAGAAAGCCATCTCCTTACATAATTAATCCAAAATACTCTGGAGAAGCTGCTGTGATCCAGGAAATAAAGGGGAATTTTATCCACAGTATGAGGTGGGGCCCACAGGTCACCATTTCTAGACAAGTGTGTGCCGTCACAGAAATCAGAATGCGGTCCTTCATTCATTCAACAAATGTTCCCTGTGCCGCTACTTTGTGTGAGCTCCGTGCTGACCCTGAAGGGACCTATAGTCCCTGAAGACCTCGGGATAGCTATCTGATCTCAGCCATTAAGGGGAGAGAGTGTCCCAACAGGCCACCTCAAATCTGAGGCTGTATCATTTTCTCCCCCAAATCGGATACAAACATGAACACTCTAGAGAATCCCTCAGGTGGAAGAAAAAGCCAGAAAAAAAAAATGAACATTTGCAGTACAAGTACCAAGGGCTATAACAGACTAGTGAATAACACACTATGATGGGAATGTAAGTGGGGGAGGCGAAACCCAACCAAGAAAGTAGGAACTTGAGGAAAGAAGAGCAAAGGGAAGATGGTCATTTACTGAGGATCATTTATTGTAACTGGAAGAAGCAAATCTGGGTAGGGTCTTAAAAGATGAATAGGAGTATTCCAGGAAGGCTGAATGGCATGTGCAAAGGCCATTGGGCATGGCTGTATTCAGTCTTGCCTCTGGGCTTTTTCACATGCTGTATCCCCTGTATCCCTGCCTAGAGCTGCCTTCCCCTGTTCTCCACCTCTATTGGACGTCCCCGCACCCCATGACCACCTCAGCAACTTCAGTCTTTTCCAAATCTCCCCCAGGAGGTCTCAATCACATGACTCTCTGCACATCCTGTTTCCCCAAAGACTGGACATTCCGGAAGTAGGCATCCTGAGCCTCGAAATATACTAATGTTATACTGATAAGGAAGGGGGTGTGGTAGAAATAATAATAACCATTAATTGAGGATTTGCTGTGTGCCGGGAACTGGTCACCCATACACCTCACCTCACAACCCTCACAACAACCCTACAGGGTGAGTCCTGTTATTAATTATCCCCATTTTGCAGAGAAGGGCAGTGAGGTTTTAAAGAGCTGAAGGTATTTGCTCAAGGTCACTGAGCTGGCAAGTGGGGTTCTGGGACTTGAACCCAGACCTGTCTGATTCCAAAGCCCTCCTCCTTCTAGGACAGAAGCCAGACTCTATCCACACCTCTAAGACCCCTTAAAATAGCCAACTCTGTCCCAAGCCCCATGCACGAGGGCAGTAACTATTCCACACACTTCTCTGGTTGTCTTCAGACCTCCTTGGGTCAGGAAATGCCTGCAGAAGGACTTGTCTGGTTGTAAATCAAACAGCTTCCTTTCTTGACATCTGGCCTAGAGACTAACTCCAGGGACCGTATGTGGGAAGGGCTGACCTGTCGACCCAGCTTAAACCTGTTTTCTCTCCCCGTGGGATGGAGCAAAGTTCTGGAGAGCTGACCAACAGCCAGACTTCTCACTGCATTGAAGAACCAGGCCCAGGCAGACGGCTGTCCCAGACTCACAATACATCTATGTCAGGAGCCGTGATCTTCCACAGGAGTCGCTCACGATCTGGACTTCGACAAGGTCTCTGGGATGTGCTCTGCTGCCTCGTGTTCAGCCCTTTGCACATGCTGTTCCCTCTCGCTAGGACACCATTCTACCCGTTCCTCACCTGGTCAGCATCTATTGTCCTTCACAGCTCAGCTTAGGGTACTCCCTCTTCCAAGAAGCCTCCCCTGATTCTTCATGCCCCCCGGCAGGGGGCGGTCACCTCTGGGCTCCCACTTCGCCGTATGACCCCCAAGCATCATTAACAATCTGAGCTGTAACTCAATTTACCCGTCAGTCTCCCCACTGGACTCTGAGACCAGGGGCAGCAGGTACGTGTCCTGTTCACCCTTGAATCTCAGCATCTGGCACTCAGCAGGCACTCGACGTGCCCACCGTGTGAAATGAGGGAACCACTGAGGTTTGAACCCCAGTCATACAACTCCCAGCATCCCTCTCCCTAGGCTTGTTTCCAAGGCAACAGGGAAAAGAATTCTGATATGGGAACAACAACAAAAAAAAAAACAGAAATAACTTGATCTGACAAGTCAATCCCAGATTATTTATAAACCAAGCCCAAGACAATTTCCTTGTGTTCATTTATCACACTCTTATTCAAATAGTCATTTTAATGACCTAAGATGCCCTTAATTAACCTTGGAAGGGGAGGGGGGAAAAAAAAAAACCATCTGGAAAGGAAATCTTTCTAGAAACAGCCAGGAACTCATCTCTCTGCTTTATCAGGCCCCACCCTGAGCTCAAGTGGAACGTAGCATTTTCCACACTGGGGAGAGCCCGCTGTGTGGCCCCGCCTTGCGTGGCAAGGCCAGTCTGTAATTACAGCCCCTCTTTGAAGAGCTAGGCGTCCAATAAAGCTGCAGGCCCTGGCCTCCTCAAAAATGGAAGCAGGCTAGGCTGAGGGCCCCGCCTGATTCATGCTGCTGGCTGCCCAGTGGCTCTGGGGCAGTGGTTTCCGGAACGCTGCCACACGCTCCTCAGGCTTTCTGGGAAGGAGAAGGGGACCCTACTGGGGTCTTTGTCTGGTCGCCTTGCTTGGGGTTGGACAACGCGTCTCTTTCCACCAGAGCAGCTGAAATTGCACATTTTTGGATTAGTTAGTGAAAGAGAGCAAGATGTTCTTGGGGAACAAGAATTAGAACTGGGACAAGGGATTCATGATGTCCCCTAGGAAATTTATCCCTGAGCAGTGAGCCTGCTATCCTGGGCTAAGTGCCCCCTAAGCAACACCCTAAGATTTGAAGCCTCTCCCCGAGGATGATAAAAGGCTAGAGGAATGAGAAGGCTTCCTTTCCCTCCCCCTCCCTCCTCCCTTCTGACTTCAACAAGCACTTGAGTGAGGACCTACTATGGGCCAAGCACTGTGCCAGGTGCTGGGGACCCCATCCCTGGCCCCCGGAGTGGTTTTATTTGGGCTTTGCAGTAAGGATGATAACGAACTGGAGTAGCTCTTAGTCGCCGAGGGCCTACTGTGCGCTCCATCACCTCCCTGACCTGCATAAGCCAGAAGGGTTGTAATCCCCGCTGTACAGATGAGGACACCAAGACACCGAACGAGGAAGACCCTAGCCCGAGTCACATGGCTGCCGCGTGCAGAGCATGGCTCAAGCCCAGGTCAGGCTGAGCTCAAAGCCGGGGCTCCTGAACACCGGCTACCCTGCCTCTGTGAGCACCCCGGCTCATGGCAGAACAGGGCTGGATTTGGGGTGCAGAAGAGGTGGCGGCAGGATAAAGGGCCTTAGCCCTGCTCCTCCTTCTTCCTCTCTGCTTCACTTCCTCAGACTCGGGTGGCTGTGAACCCCAAGTGAAGCCTGACTGTGACAGGCACAAGGTTTCCCGAGATGGCCTCAGCCGCCTCGGCAGCTCCAAGGACCCCCAGGTCTGGGCGGCCTTGGAGAGCCCCCTGTATCCCACCCGCCCCGGCTGAACGGAGAGGAGAGGGTGGGCCCTGGGCCCCCTGACCCAGGCTTGAGGCCACCAGGCTCTGCCCCCAATTACTGGGGGTCCCCGGGCAGCGCTCCCCTCCTCTCTGGGAGGCCGGGGAGCCCAACTCAAAACCCCAGCTGCCTCCTCTCAAAGGCCTCCTGTCCCAGGCAGACTCAAACACCGTGTGGCCTGGGGCACTCACGGGGCCTCCTTTTGCCTGTGGTGCCTCATCTCACAAATGGAAATCGTGACACCCGCCTCCCAGGTAAAGGTGCTCAAAGCAGGCCCCTGGCAAAGGTAGGTGGGATGGCGTCAGGTTCCCACGGGGCGGTCTGCGGCTGGAGTGCTCACATTTGGAGAACAAACTTTTGAAGGAAAACGTCCTCCCACATGCCAAATCAACATCTATTCAAACACTGCTAGGACGCGGTTAATATTTCCTAAGCACCAACGACGGGCCAGGCCCTACGCCATCTCATGTCATCCCCACACACACATGGTTAAGGGCAGGCCTCCCATGACTGACTCCTCACGGTGTGACCCTGGGCAAGTGGCTTGCCTTCTCTGAGCCCCTCCTTCCTTGTCTTTAAAATGGGATAAAAACGGTCCCCTCCCTCCCAGGTGGTGCTGAAGTTCATGTGATGTGTGTTCTATCTCGTGAGAGCAGAACAACTATCCCCATTATACAGATGAGGACACTGAGGCAGCGAGCGCAGAGGCTGAAGGCTGCACAGTCACTGAGTGGTGAAGTCTGGCTTGGAGGCCTGTGCTCTCAGAGCTGTGGCTCGGTGGGCAAGGGGACAGCGGGCGCTGGGGAGCTGGCGCCTCTGGCCTCCCAGGCCCACCCCTATCATTCCCATTGCCCAGCTCGCCAGCCCTCGGCCACCCTCCTCTCATCTCAGAGCTGCTGTGACTAATGGTCCCCACTCAGTCCCTGCTTGCTGAGGCCTCCACACGGGCACGGCTTTCTCCCGACCCGGCTAGAGGTCTATTATCTTGTGCCTTGTTTCTCGGCTTGTAGACAGCCCCTCCTCTGCACTGCCCACACTGTCCCAGGAGCCATGCTGTGCTGGGCAGGAGGGCAGGAAGCGGGGCAGCCAGGCAGCCTTGGCATTTTGACAAAAGTGTGTCGCCCCGTAGGCCCCACAGACCCACCTGGTAGCCACAAGGCATATTCTGGCAGCCTCAGAGTTCCTGGACCTCGGCCAGCCTGGACTCACAGCTGTCTGGAACTCTCCCATCGCCAGGGCGATGAAGGTGAGATGAAGGTGAGACCCCCAGCTCCCTCCACCCAGCTGCCTCCTGCCGGGAAAGGTACCGCCCAGCAGCCCCAAACTGACTGTAGCCCGCATACCATGATGCTTCTCACTTCTGAATCTAGCTCCTCAGAGACTCTCCCTCCCAACCACCCAACACAAAGGAGCTGCCAGACCCTCTCTGTCTCTTTCCTTCACACATTCTGTTATACTACCTGGTATTTTCCTGATCGTTTCTTTAATGTGATCTCTCTAACCAAGGCTCGTGAGAGCAGAAACCTTGGATGCTTTAATATCTGCTATTGTCCCTGTGCCTAGCACACTGGAGGCTCTCAGTAAGTGTTTGCTGAATGAATGGGTGAATGAATGAATGAAGTGAAGAAGAGAAAGAAGGGGCGAGGAAGGGAGGAGAAGTGGCGGGGGGTGCATATAAGAGGGAGGGGAGGGGAGGGGAGAAACACTATAACATTTGTACTGCAGTCCCATCCTCTCCTCCCCTCTCCTCCTTGGTCAATTCCTACCCACCCTTAAAGACTTCACACTGATGTCCCCACCTCCAGGAAGCCTTCCCTGCTACCCTTCCCACTCAGCTCAGTGCCTCCTCTGGGCTCCCCAACCCCTGAGCTTCCCCATCACAGTGTTCTCTTAATCATAAATAGAAGGGCTAATTTCCACACCCCTCTGCCCACTGGCTGCAGATACTGGAAGGTCAACGCTGTTTCAATTCCCTTCTGTATCTCCAGGGCCCATCCTGAGGCCTGGTGCACAGCTAATGTTTATCAAGACCTAACCACATGCCAGGCCCAGGCTGAGCACTTTGAATCAGATAATTCAGACTCTTCAGCATCACCCTGTAAGGAGGGGGACCATCTTATACCCATTTTACAGACAAGAGAAGTAAGGCTGAGAGAAGGCAAGCTACTTGGCCAAGGTCACACAGCAAGGACCCTGGGTGACCATTATACCACACTGTCCTCCAGCACCGACTATGTGCAACACTTTAGGCACTTTACATAAATCTCATTCAGTTCTCATCAGCCCTTAAAGGTGACATCAAATCTCAGATGAAGGAACCAAGGCCAGGGACATATAGGGTCCTCATAACCGGCTCAAACTCACTCAAGACAATCGGGCACCAGGAAACTAATCAAAGAACTGGCACAGAAAAATACAGCCATGAACAGCATTCTTCTTTCCTGGCCAAGCCTTGAAAATGCTGGCTACTAATTTCCCACCCTCTCTTGCAGCAATAGCATGGGGACGGGACCAAATCCTGGCCAATGAGATTTTGGGGGGAAGTCTGCTGGGTACACTCAGGGAGAAGTCTTCCTCCCAATACACCCCCTCTTCCTTAGCTGGATATTGTCAAGTCTCCCAGGAATGGCTGGAACTGTGGCAGTCATTTTGGGACCACGAGGGGAAAAGACGCTGAAGAGAGCATAGAAAAATGGAAAGAATCTGGGTTGATCCACTAATCCAGGATGTGGCAAACTGTTTTAAAGGGCCAGATAGTAAATATTGTAGGTATTGCCAGCCACGTGTGGTCTCTGTCACATATTTTTTGGTTTGGGGGACTTTTTAAAAATAACCTTTGAAAGATGTAAAACTCATTCTTAGCTCACAGGCCACAGTGTGATGAACCCTGCACTACATCCCCTCTACCATCAGGTGAATTATGTGAAGTAATACACATCCTTGTGGTTTGACCCATCTTTACTGGGGGGGGCGTTCTTTTGCTACTTTCAGCATCTTCAAAAGCATCTTCACTGATAAAATAACAGTGGTGTACCAAGTGCTGGTGAGGATGCAGGGCAACTGAAACTCTCAGGGGATGAGACGCAAAATGGTACAGCCGCACTGGAAAACAGTTTAACACGCACCTACCACATGATCCAGCCACTCCACTCCTAGGTGTTTACCCGAGAGAAATGAAGTCACGTGTCCACGCAGAGACTTGACCAAGAGTGTTCAGAGCAGCTTTACTCACGTGAGCCAAAAAGTGGAATCAACCCAAATGTCTGTCAACAGATGAATGGATGCACGCACCGGTACATCCACGCAGTGGAACAGTCCTGAGTGATAAAAAGGAATAAGCCGCTGATACGCACTACGCCACGGATGAATCTCAGATAATTATGCAGAGGGAAAGGAACCAGATGAAGAGGAGCGTGCGGTGTCCAGTTCCATTTACATAAAAGTCTAGAAAATGCAAACTAATCTATAGTGATAGAGAGCAGATCAGCGGTTGCATGAGGGCAGGGAGGGAAGGAGGGATCACACAGGGGCACGAGGAAATTCTTAGGGGTGAAGGATGTGTTCACCATTTTCATCGTAATGTTGGTTCCTCAGGAATACACATATGTCAAAACTCATCAAATTACACACTTTAAATATGTATGTTGTATTGTACGTCAATTATATCTCAACAAAGCTGTCACACAGACAAAATAACAGTGATGGCTCTTACAGTAAGTGGAGCCCTGAGGGTAAGGGACAGGGGGTGGGTGAGTCTCGGCCGAATGGGACCAGCAGAAAAGAGGGGAAGAGGGAAGGTGGGAGCCTGAGAAGCCAGAGGCCCCACCAGACCTCATGCGTCTTGGGTGAAGGTGATGTTCAGCTCTGCCTGCTCTATAATACAGCCGAGGACAAGAAACCAGGTCTCTGACATGTTCCTAACTTGGCAAACAAGGCCCCAGAGGCAGCTCTTGGGGACAGCTCGGGGACAAGTGGCCTTAATTCATCCAGCCTCAAGGACCCTGTGGGCTGTGCTGAGCACCACGGCTCTTCTAGGACTTCCCAGGTGCCAGAGCTGGTGTCTGGGGTGCCAGGTCTCTTCCCGTCTAATGAGACCCAGGGCACACACCAGACGGAATTCCCTAGAGGCCCTAGACTTTGTTTTTTCACTCATCCCAGAAAGAACAGGAAGAATTCCCATCTCGGCTCTCCAGCCACCATCTGCAGCAGGCCGGGAACAGGTCTGGCGCTGCAGCTTCAGAGCCTCCTCCCGCATCGGACTGGATCCCAGGGACAGGCTAGTTGCCAGCAGGCCGGCAGAAACCCAGCCTTCCTCCCTCAGGCCCTGCATCCTCCGAGGGCAGGGGGGGAAGAGGGCGGGGTTTCAGGCCAGATCCCAGTGCCTCTCCATTCTTACCAGACAAGTTATTTCAGATTTGAATAATAAATATGCTAACTACCTTCTCTTCCCCTGCCAAGTGTTCTCATTTCAAAATGGACTTAATGAGATCCCTTGGCAGAAGGACTTCTGGAAGCAACGAAAATGCTGTGCAGCCTCGAGATGCCAGCAGCAAGTGGCACTTACTGGAGACCCAGCGAACAGAAACAGGCCAGGACGGGGTGGCCGTCACTCACGCACCTCCCGTGGGCTGAGCACGGCGTTCGGTGCAGGGCAGGTGCCACCGTATCTTTTAGGTCACTGACGCTCTGCCAACGGCCCAATGTGGTCTTGTCTCCACTTGAAAGATGAGAAACCTGAGCCTTAGACCTGGTTCCCAGGTTGCACAGCATCAAAACCTGGCCTGTCTGCCAAAGAGCTGTGTGACTTTGGGCAAGCCGCTGCACCTCTCTGAGCCTCTGTTTCCTCGTCCATCTGTAAATGGGGATAATAATAGTGACCTCTGTGGAGGGATCGCTTAGCACGTAGGAAGTGCTCAGTAAACGTTCGTGCTCAGCAACCTGCTGGGGGACGAATGGCTGGATTGGAACCGAGGAGCCTGCCTCCGAAGCACCATCAGTTCTCTCTTCCCACCAACTGGTAAGTCCCTCTCCCTTCACTGAAACAAATCAGAGCAATCAGAGGAGAGTGAGCCCACCCTCTCCGGCCCCCGCATCTGGGAGCCCGCCTTGCCTCCCTCCAGCTACCAGGCCAGCCCCTCCTCTTACCCCACTCACCAACTCCAGGGCATCATCCCTGCAGCTGACCACCTCTCTGTCCCCTGCAGCACCCGAGTCTCCCCCTCTGCTGGACCAGGCCCATCAGCAAAGCCTCGACATCACTCATCTTCAAAAGCCAAAGGGAAACCTCCTTCAATCCCAGCTCCCTCACTGCTTGGAAATCTAATGGTGCCTCAAATGTGCCTCAAAGACACCAGGAGGAAACTCTTGATGCCTGGCCCCAAATCTGCTTTCTCCACACAAGTTCCTCCACTCACCTCGCTGTCCTGGTCTGAAGACTGGAAACCTTCCACGGTCCCTTTCCTCCCCTCCCTCTTCCCTCCCCAAACTACAGCCAGAACCAGATCATTTCTCCATCCCCATCCCCACCCTGACCCCGACATCCCTCCTCAGCACCAGATCCCAGCCCCCATCTCCAACCTATCCCATCAGCCGCCACCAAAAGCATGCCCTCAGCTCTGCACTAAGACCAGAGCAAACTCCAAACGCTCTGCCTTGGCCCTCCAGGCCCCCACCTGCCTCCCCCTACCCCCCTGCTCAATACCAGGCCGGCCATATTGACCCCACTATTGGCCTCAACCCCTCCAAGCTGGTTCTGGCCTCAGGGCCTTTGCATGTGCTGTTCCCACCGCCTGAAACACTCTTCCCCCAGAAGTGGTGGGCTCCTTCTTTCAGACCTCTGCTCAAAAGCCACATCCCTTTAGGGGCCTTTACAGCCACACCTCCTCCCAGCCTCTATCTGCCACATCATCCTGTTCTATTGTCTTCATACATTTATCAGTATTTACTTTTCGTATATATTATCTGTCTCTCCCACTGGAACATACACTCTGCTGGGGCAGGGATGCTCACTGCCTAGACCAGTGTCTGACACAGAGAAGGGGTTCAATAAATAGTTGTTGAGAGAATAAACAAATGAATAAATGAACGAACAAATAAACATTGAATGGACACACATATACACCATCCAAAACTCTATGGGGCTCAGCGTGCTCATCTCTGAAGTGGAGGTGGTAGTTCCAGCACCCGCACGATGGCGATGAAGATAAGCCCCAAAGGACGGGGCCCAGGAGAGGCTCAAAAAAATACTTGCTGGTTAAAGCACTTCAGCCAGCGGACACCCAGCAGCAAGACTCTCCTCTCAAAGCCTCACTGCATGAAATGCACTTAAAAGCCAAAATTCTGTAACTGAGATACAGTGGTTGAAGGTCTAGTGGAGACCATATGTAAGAACACTATTCGCTGTGTTATCCGGTAGCCATGGCAACTGAAATCTTCAAGTACAGTTCCATCTCGCTTTAACTTTTTATGCAGAAATTTCCAAAAGGAAATGTTCAGATTCCTTTCTCTGGTGACATTCTACAGAATAGACATCCTCGTTTGGCTCCCAGAGGAAAAAAATGCAAAATGTCAGATTCCTACGAGATAAACTGGTTTGCAAAGAAAGATGTTTCATTTCTTTAAAAAATGCGAGTCTATTTCTGAGAAAAGGAACCAGATCATCATCATCATAAATACTATTATAAGCAAATAAAAGTTCTGCTTGGAATGGAATGGACCAGAAGTTCACTAGCTCACTTGGTCATTCAACAAACATTCATTGCATGCCTGCTGTGTGCCAGGCCCTGTGCTGGACTGTGGGGACACAGCAGAGGATGAGACAGATGAAGATCCCTGCCCTCATGGAGGCTGTGTTCCAACAGGATAGACATCCAATGAAAGAGCATTCCTGGCAAGGAATTCCTAGCAAGGAAGAGCAGGGAGCAACATGGTATATGTGGAAGGACTGACCTATGGGATCATGTAGATCCGTCATTCATTAGCTGTGTGACCCTGGTCAAGTCACTGCACCTCTCTGACCCCGTGATAAAACTGTGATAACAATATTGTTTGATGATGTGCCATGTGAACCCAAGGAGAAGACAGAAAAAGTGCTTTGCGTGGTGTCAGACCCCTCATAAGGAGCCACCTACACCCCCAGATTCTCAGAGCTGGAGTGAAACTCGGCAGGTGATGTGGCATCTGAACATCAGGCTGGGACCCAGACCACATTTGTGATGGAGGCAGGCCACCCTGCTCTCAGCTCCAGCTCCTGTATGTCCTCACGCTGTTCTTCATACCTGAACACCTCCCCTTCCCCCTCACTCCCACTCCTGCCAGCCCCAGCCCACCTGGAAAACCCTATTCAACCTTCAAATGACCTGGCAAGTCCATGGCTAGGCATTTCCCCTGCAGACAGATGCAACACACAAGGGCACCAAGACATTTGCACAAGGATGTTTGCTGCAGTGTTGTTTACGGTGCACAAAACTGGAAATGACCTACATATCCATCGGGAGGGGACTGGTTCAATAAATACAATGAGAGGAAAAATATAAAGCCATCGGAATGAATGAGATAGACCTACTGTGCTGAGAGGGAAAGGTCTCATCATTATGAAAAAAAGAAAAATCAGGGCATAGAACACTATGTATAGCAAGGTCTGACTGGTGTTAAAAATCTGTGTATATACACAGGAAATACAGATACATGCACAGAGAGTCTTATGTACGCAGAGAATATTTCTGCAAGGAGATGCATGAAACTGTCACCAATTTCTAGCGGAGTGGGACTGCAGGTTGGCGGTAGCAAGGAGACACATTTTTCTGTAGAACGCTATGCTATTTTGCACTATTGGAAATGTTCACTGTGTCTTCGTATTACTTTCTCAAATCAAAGAAAAATAAACTATTTTGAATGTTTGGACATCCATCACCTGTGTTAAATTTCCTCCCCCTAAAAATGGGCCTAACCTTCCCACCAATGTGTGGAGACATCACAGGTACAGCACCATTACCCATGTATCCATTTATGTGGGTGTCACCCCTCCCTGGAGGCACGGAATGTGGGGTCCACACCTGTGCACCCACTGAGAGCCTGGCCTCTCGCGCTCAACCAGTACGTGCTGGAGGAACAAACGGCATCATTACACCCATATACCCACTTCCGTCTTCTTCAGAGCTCTTCATTTTTACCAAGTTACTACTTAGTAGGCATCGACGTCTCCATGCCAGCCGATCTACACCCAGCACCTCACTGCACTGGGTCCATAACTCTCCAGGCTGCCTGACAGCAGTAGATGCTGTTGGTGTCCCGCCCAGGCCCCCGGTACTGGCTGGGGCCCCCTTCCCCCAGGTTCTGTGGTGCTAGCTGCCACCGCTCACTGCCGTAGCTTCTGCAACAGCTGGCCTCAGCTGGCGGAGGAAGAGCCACCCTGCCTCTCCAAGGCAGGGACTGACTTTGTGGTGCTGTCGCCCCTCCAGAACTCCTCCGGGGATCAGGCCGACTCTAGTTCTCCGTCACTAAATCGTGGACACATGAATCCCCGTCTCAAGCTCTGTTTCTAGGGAACCTAGCCTGAGCCACTGCCTCTCAGAATCGAGCAGGGCAGACAGTTTTTTAAACACAGTGCTGGGAATCTACTGACATCATAACTCCGGGAGTGGGCAGCCTCAGCACGGGAAGTTTGAAAGAGGAACAGACATGTGGCCAAGATGGGAAAACAGGAGGGGCGGGGGGTGTGTGGATATTTATAAAGCCCATTTCACAGATGAGAAAACTGAGGCTCAACTTTAAAGCCACAGAGGTAGATCTGAACCCTGCTCTCTCAGACCCCAAAGCCTTGACTCTCTGTTCTGCTCCTGCTGCTCAGCTGTGAGGGGGTTAACAGGCCAGAATAAGAACAAGGTGATTTTAGGGGCTGGCTCCAAGTGGAACGTTCTCCCAGGCTTCACTGCCTTGTGCAAAAACTCAGCAGGCCCTAAAATAGAAGTGCTAATGTGGTCAGGAAGTGGGGTCCCTGGGGGGTACGCTTCCTCGGCCAGCCGGCGCTGGGGCCCGGTGTGGCGCCTGGGTCCCACCGAGGGCAGCCTGGCATGAAGGAAATATGGGAAGCAGCTCTCGGGCAGGCCTTCGGGGACTTCCTGTCCACCTGTGCAGACGGGAACAACAGGAAGTCCCGGCCGTGGGGCCCGGCGGGCAGGGTGCGGGCCAATTGAGACGGACAAGGTGCCCCCAGTCGGCCTTCCCCTTTCAGTCCATTCTCAGGGATGGACGGACACTCCCACAAAGGTCGGGGCAGCGCGGAAGCATTTGCTAAGCACCTGCTGTATGCCTGACCTGGTATTAGGACCTGAGGAAAGAAATGAACAAGACACAGGCCCTACGCTCCAAAAGTCTCACTTACGTACTCACTCGCTCATTCATCCATGCGTTCAGTTCAACATTTATTGAGCACCTACTGTGTGCCAAGCCCCATTCTAGGAAGTGGGGAAACAAATAAGACATGTCCCTACCCTCAAGAAGTTTCTCTTTTCATTCATTCACTCATTCATTCATTCAACATTGAATGAGCACCTACTGTATACAAGACTCTGTGCTGAGAACTGGAGAGACAGAGATGAACAAGGCAAGGTCCCTGATAATGAGAAGTTTCACTTAGTCATTCTTTTCATTCCCTCTTTCTTTCATTCAGCTCCATAGGCACTGCTGAGCACCTGCTGTGTGCCCGGCTGTGGATACAGATGTGAAATAGACACATCTCCTCCTGGTGGAGAGTTCACTGGAGTCAATCATTCATTCATTCACTGAGGGAATGGATGGGCATCCAGCACTGCGTTACGTGACAAGGATACAAACGTAAGGCCCAGTCGCTGCTCCCTGTCTCATCCACCCATTCCTTCTTTCCTTCATTTGGTACAATGAACATTTATTGAGTGCCTACTGCGTGCCAGGGACGCAGAGGTGCACAGGAGAGAACCTCCGCCCTTGAAGAGCCAGCCATTCTTCCTTCCTCCATCATTTACATGTTCAGTTCACCAAACATATATTGGGCACCTATTGTACATCAGACCCTTGGGAGGCAGATGAGTGAGCCCCAGACTTGGCCGCGGAGGAAGAGCAAAGCTGGCACACACAGGAGGCCGAGTGATGCCTCGGTTCCTCAGGCAGGACCGCGAGGCCCCACCCCCTGTTTCCTCAAAAGCCTGGGGAGAGGAGGCAGCGGGGAAGTTTGCGATGCCCCTTCCCTTCCCACGAGCTGCAGGGTGGAGAAGGGGTGATGGGGGAGGGAGAGAGAAACTGCTCGAAATAAACACTAAAGGGAAGAATTGGTGAGTGAAGAGATGAATCAGACAGCTAAGTGAGAATTTTCAAGAACTCGAGGAATATTCTAAGTTTAGAAGAGGAAGGGGAAAAAAAACAAACCGGCCCACAACTTCCCACAGTGACATGTTCAACACCAAACAAATGGCAGCCCTGTCGATCTCCCTGGGTTACTCCGTCTGCTCAGGTTGAAAGGTTGACAGGAAAACATCAGGCTCCGAATCCCCTGCCCCCTGGGGCTGTGGGGAGGCTTAGGTAGGTTCATCCATGGGAAGCCCTTGGCACAGTGCCTGGCACATAGTAAGTGCTCAATAAACATTACCTAGTAATTTTACTTTCATTTCTGGCTGTGGCAGCTTTGAAACATGGCTGCACATTCCTTGACTTTCCTTCCATTGAGAGGTGGGGATCCATGTCCTCTCCTCCTGAACCTTGGGGGGCTTGTGACTGCTTTGCTCAACAGAGAGCAGCAGAAGTGACACTATGCGACTTCTGAGGCTGCGTCCATCGTAAAGGGTGATGGAGGTCTGCCCTCTTGGCCACAACACTTGCTCTGGGAGCCCTGAGCCTCCATGTTGTGAGGAAGCCCAAGCTACGGCAGGTGCCTGGACAACAGTCCCAGAAAGTCCGGCCTCCAAGTCATCACAGGCACCAGATAGGTGGGTGAAGAGGCCTCTGGATGATTCCAGCCCCCAGCTGTTTGGGGATCCCAGCTGACACCCCAAATATCACAGAGCTGCTATCCCCACGGAGCCTTACCCGATTTCTTGACCCACCGAACGTTATGAGCAGAGTAAATAGTGGTTGGCTTACACCCCGATGTTTTGAAGTGGTTCCATGTAAAAACTGCTACCTGTCTCTCCGAGTCCCTGCCCTTTATGATGTGCACAATCGGAGAGGCTCCACCAACCTGGAAAAGCGTGGAACAACTTTATAAACTGTAAACTTCTGTGCACAGAGGAGCCCCTGGCATCATCGCTCAGGACACAGGAGTGCTCTGCCGCCTTCTGGATCCCACCTAACTTTGCAACCCCGTAGCCAAGGCCGCCCCCTCCCCGCACCGTGTTTAGCCTGGGAGACTCCACAGGATACTGGTGCTGACCTGAACTCACATGGCAGGCTGCTGCTTTGTTCCCAAGCTGGGACTTAGGGTCATCCCTCTGGGAGGAACGGCTGGAGGACAAAGGCTGCTTTCACTGGGCCCCAGGCTGCTCTCGGCAAACATGGGTGGCTGGGGGCAGAGCGGGGAGCAGGCAGCCCCCGGCACGCCCCTCCTGGGAAGCTGGCCAACAGGCCAGCGAGGGCCCAGGCAAGCTGGGGCAGCACTGGGGTCTGGCAGGGGCCTTCGCTCCCCCTCTGAGTCTTTTCCAATTACACCTAAAACAAGGACAGGGCAGAGAACAGAGGGGCAATGAGGAAATATTGGGTACATTCAATAGAATGTGAGAGGTTAAAAAAAAAAAGGCCTCCCTAGGATTCAAGTCAAATTATAAACATATACTAGCATAGTGCAGGCTCCAAGGCAAGACAGCATGGGATCAAATCCCAGCTCCTCTGCCAACCAGCTGGGGGATCTTCTGCAGGTGACATAACCTCTCTGAGCCTCGGTTCCATCATCTGTAAAATGGGGATGATATTAGTGTTTCTCTCCCAGGACTGCTGTAAGGGATAAAACGAAGTAATATGAAGTGCTTTGCCTAGTGCCTGGCTGCTACAGGCTGAATTGTGTTTCCCCCAAATTTATAGGTTGAAGCCCTAATCCCAGTACCTCAGAACGAACCTGGGCTTGGAAATGGGGCCTTTTAAGAGATAATTAAGTAAAAATGAGACTGGTGTCCTTATAGGGAGGAAATTTGGACACACAGACACCTGGGGTGCACAGAGGCAAGGCCATGTGAGGACAAACCAGGAGGCAGCCCTCTGTAGCCAAGAGGAGAGGCCTCAGGAGAAACCAACCCTGCCGACACCTTGATCTCGGACGGCTAGCCAGCCTCCAGAACTGTGGGAAGATAAATTTCTGTTGTTTAAGCCACCCAGACTGTGGTATTTTGATAGGGTAGCCCTAGCAAATACATACACTGACACAAAGGAAGAGGTACATGAAGACCTCCTATTACTATATTATCGTATTTATATTGTAACTGTGAAATAATATGATGTTAACATGAATGTGCTTATATTTTATTAATACAAGTAGGCTTAATGCAAAATATTAATATGACATTAAACAGAATATGTCTGCAAACAGCTGTCCCTTCCTACCTCAGAATTTCTACATAAAGCACCATGTTTTCCTTGATGAGAACCTACTGTATAGCACAGGCAGCTCTGCTCAGTGCTCTGTGGTGACCTAAATGGGAAGGCAATCCCAAAATGAGGAAGTATATGTACACATACAGATGATTCACTTTGCTGTACAGCAGAAACTAACACAACGTTGTAAAGCAACTATACTCCAATAAAAATTAAAAAAACAAAACAAAACAAAAAAACCCAAACCCCACCAGGTTTTCTTAAAAAGAAAGCAAAGAGTTTTCAGCCTTCTCATCCATGCACTATTCCACCCTTGAGGAAATACTTACATTGTGTTCTTCTGGCTCCAAACAAAGACACCTCAAACCTCCCACCGCTTCCAGAACTTCCAGGCCTCCACACATGCTGGTCCCGCCACCTAAATGCCCTGCCCCCCCGCCCCCCACCCGCACCCCCATCCTACTCAGGCTTTAAGAGCCAGCTCGGGGCCCAGCCCAGAAAAGGCACTCAATACACGCACACAGCACAGCAAGCCAACTTTGAGACGAGCCGATGACTGCATGCCACAGGTGAAGACGCTGGGCCGGGAAAGGGGCAGTGACCAGCACAAGCAAGGTCTCACGGCCAGGACCACAGCCCAGCAGCCCAGCGTCCTGGCTCCCCCCTCGGTGACGCTGTCCCGCTAGCCCAGGCTGCCTCCCCCCTCCCCCGTTCTGCCTCGAGGATGGAAACCATGTGTTCATTCAGTTCGAAACTCCCAAAGCCACGTGCCTTTTCAGCTCTGGAAAATCCGTTTGCCCACCAGGGACAAGAGTGGGTGGCAGAGCGGGCACCGGTCTGCATCAAGCTTTTCATCCCTCCATTGCTGATGGACTGAGGCCAGATTTGCTACCAAAAAAAATAGACGCAGATTCTCTGCAAGGACCAACATCCTGGGATTTAGCAAAATTTGGCAAAATCTGCTCCATCGTTTACACTTCATACTATGCCCCACCCTCTTCATATTGGATTTTCCAGCTGCAATAACTGGAGGTCAAGGGCTGGCCTTGGCCTGGCTTATCCCACCGAGGCTGACCTTGGTGGCAACGCCATTTCTGTGACTCCCTAGCCTTCACTGGCCTTAGGATTCAGGCGGCAGGAGACCTGAGGGGCAGAGAGAGACCATGGGCTCCAGCGGGGAAAAACCCTGCCCTAGAAACCCAGTTCTGAGGCCTCCCCTCTATGCGACTTTGGACAAGTTAGGTTTCCTTGCTGTCCCCATCTGTAAAATGGAGATAATCAGAGCGCCTGCCTCTCTGGAGAGGGTTACACACGCTCAGGTGTGGAAATGGGGTAGCCCTGCACTTGCTTTAAAAAGGCAGCCGCTCAAGTGATTTGTTAGAACGGGAGTGCCCTCTAGCGTCTCCATCTGGAAATCATTCTTCCAGTGAGCCCCCCAGCCCACTTCTTGTATCAAGTCAGTTTGGATAATTCCCTTGGGAAGGAATTAAAAAGATAACGGCCCCCATTTATTTAGTGCCTATTATGTGCCAGGTGCTCCCCACACTGGTCTCCACAATGAGATGCTGACATAATCCCCATTTGAGAAAGGGGGATTACTCATCCCCAGGTGAAAAAACTGAGGCTCAGAGACAGGAAGCCACCTGCTCAAGGTCACACTGCAGGGAAGCCTGAATTCGAACCCAGGTCTGTCTGACCCCAAAGCTCCATTCTTTACTGGATCCCTAGAATTGGGAGATGGTGCACAGTCAAAAGCCTTAAGGAGAATCCAGCCCAATACTTCACTACACCAACAGAGAAACTGGGGTCCAGAGAGGGCAGGCAATTGCCTCAGGGTCACACAACAAGTACACCCCAGACTCCTGGCTCCCGGGAGTGTTTTGCCCTCATTCCCACCCCTCCAGAGCTTCTACCTTGCATTTATCATTCCTTTTGGCAGTCATAGGACTGGCATGTCCCTTCTAATGGCTCTAATCCCTGGAATGTCTGAAACCCAACAATGGCTCCTTTGGGACAGCAAGGGCTGCCAGCCTGAGAGACCTCCGTCTGAGAGTAGGGAACGCTGTTCACTTCAGCCCATCAGCGTGAACTATCTCAGGGGCTAAGGAATCTCCCGGCATGGGCTTGGCATTTTCCTTCTCCTCGGAGGTCCTTTCAAATTTCCACCAAAGCATCTCAACAACCTTCAGACATGGGCAGGTCAGGAATTACCTTCCGTTATACAAACAGGGAGAGAGAGGCTGGGGAAAGGATGGGGAATGTCTAACAGACGTTTCAAACTCTACAAGTCAAAGCCAAACCCTGATCTGCCCCCAGGACCCTCTCCCTCTGCAGTTTTCCTAACGGACGCCGGCGGCAGCTCCATCCTTCCCTTTGCCAGCCCCCAAATCCTCAGTGTCTGTGTGACTCTCTCACCCACACCCAGTCCATCAGCGAATCCCGTGGCTCGACCTTCAGAGCAGATCCAGAATCTGTCCACTTCTCACCACCTCCCTGCTCTGAGGCACCGTCATCTCCCACCTGGACAACTGCAGAGACTCCTCGCTGGTCTCCCTGATTCTGCCTTTGTCTGTTCAAAACCCAAGTCAGACTGTGTCCCTCCCACTCCAAGCGAACACCCTCCACTGCTCCGTCCCCTTCAGAGCACAAGGCAAAGCTTTCCGAGTGGCTACCAGGCCCTACATGACCCTGACAACTCCCATCCCCTCGGCTCACTCTCTGCTGCAGCCACACTGGCCTCCTCCTGGTTCCACAGAACTGCCTATGCACACATGGACCTCAGGGCCTTTGCACTGGCTGCTGCCTCTTCCTGCAACCTCCCTGGGCCTACTCCCTCCCCTCTTCCAAAGTCTCGGTTCCAGTGTCACCTTCTCGGGGCATGCCCACCCATCCAAGCCCTCCTGAGCTTCTCTCCCAGCCTCCCGGACTCCTGACATACCATACAGTGCTCCTGTAAACAAACGCCCGTTGTTTACTGCCTGAACCCCCCACTGGAACGTTAGTCCCCGAGGCAGGGATATTTGACCGTCTGGTTCACAGATTATCTCAAACACTGAGAGCAGGCCCTGCCACAGGCGTATAATTGAATTGAATTGAATTGAGGACCCATTAGCTGTCTACGCCGGCATCAGCTGCTAACACTTATCCAGGACCGACTGTGCCCTGGGCTTGTTGGCATTGCCTCACTGAGTCCTCAAGACCTCCCACGAGGGAGATGTTATTATCATTCCCACTCTACAGACAGCAAAACTGACTTTCTGAGAGGCTAGGAGATTTACCTGAAGCTCTCCACTCCATTAGCAAGCTGCTCGGTGGGGACTGGACCAAGACCCCAGTTCTCTGCCCTGCAACTGGGTTTACAAGGCACCCGGGGCTCAAGTCTCATGACACAAGCTGCCTGTGGCCCAAGCCTCAGCCCTGGCTCCAACAGCACAAAAATAGCCAGTTCTCCTATTTCAGCCACAGACGTTGCAAAGCCAGACCGGACCCTTAGCACAGGGTGAGACCGCCAAGATCTGAGACTCAGGAGCTGGTAGTAAAAATAACAGCAGTAGCAATGGTAATAGTGGACATGTGTGCGGAATGCCAGGCGCCCCGATAAAGCCCGCAGCCATCCAGTCCTCACTACGCCTTCCACACGCTGTGTCTACGAGCACCTACTATGCACCGTGCCCGGGGCTGGGTGAAGATGGGCGTCCTTCCTGCCCGAGGGAAGCCGCATGCCACAACCAAGCACATTAGCTTTGGTGCCAGACTTCCCGAGGTCAAACCCCAGCTCTGCCCCTTGCCAGCCGGTCCATATCAGGTGGGCACTCGACCCCCTGGAGCTCCAGGCTTCACATCTGTAAAATAATAATACCCGGCTCTCGGGGCTGTTGGGAGGATTAACCGCAATGCCACACGTGCAAGGGTTCGGAGGGTGAGAGAGGAATGCACGTCACTGTCTCATGACTGGTATTATTATTGCTGGAGGTGATGACAGGCTGAGTGAGGGACAAAGCTGAGTAACCAGGCAACAAGGAGGCCCTGGGGAGAGAACGGCCAGTCTAGCCACATTTAGACATTTGGACATTTTTCCACCAAAAAAAAAAATATCTGGCCATGGAGCCGAAGGCAGGGAGATGAAGCTCACCAGCCACCATAGAAAACAAGGTGGGTCCCCTGTCACTGCGCGGAGACGGGGCCACCGGACCACGGGCCCTGGGAAGGAGGCATCTGCAAGGGGCGGAAAGGGACCCGCCACCCACAGCACAGGCTCCGCCCTTGGGCTTGGTCTCCGCGTCACACGGCCTCTCCTGAAGAAGCTGTCAGAGGTGACGCTGGCAACCCTCCTGGCTGCGGGTGACATGGAGTCAAGGAAGGTGCCAGCCAGGAGTCAGCGCTCAGGCGCCCTGGGCTGGCTGGACAGGCAGCCTCTGGGGAGCCAGGGAAAGTCTGGGGGGTGTCTCCCATTCTATCAGAGCCCTCCCGCCACCCCCAAACAAGAACATCCAGATGGTGAGTGCTCCTCCGAGTCCAGCCCTGTGCCAAGGATACTAACGCCCTTGTCTTAGCGAATTCTCAGCACGATCCACGTACAGATGGGGAAACTGAGGCTCAGCAAGGCAGTGTGACTTGCTGTTGGTGGAGCTGGGATTCTAAGGTGGGGCTCTCCCCTCCAGAGCCCAGCTCGGCCCAGTGCAACATCTTTCTATAATCCTCCACTTCGCAAAAGTTGATACAGGTCGAAGGATTTCCTGTAGGCCGGCAAGTCACCTCAACCCGTGGGCCTCAGTTTCCCCATCTGAGAAACAGGAAGATCAGACTCAATGAAGTAGCTGAAACGTCATAAAGGGAGACCCGCGCTCAGATACGGGCTCTGACACCTCCTAGCTGGGGAGGCCTTCAGCGAGCAGCTTAACCTCTCTGAGCCTCAGGTTCCCGGACTGCAAAACGGGGATAATGATGAGACCCACACACAAGGTTCTGGTTTCTCGTGAGGATGAGACAACCGTGAAAGGCACGGGCCCCGGACGCTGGGAGCGCTCAGTAGGAATGGCGGTGGTGACGGTGGCCGTTGTTGTTATCATTATTGTTGCAATTGCAAACCACAAGCAACCAACTTGCTGCTAGCGCCCCAGCAAGGCCACCAGCCTTGGGACGGTCTGGCTGGGTTATCTCGGCAACAAAGGAGATTAAGTAACTCAAAACAGCCATGGCAGGGGTAGCCACCAGCTACAGTTACTAATGATTTAAAGCAGAAACTTAATCTCCCTCCCCCACTTCCCAGCTGATGCTAGGCAGTGACTGGGCTTGATGGTGGGGGCAGCGCCCCTCCCCCCCAGAACAGAACTGCAGCTCTGTGGGGGATGCGGGCCAGCAACAGGAGACCACCGACACCCCACCGACAAATGACCAACTCTGCAGAAACCTGCTGCAGCCCACGCTTGGCCCCAATTCTGAGAAGCTGACTTAGGAAAGAACCTGAAAAGTGAATATAGAGATTTAAGGCTGAGAATGACCGTCACTAAATCGTGCGTGTAGTGAGTGCCTGGGAGCAACCCAGGTGTCCCACCGTGGGCGAACGGCTGATACATCAAGGCTGACGACAAATGCGGGTAGTTAGCGGTCACTAAGCAACACGTTTACAGAGGGCTTCCAGATGTGGACAGATGTTCCCCTTATTAGTGGGCACATGAAGTTGAGACGTGCATACTCTACACTCGTTCGTTCACTGCGATGGATGAAATTTAGAGGCAAAATACGACGTGGACCCCGTGTCGGATCCTGGAACAGAGACAGGGCACGGGTGAAATCCGAATCAAGCAGGCTTTCTCAGCCTTGGTGCGCCTGCTGCTGGGAACGGGTCACTGTTGGTGGTGGCTGTTTGGGGGGTGGGAGACGGCCCTGTGCATTGTACCATCTTTAGTAGCATCCCTGACCTCCACCCGCAAGATGCCACCATCACCCCCCCGCCCCAGCTGCAACAATCAAAGAATGTCACCAGACATTGCCAAGTGTCCCCTGAAGGTCGTCCCTGGATGAGAACCACTGGAATGAAGCCTAGAGTTTAGTTACCAGTACTGCACCAATGTTCATTTCTTACGTCGGACAATATTCTGTGGTTGTTACAGTAAGATGCTAGGCGAAGCGTATACAGGGACTCCCCCGACCATCTCTGCCACTTTTCTGTAAATCTAAAAGTATTCCAAAATTTTGAAACATTATGAAGAGGTGACATGGAGCAGAAAACTGAGAGCAGTGAGTGGCCCAGGAGGATGGAGTGATGGGTGAATGTATATTCTGTGCTACCTGAGTCTACAGCAGGGATGGGGAGGGCTACCCCCCGCCCATCAGGGCCCTTACAATAATCGATGCTTAGCTGGTCGCTCTCCATCTGACGTGGCTTCCTGGGAAAGAGGAAGAGCTCACGTGGTTGGTTTCCCTGGCAACCAGCCCCCACCCTTACTCAGGTGCAGGCCAAAAGTCATCTCATTAACATAAACTCATGTGTGAATATCTAGACACCTTTATCACTTTGGAAACACCAAGGGTTTTAGGAGCCCTGTGCCAGAGACAGGAACAAAAACCAAATATGTATTTCTTACTATAAATCACAATATCACAGCCTCCCTAACACTGAAGCCCAGCGCCTGTGTGTCCAGCACATCAAGGTCATGAGGCCCCAGTGGGCAGCAGAATCCCCAAATACAAATGATCATGGGCGGCTTAATTTCTTTCTCACGCTCTTCAATATCTTCCAAGTTTTCTACCACGCCCATAAATTATTTTTGTAATTAAAAAAAAATAAACCAGTTAATGTTCCCTTACGTTTACAGTACGATAATAATCAAAAGTCAGTGATCAAAGGAGAAGGACTCGGCGGGGGTGAGGGGTGTCTCCTGTTTTTCAACTGCTGCAGGGGACTTGGGCTGGGGTGGGGAGCGGCTGAAGGACAATGTTTCCTAAAGTTGTATTTTTAGGAGCTCCGGAAAATTCCCTGGGTGACTCGGCATCTGAAGTATTTGCAAACATTCAGCAGGGGGAAAAATAATATTTCCCAAGTCTTACTTTCTTGGGCATTCTCAGCTGGGTGGCAAATGTTCTGGAAAACTCTGAGACCCACCTGTGACGATTCCCTGCTAAGCCCCTCTGTTCACGGAGCCCTGATGAATGTCACATAACCCACCATCATCTACTGCCCACCCCTTAGTTTCACAGATGAGGAAACAGAGGCCCAGAGAGGGGAAGCAACTTGCCTGTGGACACACAGCAGATCAATCTCAGAGTCAAAACAAGATTTGAAAAGCACTTTATACCACACAAAGCACTTCCACGTGGGTTCCCTGTTTTTGGCATTTTGCCAAAAAAGTTTGGAGTTTTTTTTTCCCCCTCTGTTATATAGATGAGAGGCCGCAATGGGAGGGTTCCAACTTTCTACTTTTGCTTAGTAAGTTCACTGAAAGAAAAACAAAATCTATTCTTTCCAACTCATAAAAGATGAGACATTTTTACGTGCACACAAAGGCAAGTAGGATGTAATTTCAGAGTAAAGAACAGTCCGGTAAATCAAAGAAACGTCGATTTCTGGAAAGATCACTAACGCTCCCCTTGTTTTTCCTGTTTTTCCGAGGACGGGAGGGGTGGCCGCCGTGCCCACTGATCCACCCTGGGCAGGACCTCGTCCTCTTATATGAGTCCCCTCTGCCTCCCAAATCAAACCCCATCCCTTTCCCAACACCCCCTCCTCCTTGAAACAACCACCATTTCTTAAAGAAAACAGAGCCACTGCTGACCAGACAGAGCCAGGAAGCAAAGCTGGCAGGAGTCGGGAGGAGAAGAAAAAGGAGATACGGGTCCGGACGGCCGCACTCACCCACAGGTACCGCAAGAGCTTCAACAAGCTGGGGCAGTAATAATACTCCATTTCTGGCGCCTGGGGGTTATGCCGCCTGCACTGTGCACGCTCCCAGTCTCCCTCTGGAGGGGGCGGCTCTTCCCGCTCGGCTTGTCACACCAGGAGTCAAGTTCAAGGTGGCATGAATCATTCAGGGGCCGGCTGGTGGCCAGGGGACTGGCAGGATGGCCCCGCCAAGGGCGCGGGGAAGCTGCCGCTCAGGCCCCGGGGCCCCGCCTGGAGCATCTCCAGTGGCTCTTCCAGGGGGGCGGGCCCAGGGGTGGCCCCTCCCTAATCTAGCTGAGTGGTCTGGACCCTGCACCCTCCTGGGGGTGCTCTGGGCCTGGGGGTTTTCCGCTGAGTGGTGGGAAGAGCAAGGATGAAGCCCCAGAACTGAGTGTGTGCGTGTGTGTGAGCGTGTCATGTGAGGACAAGTTCCTCCCCAAAACCACACACCGAGGGGGAGCCCTCCCCACCTCAAATCCTTCCATATAAAGGAAATAAATCAACTCAGGATCCCATCGGCTCACACAGCCCCTCCCAGCTCAGTCAAGTTCCTTCTGACTCAGTTAAGCTTCTGAGCAGCCCTGGAAGGAGGCCCTGGTTGTCCCCATTTTACAGAGGGGGAAAAGGGAGGCCCAGAGAGGGATAGGGACTTGGTCGAGGTCACACAGAGAGGAGGAAACTGAGCCAAGGCTGGAACCCAGGCCTCCCAACCAGTCCTGGGTTCTGTCCGCTCCCGAGGGCGGGAGGCCCAGGGTGCGAGCGGGGGATGCTGAGGAAGGGAGAGACCGGCTCCCAGAGTCACCATCTGCCAGCTGGGGTTGGGGGGAGGGTGGTGGGAACAGGGGGAGCATCCTTCTCAGAAATTAAAAATGCGAACTGTAGCACACCCAAGGCTGACCCAAGGTGACCTTTCTTGGGAACTTCCTTCGAAAGAGTGTGATCTTGGCAAGTCACCCCGCCTTCCTGAGCCTCAGTTACCTCTTCCGTAAAATGGGACGGAGTATCCCTGTGTTTCAGGGTTTTCTGCTTCGGATGAGGCAGAATAATACCAAAGCATCTCGTTTAGTCCTCACGGTGCTTCCCTGGGGGAAACATTATCTTCTCCACGGGCTACACGAGGAGGCTGGAGCTCGAGAGCAAAGGCAGCTGCCGAGGTGAGCGGCAGGGCAGCCGCAGAGCCCCGGCTCCACAGCACCTCCGTCAGGTCAGCTCGCCTGAACCGGAACCGGACTGGAGCACGGCGAGCGCCCGCACGAGAGCCCAGGCGGGGGCTGGCGCAGAGGCACCCCCGGCCCCAGGGACCACGTGCACCGTACACATCAGACCCACAACCCCGGGGCAGAGCGGCTGACAGGAAGCCCCCCGAGGACACCAGCGGGGAGCCGAGCTCAGCGGCGGAGGAAGCCGCGGCGTGAACTTCAGAGCTCTTCAGAAGCAGGCCCATGGCCCCTCCGACTCGGCGCCCCACATCTGGCAGGCGAGGGGTCCCCGCAGCTCACTGCCCAACGGACAGCCAGGTGGGGGCCGGCCCCAGCTGACGGCGCAGGTGGAGGTGCAGCCTGGCCCCTGCCCTCTGACTGCTTGGCTGATGGTCCAGCTGGAAAGTGGGGTCCTGCTCGCTGAGGCGCTCACAGAACAGCGGGAGGTGGCCCTAGCTGAGCCTGCCTGTCCTAGGGAGCAACCGTCCACCACCAGGAACGCGGAGGCTGCTGACGGCCAGCTGCTGTGCCTCCCATAGGCCTGACGGGGATGGACGGAGAGAGAAATGGGCTAGAAGAGGCAGAGAGGATGACAGAGATCGGAGGAAGGGGCTCGGTCACTGAGGGGGATGGAGACACACACACACAGGCGGGAAAAGAGATGAACCCGAAGAAAGTCAGAGACCGCGAGGAGACAAAGAGAGCAGGGCAGTGGGGTGCGAGCAGGGAAGGGGGTGGGGTGGAGGCAGAAAGACAGGAGACAGGGCAGGGGTGCGAAGGATAAAAAGAAAAGTGAACAAGTCAGACCTGGCAAGTCCCAGGTGGAGACAGAGCTGAGCCCCCACGAGGTGGGTGGGGGTGGGCAGGCACCAGTGATGGAGACCCCCACCCCCAACCCGCTCAAAGTCCCACTTTCTCAGCCTGGAGGAGGCCACAGTCACCAGGTCACACTCCCAGGAGCAGGGGGCCCCCTGCTGCACCTCCACTCCAGGCCCAAAGCGACCCCTACCTAGTCAGGGCTATCGCCTTCTGATCAGCTGGGCTGGTCCCACCCTGCCCTGTAGGACCCTTCTCACCTGGCCAGGGGAACCGCCTGCACGCACAATGGTGACCAAGGCACCCCCCACGCACCCTGGATGCCTCCCCTGGCTCCCCATCCCTCCCAGCCCAGACCCCTGTTCACCTTTTACCACTTGACCCCACACCTGCCCCACCCCAATCGGGCGCACCAGGCGACCGCAGGGCCTTTGCTCATGCTGTTCCTCCCTGTAGCGGATGGGATGGTGGCCCCCCCAAAAGGTACGTCTGCCCAGAACCTGTAAATGTGACTTTATCTGGAAAAAGGTCTTTGCAAATGTAATTATTAATAAATTAAGGATCTTGAGATGAGACTATTCTGGGTTACCCTGGATGGCCCTAAATCCAGCAAGTGTCCAGAAGAGAAGACGCAACCTCCGGGGAGGATGCCACATGAGGACGGAGGCAGAGACTGGAGGGGTATGGCCACAGCTAGAGAACGCCTCGGGCCCCCAAAGCGGGAAGAGGCAAGGAAGCATCCTCCCCTAGAATCCCTGGAGGGATCGTGGCCCCGCCGACACCTTAACTTCAGGCTCTGGCCTCCAGAATGGAGACGGAATAAGTATCTACTGTTTCTGAGCCACAAAGCACACGGTGATTCCTTACGGCAGCCCTGGAAACAAACACACGCCCCCTCCTCTCCACCTAGTTCGCGCCTATTCATGCCGGGGTCTCTGGAGTAAGAGCTAACCATCCAGCAGCCTCCAGCAGCCTCCAGCCCAGGCTCAGGGCGCCCCCCAGACACAGGGCCCCACGACGCCACTTCTGGAGGAACATCCTGCATCCTGGTGATTCCTCCTTCCATCCCTCCTCGAAGGTCAGTTCCCCAGGGGCCCCCACCCTGGTCAGCCTGGCTCCCCACGTCCCAAGATGACACCCGGCCACAGTAGGTCCTCGGGAGATCCTTATTAATGTCCTTCATTAATTCCAGAAAAGACTGAATGTACAAGCAACCACGCCGACCTACTGAGAGGGCTTAGCCTTGAGCAGAAATCTCTCGCCTATAAAAATGATGGGAGGCTGTTAAAAATCAACATCTGCGTTCACGAAGGAAAACAGGGGTGAAAACTGGTAGCCCCCAGGAGTGATTCTGTTTGTGTCAGGTTTTTGGGGGGGGCGGGGGGCAGGGGGAGGTAGGCACACTATTTTGTTTTATTTGAATGAGTTGCAACGGTGGGTAGCAATGCAGATTTCCGTCGTCCCTAGAAAAGAAGGCTGGCCTGGCCCAAGGGTCTGCATTCCTGCATGAGGACACGGGCCACTGGCCCTGCCACACTCCCTGCACCCCAGCCTCAGCTGGGCTTTCAGTGACCTTAGCCGTACAGCCTCCACGTACCATCACGGTGACACCCATTCCTCAACCGTGTATGGACCCTCAGCCTCCCAGCCTTTGCTCAGGCAGGGCCCTCCGCCGGGAATGCCCTTTCTATTTGTGGAAATGCAACCATCGCTCAAGGCCAGTGCAAGCAGCATGTCCGCAGGAAGCCCTCTGAGCGAGCAAGCCTGAGTCAGTGGGCCTCCTCTTCGAGTACATGAAGGTGCTTCTCGTGATGAGAGCCTGTCCTCCCCGCAGGGCTGTGAGCTCCCCACAGGCGAGGAGGTCCCAGGCACTGGCACGCAGCCCAGCACTCAGGTGCTCTGTAACCGCTTCCTGAAAGGCAGAGGGTTCCCAATTCTCCTGCTGACAAGGAGTTCACTGCTAGATCTGGGAATCCATGACACACAGAAGGCAGACCTACTGTGTGACGGCGGCTCCGCAGCCACCAAAAGGGCCCCACAGAAGCCATACACATGCCCCCGTCTTCCAGGAGCTGACAATCCCCTAAAGGGTCAGGGCACAGACAGAGACCCAGGGAGGGGATGGCTAGTCTCACAGAGGCAGCCGGAGTGCAGGGAAAGGGTGTGGATGCTGGAGGCTGACTGCCTGGGTTCGAATCCTCGTCCCAGCATGAGACAGCTTTGATATCGGGCTGGTTGTTTAACATCTCTGTGCCCCAGCTCTATGTAAAATAGGGATGACGACAGTGCCTGTCCCACCAGGTCGCTGGGAGGAGGAAATGAACAAATATGTGTAATAAACTGCTCAGAGCATGGAGCTCTCAGTCAGGACTCAAATCACCTTGGCCATGACCGACTAGTGCTGTATCAGATTCAGCCGCCCTGGATGGCAGGGCAACAAGGAGGGGTCCAAGCTGGGGTCAGCCCTGCAGGACGGGGGGTTATCTACCCCAAACAAGGCACTCTCAGCCCAACCCACCAGGGCACGGCCAACCCACAGGGCGTTATCAACTGCAGGACGTTGGAAATCACTTAAAACACACCCCCGAAGAAAAAACAAACCAGAACATTTTTCATCCGCTTTCGCCCAGCCTGACCCCTGGGTTCTCTCCACCGTGAGGAGAGGCAGACAGGGAAGGGAGGGACAGGGAAGACACCAGCACTGAGAGGGGGCCAGGCCAACACAAAAGGCGGAAGCACTCTGGCTGCACCGAAACCACCGTGCTCAGGGAGAGAAACCAGGGGGGAAGACCTCATGGTGGGAAACGTCCAGAGAAGGCACAAGGATGGACACAGAAGTAGGTCGGTGGCTGCCGGGGCCTAATGGGTACGGGGTTTCTTAATGTGGTGACGAGAAGGTTCTGGCATTAGGCAGTGGTGATGGTTGTGCAACTTTGTAAATTTACTGCAAATGATTACATCGTGCGCTTAAAACCGAGTGAACTTTATAAGACGTAGATTCTACCTCAGTAGGCTTTTGGAGAAGGAGGAGAAAGAAGAAAGAGGAGGCAGCTTGCGAAGGACGCAGGGAGGCGGGCGGCGGCGGCAGGAAGAGCCCCAGGCAGGCGTGTGCAGGGCCGCGTGCACCCAGACCCCAGCCAGAGAGCTCTCCCTGCTAACTCAGTGAGCCCTGCTTGAGTACCTACAATGATGCTACTGTGCTGGGGCACGAAGCTGCCAGGAGCAGGGATTTGCACTCAGATGGGCCTGGGTTCGAATCCTAGCTCTGATCCTGCCAAATGGCGTCGTCCTGGACAACCTGCTTCTCCTCTCTGTGCCTCGGTTCCTTCTGATGTCACACGAGGTCGGTGAAAAAGATAACAACGACCACAACGGCAACAATAATAATTTCTTCCCTCACAGGGCAGCTGGGGGATGAGGTGAGGTGAGGTCAGAAGAGCGCCTAGCAGATTTCAAGTACTCACTCACTGAAAGCCTTGAGGATGAAGTGTGAGGTGGTGGGGACATCGAGTGAGAATGACGGAGACCAGGTTCTTGCCCTCTGGGAGCTCAGGGTCTACAGGAGGGAAGCACTTGGAAATAAATTATGGCACTGGAGGCTGAAGGGCCTGGAGTGCACAGGAAAGGGTGCAACCCAGGAGGGCTTCTTAGAGGAAGTGGCATGGAGCCGAGGCTTGAGATACGACCAAACGTTTCTCTTCTCAGGAGACCCTGTCTTCAAGTAGAAGATTTAGCATCTCTGGAAATACATCTTCTTAGGTCAGAAGTGCCATTTCCATATTCATGGGGCTCTCATTATGGGCTACCCACCCCCTGCACACATACACCCCCCCACCACACACACACCTCTTTTAGAAATAAAACTTTGGGGCAACTTTTTTTTCCCCAAAAAATAATTTATTCAAAAGAGAAACAATAGCAGTGAAAACAAACTGGGGTGGCCAGGGCTGTGAGGGCTGCAGATGAATGTCCCAACTTCAGCCCAGCAGCCCTGACTGGCTTGCAAAATCGAAACTGACAAGAGACCTGATGGGGACCCAAGCTGAGTGACACGTGCTCCAAAATCAGTGACAAGCGTTAAAATAAAAATCTAAATGGCCGTGGAAGACTTGGCTTTTTCGGGTTTAGAATGAAGACCCTAGTGCAAAAGGGGTTAAAAACTCCTAATAAAGCAAAATGTTGAAAGCATTTCGATCGCCCCCATCCTGCCCTCTGGTGGTCACTTGTGAACACTGCATCAGGAAGCTGGTGCTTTCCTTTAATCTGGGAGGAGGACGGGTGGGGGAGAGAACAGAAACTGTAGCAAGACCCCCGCTGGAGGACACTCAGGGCATTTCTGATGCCCCTTGAAGGTGGAGGCTTCCAAGAGTCTGACACCCCTGGACCCAGCCCGCCGGTGGCACCTGCCCACTTTCCCAAGCCTCTGTTTCCCCATGAACTGTGGCAAAGAGTCAGCGAGATCGTATGTGAATCGAGACTGCCAATACCGCCTGTGTTAACTGAAGGTGGCTGGGTGTGGTTAAAAAAATTTTTTTTCTCCAATGTATAAAAACAGTGAGATTTCACAATGAGATCAAATCCCCGTCATCAGTTCTGCTTGGAACATCGGGTGGTCCAGCCACTCTGGGCAGGACCACCCTGGGAGGGCCCCCGCCCTCTACCCTGTTTGTCATTCAATTCCCATCCCTGCCTGGCCTGGCTTCCGAGGGTAGCCCCCGATACAGGATCTCGAGGGACAGCGCCCACAAATCTGGATTCAGAAGCCCCGAATGCATCTATCTGAAGCCGGCACTTAGGGATCACCAGGTCAGGGGGTTTCTGAGGTGGAAGGAATGGGGGCCTCGGAGCGCTGTCCCACCCCCCTGACTAAATTCTCTGCGTCGCTCCAAGCCCTCCTCTCTGCTCAGTGACAAGGCCACCCTGCGAGCACAGGGGTCCCCTCCCAGGAGTGTGGCGAGGACAGCAAATCTCTGTCGCACAGGCAAAGAGGTCAAGCCCCCCGGCCACTGCTCAGGCTGAGCCCTCTGCCTGGGCTGCCCTTCCTGCCTCTCCCTACCTGGCTGACTTCTACACACCACCAAGACCCAGTTTCACTGCACCTCGAGCCCTTCTGGCTTCCCCACAACCAAGCCAAGGGTGTCGGAGCACTGTTCCTCTCGCCGGGCCGGTTAGCTGTGCACATGCCTATCCGTCCTCCCTGCTCGGCTGCTGACCCAGCCTCTGGTTCACTTGCTCACTCATTCATTCAACATGGCGCTGAACAAAGGAGTCAGGAGCCCGGAAATCCCGCAATTCTTGTTTGCGGTAGGGAGACAGGAGATCAGGAACCAAATAAATAGTAAGTGCAGACAGAGGTTAGAAGAGGGAAGAAATGAAACCGGTACAAGGGGACTGTAAAAATGAGGGGAGTGCCAAAAAGTGGAGACACACCAAATGTCCATCAGTTGACACACAGCCAATCAAAGTGTGGTATGTTGACATGACAGAGTACTATCTAGCCGTAAAAAGGAACGGAGTATCCATCCATGGCCCGGATGGACCTAGAAAACATAAAGTCAGGAGGGAATCTGGAGGACAGCAAACAGCCTGTGCTAAGGGCCTGGGTGGAAACACACCCGCATGTGAAGGGAACATTCTGGAGGCCAGTGTGGCTTGAGTGGGGTAAGTGGAGATTGAGTGCTGGGAGCAGAGGTCACGTGGGTGGCCAGGGGCCAAACCACACACAGTCCTTTAGGCCGTTTGTACGAACTGGAGCCTGAGTGTGATGGGATTTTATCCTCCAGGAACCGATGTGAACCTGGCTTCTCTCCAGCGTGCGGTAGGTGCTCAGCAAACGTTTCTGGAATGAACTCCGAACTCTGCCTGGGCCCTGGACCACTAAGTCCAACTTGGCAATTTACCAATGTCTTTCTCATCCACTCATGACAGCCTGTGAGGGGCATGGAGTGGGCTTCACCCCATTTCACAGATGAGGGAAATAAAGCTCAGCAAGGTGTCCGAAGCCAGAGAGTGGCCGCTGAACAAGGTTATGAGAATACGGGTCAAGTGGGGCTTCTTCGGGGTTCCGCAGGCGTGTGTGTGTGTGTGTACATATACACAAGAGCGCTTGTGTGCACCCTGGAAGCAGAAATGGTGTGGCCCCAGCAACCCTGCCAGGGTGCTGTGTCTCAATCGCCTGTACAGGTGAAGCAAGTAATTGTGACTGGTAGCAGCTGAAAGTGTATGTTCATTAAGGATTTACTTTCTTACCAAAAAAAAAAAGAAATGAGAGTCAAGATTATTCTAGTATTAGCACCATTCTCACGCAAGGGCACATCAACATACTTTCCCAAGGAGGTGAAACAAAAGGACGAGATCATCCTCCGCCCTCTGGGCCTCTGCTTCCTCACCTATGCAATGGCGGCAGTGTGCCATGGCACGGAACGGGTTAACACGTGGACAAGGTGAACAGGTCCCAGGATATCCTCCCAGTGCCCACAAGCTGCCCGCCCGGCCCCAGGAGGGAGGCTTTGCAAGCGGAGCAGGTGTTCAGGTCATTCACTGGCCTTTGGCCTCCGCGGGTGGCAGGCACCTGGCTGGGGGTCCTCCGTGGCCTCAGTGCCCAGGAACCCACAGAGCCCCGGGAGTTCCAGTGGCACAACTGAAACAGAATTCAGCCCAGCAGGACTCCCCTGTCCTCACAAAACGCCCTCACCCCTCCCCGGCTGCAAGGGGTGAGTCCATAGGCCAAGAATCAATCCAGGTGTTGCGATTCCTTTGCTGTGTGCCCTTGGGCCAGTCGCCTCCCCTCTCTGAGCCTCGAGTTCAGCATCTCCAAAATGGGCATCTTCCTAGCACCTCAGGATACAGTGGGGTCACTCAGGGGGAAAATGCCAGGAGATGGCCCTCAACAAAGTGTAAGGGCCCAGGCCTCAGGTTCCTCATCTACAACATGGGGACAACCTCTTGGGGTTTGAGAGGATTCAATGGGATAGTGGAATAACGTTTGTACAGCACTCAGCGCAGGGACTGTCATGTAGAAACTCAATATATGAGATACAGTCATGGTAATAACAGCAAACACTTAAAAAACACCTACTAGGTGTCAACCACTGTTCACAGTGCCTTCTGACATTAATTCATCTAAACTCAGTTCATTTCTAACAAGTTGGCTCTATTATTATCCCTTTTTTACAGATGGGCAAACAGAGGCACAGAGATATTAACCCACACAAGGTCACATGGCTGAGAAGTAGCAGAGTTAAGATTCAAACCCAGGCTCTCTGGCTTAAGATACATATTACACTTCAACTAAAAAATTATTTTTGGTATGCATATTATAACACAAATTTAAAAATTATTTTCTATGCAACAAAAGAAAAAGTAGTAGATAAATTAGATGTAATCAAAATTGAAAACCTTCATGCATCAAAGAGCACTACTAAGAGAATGAAAAAACAATCCACAGAATGGGAGAAAATATTTGCAGATCACGTATCTAATGAGAGATGAATAGCCAGGATATACATATGTGTGTGTGTGTATATATATATATATATATATATGTACATGTATGTATATATATGTATATGTATGTGTATACATATATATACACACATCAATCCGATTCAAAAATGGGCAAAGATACACAACTAGCCAAGAAGCACAAGAAAAGATATTCAATATCATTAGTCGTTAGGGGAATGCAAATCAAATCCACGAGGAGACACCACTTCACACCCATTAGGATAGATGGTATTTTTTTAAAAAACACAGAAAATGACAAGTGTTGGTGAAGATGTGGAGAAATTAGAACCCTTGTGCATTATTGCTGGTGATAGTGTAAATTGGTGAAGTCACTGTGGTGAACCCTCAAAAAGTTAAACGTAGAATTACCATATTTTTTGGAGCAATTCCACTCTCCGGTATAGACTCAAAATAATGGATAGCAGGGACTCAGACAGATACTTGCACACCAATGTTACTAGTAGCATTATTCACAATAGTCAAAAGGTGGACACAACCCAAGTGTCCATCCACAGAAGAACAGACAAACAAAATGTGTTCTGTACATACGAGGGAATATTTTTCAGCCATAAAAAGGAGTGGAGTGCTGACACGTGCTACACCACAGACAAATAAATAAATAAAAGAAGCCAAACACAAAAGGATACACATTGTATGATTCCATTTATATGAAGTACCCAGAAAGGGCAAATTCATAGAGACAGAAAGTAGAGTAGAGGTTACCGGGGGCTGTGGGAGCCGGGGAGTGGGGAGTTAGTGTTTCACGGCACAGACAGACTTTGTTCGGGATGATGAGAAAAGCTCTGCAGACGGATGGTGGTGATGGTTACAAAACACCGAGAATTTATCTAATGACATACGTTATCATAAATGTATAGTAAGCTTAAAATGGTTAAAATGGTAAATTTTATGTTATGTGTATTTAACCACAGTAATTTTTTTTTTAATCGTCTTGCCCAAATTGTTCCAACATCCTAACCAGTCTCCGAGCTTCCAGTCTACCCTCTCCAACCCTTCTCTGCAATGCCACTAGAGGGCGCTCCAGGCCGCACCTCTGACCTCTAACCCTGGTCCTAACTTCCCTTGGCTCTTCCACGCCTCGGGCCAGCGAACACCACACCCCTTATTCTAACCCTGAAGGCTCATCCCCACCACTCCCCAGGTAACCCCCTCGAAGCTCCTGGAAAACCCCACATTGTCCCACCCAACACCAGAGTATTAGCTCCAGGAGAGCAGGAACCACGTCTTGTTCACTGCTGTACCTGATGGGCCCAAAACAGCACATAACACATAGTAGGTACTCATGCATTTCTGTTGAACGAAAGAGTGAGTGACTAAATCAACAAATAACTAGTTTGTACCATCCTGGCTTTACAGTCTAGGAATGTGAGCAATTTGAGGACAAGTTAGCTTGTTCATCTTTGGTATCTGTAAAGCTTTGCATGAATTAATAACTGGGTGGAGGATGGATGGAAGGGTAGGTAGATGTCCGGGAGGGTAGATGAGTGAGTGGGTGGAGAGAGAACTGGGTAAATGAATAAATACAAAATCTTCCCAATACAAAATCTCAGGCACAACTGGTTATTTGCTTTTTTTTTTGCGGTACGCGGGCCTCTCACTGTCGCGGCCTCTCCCGTTGCGGAGCACAGGCTCCGGACGCGCAGGCTCAGCGGCCATGGCTCACGGGCCCAGCCGCTCCGCGGCATGTGGGATCTTCCCGGACCGGGGCACGAACCCGTGTCCCCTGCATCGGCAGGCGGACTCTCAACCACTGCGCCACCAGGGAAGCCCTGGTCATTTGCATTTTAAGACCTAGGAAATGAAAACTTTCTGGTCTGGCTGGTTTTAATCCAGAAAAGGAACTTTAATCAGCTGAGATATAAATTACTCCATTCTTCTCCAGCCCTTTGGACTCAACAGTGAAAGACAAGAAGCCATTAACAAATGAAATTAGCCACCTGTCAGAGGATTCCGGGGCCTCCTAAGAGCCCAGCTTGCTGTCCAGATCCTCACCACTCAGCTCCACGTCACGCTCCTAGAGCTGGCCCATCATCCGGACTCACCCAGGCAGGAGTCACTCTGGCCACTGGGCCGGCTCCCTCCCAGCCTGTTCCTTCCACCTCAGCCTTCCTTCCCTTCCCTGAGGCCTGCTCCCCAGCAGACTGGGGGCCTTGGAGGGCGGGGACTGTGTCCTCCAATCCCTGAAGCCCAGCGCCCAGCACACATCTCACATCACAGCACACAGATGCTGGGTAGATTTTCTCTCTTGTCTGTATCCTGGTTTGGAGGCCCCAGGCTTCCTTGACAAGGAAGCCAGACTGTACTAAACGTTGCTGTTTGGTTTTTGTTGTCGTTGTTGTTTTGGCTGCACCGCGCGGCTTGCAGGATCCTAGTTCCCCAACCAGAGATTGAACCTATGGCCCCTGCAGTGGAAGCGCGGAGTCCCGACCACTGGACCACCACGGAATTCCCGACAATGCTATCTGAACGACCAATGGCCATTTCCAACGTGGCCAACTTCCAGCGTGGAACACTGACTTTTCCAGACCCTCTTGCTGCTAGCAGTGGCCGTGTGACCCATTACTGCCCTCTGGGAGGGTGCTCCAGGGAGAGCTGTTGCTTTCTTGCAAACTCAGCTGACATGGCCCCGCTGGCTTCCCACTTCTTCCCACCTGAAAGTGGACCGAATGGCTGGAAAAGTGACAGCCACCTTGGGACCACGAGGCACGAAGCAGGAGGGAAAGCCCAAGAGACTCTCAGAGGTGCTGACCTAAGTCAGCCGCTGCCCACCTCCAGATATCTTGCTGCATGAGGCAAATTAGGCCTTTCAATTAAGCCAGTGAGCCACGTTCCTGGTACAGTTCAGCATGACGTGGACACAGGCCCAACTTCATATGTGGGAACACCAAGCAACACAGTATGGGGAGGAGAATTCACATCCCCAGCAAATAAAAAGCTGTCATATCTTTATGTACAACTTGTTGGGTTTTTTTTTTTTTTTTGCGGCACGCGGGCCTCTCACTGCTGCAGCCCCTCCCGCCGCGGAGCACAGGCTCCGGACGCGCAGGCCCAGCGGCCATGGCTCACGGGCCCAGCTGCTCCGCGGCATGTGGGATCTTCCCGGACCGGGGCACGAACCCGTGTACCCTGCATCGGCAGGCGGACTCCCAACCACTGCGCCACCAGGGAAGCCCTGTACAACTTGTTTTTTAAGCACAATCTTTGATGAGTTCTTTCTAGCAGTTCATATATGGTTTTCCATTTTGCTTTTATTTCCTTCTCTTTTGACAGCCCAGTCAACCAACTGAAATTCAAAGAGAACCTCTAACCAGGACCACTGATGTCTCCATTTTGGGGCCACGTCAAGAGTTCCCTCTTATCTCAAGTTGATCGCACTCACAAGAATTACTATTCTTGTCATTAGAATTCAAAAAAATGTGCCCCCATTCTGCAGTCATTATAATAAAGTTATCAGGCTCAGAGTGGATATATGTATATGTTTAACTGATTCACTCTGCTGTACACCTGAAACTAACACAGCATTGTAAATCAATTATACGCCAATAAAATTTTTTTTAAAAAAGAGAGAGATCATAAGAAGGATAAAAATAAAGTTATCAGGTTCAAATGCTTTCCAAGCTTCAGGGATTGCCCTGGCCGATCCCTGTCCAAAGATGACAGCATGACGACAGAGCTGCCGGGAGGTGTGCCACTGCTCGAAGCAAGAACCACTGGTTCATGAGCAGGACGTGTGGGAAAGTCTGAACTCAGGATTAAAACACACACGGCGGGGGGGCGGTGTCCAGGAACGACTTCCAGGCCACCTCCTGGACCCCGCATGACACTCAGGAACAGAACACAGTTTCACACCCCCCAACCTGGCCCAAGCTGCTCCCCCCACCAGGGGCAAACCACTGCTTCCCAGCCCACACCCATCTGGCAAACGCCTGCTCATCTCTGAAAACTTAAAACAATTGTCCCTCCTCTGTGAGACCTCCCCAGATGGAGAGATATACTCCCTAATTTTGGGGGGGGGACTTGGAACCATGAGCAAATTGAATGAGGGAATGCAGGTGAAGCACGCGACAGGGCGCCTGGCACACACAGTAAGGGCTCAGTGAACCGGAGCCATTAGAACCCATGGCAGGTATTTACTTACCTTCTTATCCACCTGTGTCTCATTCATAACATGCAGATAAACATTTGTCAAAAGAAAGACTGGGGGGCTTCCCTGGTGGCGCAGTGGTTGAGAGTCCGGCTGCCAATACAGGGGACACGGGTTCGTGTCCCAGTCCGGGAGGATTCCACATGCCGTGGAGCGGCTGGGCCCGTGAGCCATGGCCGCTGAGCCTGCGCGTCCGGAGCCTGTGCTCCGCAACGGGAGAGGCCACGACAGTGAGAGGCCCGCGTAACGCAAAAAAAAAAAAAAGAAAAGAAAGACTGAACCCCCGAAATGTTCCATCTCAGCCCAACTGGGCTGGTCACTGACCCCCCGACATGCCTCTCGCTTCACCTCACCTCCATGCCTTTGCATATGTTGTCCCTACTTCCTGAGCGCCCGCCTTCACCTAACTATGCCCTCCCGGGCCACCTCCAGGCCCGCCTGGACTGTGGACCCGAGGAAACTGAGTGAGAGACTCTCCAGGGCCCCCTCACTCAGGGCCTGGCACAAAGTAGGCCCACGAGGGGGTGAACTCGTCACTAGATGAGCCACCAAATGCTGACTGACGGGTTTGGGGATTTGGGAGAACATTCTTGAGGTTACCAGAGGCCCATCTGCCACATCACAGGAAAGCCCCAGAGCCAGTGAATCTGTGCCTTCACGGTCACGGGAGGGGCCTCTGGGGTGAACCATGACCCAAGGTCGTGGTCCACGACTGAGTCACCGTGTTTTACGATCCCAGCACGAGTGCAAGCCAAAGGCTCACTTTACGAGGAAAAGAGGGTGTGCCCATCCACCATCACCCCTGGATGGGGGAGGGAGAAGGCTGGGCGCAGGACTAGGACCCGCCACACAGACCGGAGGTCCTAAGGACGGCCCTGAAAGGAGCGGGGAAGCAGAGAGAGCAGAGAGCACCGGCCAGGGACTCAGAACTCCAGTCCCAGCCCAGCCTGGCTGCCGTGGGACCCCCCCGGACAGAACACCTCCCCTCCCCTGCCCTCCGTTTCCTCAACGGCAAAAAAACTCCTAAGAGAGGGGACAACTTCCCGTTCCATCAGCAGCTCTTTGAGAGAATATAGAGGAAAAAAACAGCTGACAGCAAATCATAATTAACAACACAGTGGGACTTCCGTGGTGGCGCAGCGGTTAAGAATCCGCCTGACAATGCAGGGGACACGGGATCGAGCCCTGGTCCGGGAAGATCCCACATGCCGCGGAGCAACTAAGCCCGTGCGCCACAACTACTGACCCTGCGCTCTAGAGCCCGCGAGCCACAACTACTGAGCCTGTGTGTCACAACTACTGAAGCCCGCGCGCCTAGAGCCCATGCTCCACAACAAGAGAAGCCACCGCAATGAGAAGCCCGCGTACCGCAACGAAGAGCAGCCCCCGCTCCCCGCAACTAGAGAAAGCCTACGTGTAGCAACAAAGACCCAACGCAGCCAAAAATAAATAAATTTATTAAAAAAAAAACCCAAACAAAAACACAGTAACATTTATCAGGCAGTTACTCTCCATCAGCGCTTTATAAGCATCATCTCTTTTCAGCCCCATCCTCCTACCACACGATGAGGTAGACTCAGACCTTGGGAGAGGCACTTACTGGCTCTGAGCCTCAGTTTTCCCACCTGTAAAATGGGGATAAACTAGTATCTACGCCACCCAGTAAGCACTGTGGTGGGCACTGTTATTCTTGCAATCCACCACTTTACAGCGGAAAAAAAGAGAGGCGCTGAGTGCTAAACTCACTCGTTTGCCACCTCTATGAAGCGGCCGGCTGGAACCGGTCTAACCTCATGCTCAGGGTCTGACTAGCTGGGGGTGGGCAGGGCTCTGCAGATCAGCAGGGCATCAGCCCCAGTGGGTCCCAGGCACCCTTCGGAGGGTGGCCAACCCTGTGCTGGACAAATATCACATTCTCAGCCCCGGGGATTGGTTGGCTGTCTTGTTTCCTTGTGAGCGATGCCCCAGGCACTGCAGGCCCGAGGGCAGAGAGGGGCTGGCAGAGTGGTCCCAGGCCAAAAGCACAGGCCTGAGGCAGAAGGGGCCCAGGGCTAAGGCTGGAGGCGAAACAGGCCCAGTATGCATTCCAGCTCCCCTGTTTGCTAACTGTGTGGCCTCGGGCAAGTGGCTTAACCTCTCTGAGACTCGGTTTCCTCCTCTGCAAAAGGGGATTCATATTCCCTAACATGAGTGGGGAGTGGGGACTGACAAGGCCTGGAGCACAGACTCAAAAAAGGGAGATGAACCTGAATCTCAATTGGAAGTCAACAGTACAAAGTCATCAATCAAAACAGTGACGGGAGTAACGGCGGATGGTGTTTATCCACTAGTGAGTGAATCCTCAAACGTACCACGGAGTATAAAACGCGGGACTGACCACCTCCTACCTCCAGAGGGGTAGGGGCAGCTGGCAGGGCCAAGGGCTCAGGACCCCAGGCCTCACCTGCAGGGTTGCCCTGCCTACGTCAGGCCCTCTCTCGGGGCCTCAGTTTCCCCGTTCATAATGAGAGAGTTGGACTAGGAGAGAAAAAAGGGAGACGACAGGAGGAGGGGGAGTTAGGAGGAGGAGGAGGAGGGGGCAAGGGAGGTGGAAGAGAAGGAAAGGAAAAGGAAAGCGGGAACAGTGATCCCCGCAGCCAAGGCATTAACTGGGAATTTACTCTCCTGAGGGCTGAGTGACCTCATTTACTGCTCACAAAAATACTCTGGAGGCCACTTAGGACCAGCCTCATTTTACAGAAGCAAAAACTGAGGTTCAGTGGGGTCCATCAGACCACTTGCCTGAGGTCACAGAATGCCAGAGTCAGAACTTGAACCTACTTCTTTCAGCCTCCAGAGCCCCAATGCTGAGGTCCCCGCAGACAGGCTTTTGGAGCCATCAGAAAGTGAGCTGAACACCATCACCCCCTGGTGGCCACTACCTGGAATTGCAGGTGTCAGTCCTGAAAGCAGGGAACCGACGTCTGGGGCCCCAGCTCTGTCTTGCTCAGGCTCAGTACCCCAACCCGTCCACCTCTGGGGGAGAGGTGATCAAGCAGGCAGTAATGGGGCAGGGGCCTTGGGGGCCAGAAGGAGGGAGCCACCTGACGACTCCATGGACAAAGGCTCCTCAGTGACAGAGGGAGAAAGGGGAGGGGCCAGCAAGCAGAGACTGTAAAAAGACAGGGTTTGAATGCTCTTCGCTCCATGGCCTTTGTCTTCTCCCTCTCTCTCTCTCTCTCTCTCTCTCTCTCTCTCTGTCTCTCTGTCTCTCTCTCTCTCTCTCTCTCTCTCACACACACACACACACACACACACACACACACACACACACACACAAAATCAGATAAGCTGAGTCAGTGCCTGAGAGGGAATGGAGACAAGGGTGAGAAAGAAATCGGTGGCTGAGATCTGGACACTTGAGGAATTTTCCAGGGCTTCTTAGCCGACGTCTGAGTCCCTGCATGGGAGCTGTCACCCCCAGCCCCACAGTCAGGCCTTTTCACTCTCCCATCAGGTCTCGGCAAGAAGCCTGCCAGGGGCAGTGTCTTCACCCATTTTACAGGAGGAGACCAAGGTTTAGGTAACTGAAGTCTCTTGCCCGTGGCCATAAAGCTAGACAGAATGGACCTCAGGCTTCAATGCTGCAGGAGACCACGTCTCAGAGACATGAGACCGGGCACAGATAACCACTGAAATGCATGCAGCCTTGCACTCAGAATGATCTCAGGCACAGAGCTGGTGTTGCCTCATTAAAAAAGGCTTATCTCAGATGTCCCCACGTGGGGCCCAGGGCCCGGGAGGAAATGCAGAGCTCAGATCTCCCAGAATCATGGAGCCAAAGTGAAAAGAAAAAAAAACAGAAAAGAAAATCATGGAAATTCAGATGTGGTAAAGCCCTGGAACCCAGCTGGGGACACTGAGGCTCCAGGGAAGGGGGCTCCCCTGGGGTCCTGCCGCCTCATTTACCTACTTGCTTCCACAAGTGAGGAAACAGGCTGAGAGGGAGGAAGTGCTGGCTGAGGAGACAGAGCTCAGTGACAGCCAAAAGGACACTCAAAAACAAGAATAGTAACAACAATGATAATAATAATGGTAGCGTAACACTTATTAAAGTGTTTACCGTGTACCTGGGACCAAGCTAAACACTTCTCGAATTATCTTATCTGAACCCCACATCAGCCCTGTGAAGTAGATGCTATTACTACCCCCATTTTACAGATGAGGAAACTGAGGCCGGGCACCCATCTGCATGCACAGCTAGGATGTGAACCCAGGCGATCCGGCTCCAGAAGCAGCTTAACTCCACCTTCCTCCTGTCATCACCACACTGTCGATCACTGTCTGAATTACCATGTGCTGGGCCCCACGCAATCCTACTCCATCCTCCCAGCGGCGCAAAAGAAGCAGGAATCACAGCCCCGTTCTCTTGGTGAACAAACTGAGGTGCATAGCAATTAATAAAAACTGCTCAAAGAGTCTGAGAGGAGACAGTGCTGGGATTTGAACCCAGGGCGCTCGGACCCCAGCATGTGTCCTCCTCACTGCTCCACGCCAAGCAGCAGGGGCTACCCCTCCACAAGGGGCCAAAAACCCACGAGGGGAGAAGGCTTCCCCAGCAGAGCCACCAAACACCCTCCACGTCATGAACCACGGCACAGCCAGACAACACCAGGCTCCCGGACAGTCACCTGCCTGTCCCCGTCCCCTGCAGGCCCTGGGGCCAGCCTGGGACATTCCCAACTGCGTCCACTCTGGCCACGCCAGCACCACTCACCACCAAGGGCCCGCTCCTCTTGTCCTTGCAGAAGCTGTGGCTTCTCCGGGGGCCCGCGGCCCCAGGGATCACCTGCCAGAGCAGCTGCTCGTTGTCCTGGAGGGCAAACTCCCTCCCCGGCGGCACCTGAGGCACAGGACGCAAGAAGAGGACTTTACTGGGGCTTCCCTATTTGCAGGAAGAATATGTTACACCGAGAGAGTCCATTCTGGCCTAAAAGGGCAAAGAAGAAAATTAAAGCACCACATGCTCCATCCCCCACCCCGCACCATCCCATGGCAGGCAGTCCACCTCAATGAACGGGGGTAATATGTAGGACCAGCAGGTCTGGGTTCAGCCCAGCCTCAGCCACTTAGTAACTGTGTGACCTCAGCTGTGTGCCTTAACCTCTCTGAGCCTTGACCATGTGGGGAAAGACCCCCTAATAATCATCCTCAGTTCAGGGATGGACCAGCCCATGGAAAGCGTGTGACTCAGTGCTGCCACCAGGGGGCAGACGTGCGTGAGACCTGGGTGCCTGGTTGGCTTCACCTTAGTCTCCCCCATGCCTGGCATGTGGGGAGCCCTCCGTAAATGTTAGCCTGCCTCATCACTGCCACTGGCAACTTTGGCGACCTCATTTTAGACATCTTTCCATGCATCCAAACACATGTGCACATATACAGAGAAATGGTACATGAATACAACGGAGTAGGTGTGCTGGTATGAATCCTGTTATTTTTATAGATAAGGGGATACAGTCACAAGCCAGGAAACACAGGACTCTAGAATGTGGATTTTACATACCTCACACTGTCCCTGCCCAGAGAGGGAAGGCGTCTGCTTAAGAACACATAGCATGAGTGAGGAGCATGGCTTGATTCCCGATCCCTTGCCTCACAGCCTCTTTTCTGATGCCTTATGAGGCACTCTGGTTCTCCTCTGACCTCCCTGGCTATTCCTTCTGAGGCTCCCTGCATCTCAGAGGGACATGTGAAAGTGTGACCCAGGCCAGCCATGCAGCCTCCTCTTCCACATCACTCCCTTGGGGTTTCTTATCACACCCCATGGCTTAAGTAAATCCTGTGTACACATGGACGAGTCCGGATTCTGTCTCTCTGTGTTGGGACTCCAGACTTGCAGATCCCATTGCCCACTTACCATCATAGTCACTGCTCACACTGGTCTGAGACCTCATGTGCCCAAAACAGGCCTCTCCATTCCTCCCCTCTAATCTTGTCCCTGTCACCAGCTGGGTAGGCCAAGACCCTCGGGTCACCCTCTGTCTCCTCTTTCTCTCCGTCCCATCAACAAAGTTGACACTGCCTTCAAAACATGCTGCAAACCTCACATCATATACCAACATCGACTCAAAACAGATCAAAGGCCTAAATGTCAGAGCCAAAGGAGAAAACTCTTAGAAGAAAATATAGGCTTATATCTTCATGACCTTCATGGATTAGGCAAGGGTTTCTTAGATAGGACACCAGAAGCTCAAGCAACAAAAGACAAGTAAGCTAGACTACATCAAAATGAAAGACTTTGATGCTTCAAAGGGCACCATTAAGAAAGTGAAAAGTGGGTCTTCCCTGGTGGTGCAGTGGTCGGAATCCGCCTGCCAATGCAGGGGACACAGGTTCGATCCCTGGTCCAGGAAGATCCCACATGCCGCGGAGCAACTAAGCCCATGCACCACAACTACTGAGCCCGCGTGCCACAACTACTGAAGCCCACACGCCAAGAGCCTGTGCTCCACAGCAAGAGAAGCCATTGAAATGAGACCGCACATCGCGAAGGGTAGCCCCTGCTCACTGCAACTAGAGAAAGCCCGTGTGCAGCAACAAGACCCAACGCAGCCAGAAGTTAATTAATTAATTAATTGATTAATTTTAAAAAAGTGAAAAGACAACCCACAGAATGGGAGAACATTCCTGCAGATCATTATGTCTCATAAGGCACTTGTATCCAGAATGTACAAAGAATAATTACAGCTCAATAATAAAATAACAAACGAATCTAAAAATGGACAAAGGATCTGAATAGACATTACTCCAAAAAAGTACACAAATGGCCAATAAGCACGTTAAAAGATGCTCAACAGGAAAGGCAAATCAAGACCACAATGATCATTTTGCAATATATACAAATACTGAATCATCATGCTGTACATCAGAAACTGATATAACATTACATGTCAATTATATCTCAATTTAAAAAAAACCACCATGAGATATCACTTCACACTCACTAGGATGGCTAGAATCAGAAAGACAGATGATAGCAAATGTTGGCTAGGATGCAGAAAAATTAGAACTCTCATACACTGCTGGGGGGAATGCAAAATGGTGCAGCTGCTTTGGAAAACAGTCTGACAGCCCCACGAAGGTGAAACCTGGAGTTATCACCATGTGACCCAGCAATGCCACTCCCAGGTATATAGCCAAAGAAATGAAAGCATACAAAAGCTTGTGCAGGAATGTTCATACCACCTTCCTCCATAATAGCTAAAGAGTGGAAACAACCCAAATGCCCATCACCCATGAATGGATAAATAAAATGGGGTGCATCTATACTGCAGAATATTATTCGGCCATAAAAAGGAATGAACTACTAATATATGCTACAATACGGATGGACCTTGAAAACTTTATGCTAAGTGAAAGAGGTCAGTCACAAAGGACCACTTCGTGTGATTTCATTTATATGAAATGTCCAGAATAGGCAAATCTATAGAGACAGAAAGTAGATGAATGGTTGCCTGGGCCTGGAGGGTATTAGGAGAACAGGAAGTGACTAGTCAGTGGGTACAGGGCTTTCTGGGGGATGAAGAAGATATTTTAAAATTGAATGTGATTATGGTTGCAGAACTCTGTGAATATACTAAAAGCCACTGAATTAACTGTACACTTTAAATGGGTGAACTGCACGGGCCATGAGTTTATATCTCAGTAAAGCTGTTACCACCTCCCAAAAAGTGCTGCTAACCCCTCCACAGCCACCACCCTGGTGCAAGCCCTGTCACCTGTCTGGAGACCATGGCAGCCTCCTCACAGGCCTCCCTGCTTCCACCCTCACCCAGAGGGCAGCCAGGGGTCTCTCTGAGACACAGATGGTGGCAGCAGCTCAGAACCCTTTGCTAGCTCCCTTACGCTCTGGGCCCTCCTCCCCTCCCCAGCTCAGCTCTGGCCAGCATCCCAGGGCCCACTGGGGTCCCTCCAGCATCCCCAGGACCAGCTCATCTCCATGCTGGGGCATCTTCACTCGCTGCTTCTGCCTCTTCCCCGCAGATCCCGGCCTGTCTGGGGTGCTCCCATCATTCACATGGCATCTGTCAAGTCCCTTCCCATGAGACCACCCCTTAGAGAAAGGGGGTGACAGGGAGGTTACTCTATCTCCCCAGGACTTAAACCACTCTCTGCATGATCCCACTCACTCACTCTGCTTGCCCATCTGGACCAGCCCTGCCTGCTAGAACACTCTGTGATTATGCGAGGCTCTCCATCTGGGCTGAGCAATACCATGGCCATGGGCCACTTGTGGCTTTTTTTTTTTTTTTGTGGTACGCGGGCCCCTCACTGTTGTGGCCTCTCCCGTTGCGGAGCACAGGCTCTAGACGCACTGGCTCAGCGGTCGTGGCTCACGGGCCTAGCCGCTCCGCGGCACGTGGGATCTTCCCGGACCGGGGCACGAACCCGTGTCCCCTGCCTCAGCAGGCAGACTCTCTGCGCCATCAGGGAAGCCCCACTTCTGGCTTTTGAGCACTTGGATGTGTCCAGTGCGCCGAAGAAACTGAATTTTGGATCTTACTTAATTTTAACTAATTTAAATGGAAAGACACACACGTGGCTAGTGGCTGCCGTATTGGACAGCACAACCTGATACAGTGGACTGAGCCCTCCCAGCAGCCCTGGTGCCCAGAACAGGGCCTGACACCAGACTCGTACACTTATTCGATGTGTGAAGAGATGAAGGTTGACCCTAAGTGCATCCCTCTGACTTCCACAAACCTTCTCCACATCAGGCCCTGGGCCAGGCACTTGACTATATGTTACTTTGTGATAAATCTCCAGCAAGTCCATGAGGCAAGCAGGATTCCCATTCTACAGGTGAGGAAACTGAGGCTCAGAGAGGTCTGGCAAGGTGCCCAGAGCCACACAGCTGGTAAGTCACAAAGCTAGGTCTGCCCAGTGCCAGGTCTGCCCCATTTGCAGTCCAGGGCTGTTTCCAGGAAGAAATCAAATCATGAAAGTACGAAGTGTTCATCTTCCTAATGAAGAATTCTTTTTCCAAAAGGAAAGTGGTGGAACTTCAGCCAGCAGGTTATAGGAAGGAAATACAGATGGCCTCACACACAAGTGACAAGATGGAGGGCACTCACTGGGAGCATGAGCTCCAGAAGTTTGATAACCCAGCTGGCTGGCAAGGCTGAGGGAAGACGGGGCCCTGTCATCACTAGGGAGGATGTGAACTGGTACAGCTCCACTGCACGGCACGCTGGCAGTCCTGCAAAATCACAGCCCCTTTCCCCCGTGGAAGGGCAATCACCATTCTGAACCCACAGATACACCTGCACATACCTGGTCTGTAAATAGTAAAAGGTGGGAAATATCATCCACCTCTACCATGCAGCAGTTAAAAACAATGAGGACGCTCGCTGTCTGCGGGCTGAATGCAAAAGTTCTCGAAGAGGCTTTATACAAAAAAAAAAAAAAAAAAAAAAGGCAGGTAGCAGATCTGTGGGTTCAGCATTGACCCTCCACCCAAGAATCCCCAGGGGAGCTTTTAAAACTGACAAAGGCAGGCCCCACCCCAGAGACTTCAGCCAAATTGGTCTGGGGGGAAGCCCCTGCACTGCTGTCTTTTAGGACTTACCCATAGGCAACCAAAGTTTCAACCACTCTTAGAGAACGCTCTCTTTTATGGAAAAGGGAAGGAAAAACAAGACTTACGTATTCACATTTGCTTGTATTTTCGGAAAGAAACTCTAAACGAATTTGGGCAGAAAAGAATATGATTACGGGATGAGGAGGAAACGGGAGGGATGGAGAATGAGAGGTCTGGGGGAATTTTTACTTTATAAGTATTTTTGGAGCCATGTGAAAATATTCTCTCTTGAAATGAAAATAAATCATTTGATGAAATGAAATACTATAATTGGGCCTGGGACAAAGTTCTGATAAATGTTAAGTGAAAAAGAAAGAAAGAGTGAGAACGAAGGGAAGAGAGGAGAGGAGGGAGGGAGGGAGGAATAACTTTAATTGCAATCACACCCCATGTGGGGCACATGAGCAGAATTGGCTGTCGATCAAGAAATCCTCACCCAAGGAAGCAGAGATGCACCTCAAGATGCTCAATGAAGCCCTAGAACTCACATCAACCCAAACGTCCATCCACAAAAGTCTGGATAAAAAAAGCTTGGGCTCAGTCCCATAATGAAATACTTTGCAACCATTAAAAATAATAAGGTGATTATATATGCACTTTTTTTTCCTGTTAAAGTTTTAAAGCAAGTTATCTGGGTGTATATCTGAAAAAAAAATTAACTCAGAAAGATCCATGCACCCCAATGATCACAGCAGCATTATTTATAATTGCCAAGGTATGGAATGTAAATGTCCATCACAGGTCAATGGGTAAAGAAGATGTGGTGCGCGTGTGTGTACCACACACACGCTGGAGTATTACCTGGCCATTAAAAGGAACGAAAGCTTGCCATTTGCAGCGGCATGAATGGATTTGGAGGGCATTATGCTAAGTGAAATAAGTCAGAGAGAGAAAGACACATACTGTATGGTATCATATGGGGAATCTAAAAAATACAACAAACTAATGAATGTAATAAAAAAGAAGGAGACTCACAGACATAGAGAACAAACTAATGGTTACCAGTGGGGCATGGCGGGAAGGGGCAACACAAGCACGAGGCGGCGGGGAGGTACAAACCATTGGGTGTCAATAGGCTCAAGGATGTACTGTATAACACGGGGAATACAGCCAATATTTTGTAATAACTGTAAATGGAAAGTCATCTTTAAAAATTTTACAAAACATTTTTTAAAAAGTTTAAATACACGACAGAGAAAACAAAGCACGTGGTGAGACTTTCTGAAGAATGCTGCCATGTTTCCACAGAAAAGTATGCATTTACCTATCTGTGTCTGGGCCAGGGTGCCCCAGCCTCAGATCTACATACATTTGGGGCTCCATGATTCTCTGTGTTGGGGGCTGCGCTGTGGGATGTTGTGGAGTACCCCTGGTCTCCACCCAGTAGATGCCAGGAGCAAACTCTTCCCTGGTTACGCCAACAAAAAACATCTCAAACTTTGCCAAATGCGCCCTGGCAGCAAAGCTGCCCATGGCCGAGAACCACCAACAGGTCTGGAGGGGACGGTCCCAGTGCACCAGAGGGTCCTCATGTGGGGGAGCTTTCCATCCTAAACCATATGTTTCAATAATATTTTAAATTGCGCCCAAGTATTCACTACTTTTGCAATAAGAAAAATACAACAATTATAAATCAATACATATGCGATGGGTAAGCCACTCTGGAGTGCAGGCAAGTCTCCAAGAAGATCAAAAACTGTAACAGTGGCTGCATCTGGGGGACGGGAAAGGAAAGGGGTCCGGGGGGACATTTTTATATACATGTTATGCACTCTTGTAAGGTTTGAATTTTCAACAACCAACATTTTTTACTTCTGTTTTGCTCTTATTTATTTTTTAAAGGTCCAGAACCAAAGATCTTTGGGCAGGAGAGAAGAGAAACGGGGAGCTGTTCCAAAGCTTCCCAGTCCCCTTTGTGAGAAAACAGATCCCCTGACAATGAGCGCTCCTGGGGCCTCGGCACCGCGGGCGGGCGTCCAAGGCCGGGCTGGGGTGGCCCCTCCACGAGGCCCCGAGTCTCCTGCTGCCGGCGGGCCCCTCAGCCAGGTGCTGGCACACAGATGCAGTGTCACATTTCCATGGCCTCCTCCCTCTCTCGCTTCCCCATAACAACAGCCTGGAGCTGGGGGGTGGGGGGTGGGCGGGGGGTAGGTGAAACCCTTCCTGGAGGCGCATCTGCGGAGCCCGCTGCCTGCCTGACCCATGCTGGGCACTTTACCTCCTCTCCGCCTGGTAGCAGCGCCTCAAGGAAGGAATCCCCGTTAACTCCTAACTCCAGAGAGGGGGAAACTGAGGCTCGGGGAGGCCAAGTGCCTGCTCTGCACACAGCTGAGCCGGTGAGCGGCAGAGCAGAGATTCCAACACAAGCCTGAATATGGTCATCGGAAGACACGTGGGTTCAAAGTCTGCTTCCACCACTTGCATGCCCTGAACCTTAGGTGAATTCTCCTATCACTTAATTTCCACAACATCCCTTTCTAGGTTGGCTGGGGGGTGACAGGAAGGGCCCCGTAGTCAGTTACCACACTGGCCCCAGGGCATGCCATTTTTTTCCCCACCTCTGAACCTTTGCCCATGCTGTGCTCCTACCAAGAATGCCCTCACCTCCTCTAATCATCACATCCGAATTCATATCCATCTCTCAAGGGTGGGCTCAGGCCAGGGCCTCCTCCGGGATGTCTCCCTGGGCCTCTTCTCCAGCGCCTCACTCTGCACCACATCCTTTTCTGGCCGTCAATCACCGTGTCCCACCTCCACACAGAGATCAAAAGCTTCCTGAGGGCTGACTCCATGCCTCAGATTTCTTCCCCACCTTCATGATCTCTCATTCCACTGAAAGCTCGGGTATCGGGCCAGACCTAGGTGCAAACACTGGCTATGCCACTTGGTGCTTTGTGACTTGGGATAAGTTACTGAACCTCTCTGAGCCTCAGCTTTTTTCCATCTGAACAAGGTGATCATACCTGCAGCAGACATTGTGGGTGCCCTGCCCACCACTCAAGTACACGCCAATGCTGCGTGAGGATTTTCCTCTCCACCACGGAGCACGGCCCCAGCCAGGTCAGAGGAGTCTGAACGGTGAAAGCCCCAGACACAGCCTCAGGCAAGGACAGAGGGGAACTAGGAAACAAATGCTCCAGGTCCCCTCCCCCTTGGGCAGGACCACCCAGCGGTGAGCTGTGCTGCTCCCCAGGGGTCTCCAGTGAGAACGAGCCTCAGGTGCCCACACCTTCATCACCTGCTTCCCTTCCCTGACTCACTTCTCCTCCCCACACCGGCTCCTCAGGGGGTCACCTCCTAAAACAACTTGCAGGGGGCTGCTTCTATAGGAACACAAACCACGACAATCCCTCTCGTGTGGACTGTCCCGAGGCTCATGTGAGCTCGCTCATTCAACAAACACTTCTTGAATGTTCACGAAACATCAAGCAGGATGCTGGATGCTGGGGATACAATGATGAACGTGATGCAGCATCCTGGAATACAGCAGGTGCTCAATAAATGACACCTATTGTGATCATTCTAGCCCAGAGGTTTAAAACTGGTAGCCCACAGGCTGTATAGTGCCAGCAGACAAGTTCTGTTTGGACTAAGCAGCATTTTTTTAGTACTCTGTCCTCATTTCATAATGGGGGGAGGGGATTACGGACAAAAATCTGGATCTTTCCGGTTCTCTTGATAAATCAGATCTGCCATCTCAATGCCACCTTCCTCACTTGTCAAGAACCAGCTGGGGCTGCGCAGCGGTTGCCCCCTTCCAATAAGGCGTGGGCTCTCCATTTGCCACAAGCCCCACCACTCCCTAGTGTCTCACACCCAGCCTGACTCCACTCATTTCCATACTCACCTGGCCTACCCACGTGGGTTCTGAGTTTGAGACCCCTGGCCTGCATGTTTAACAACGTTTGACAAAACTGCAACATGGTTTGTACTCACCTTTTGACTGTCTCGATTCCCCGACTCCTGCGGACAGAGCCCCGTCTTGATGTCTTTGGCCTCTGAACTCTCCCTAGGGAGGCTGGGCCTCGCTTTGGGCTGCTCTTGCCTCCTCTCTCTGGCTTCCTGCATGATGAACAGGCCCTCTCGGATTTTGAGAGGGGGGCCTTTCTCCGAGTGGGCCCTCTTGACATCCAGCAGTGACCTTCCACAGTCCCATGGGTGGTTGCCCCATTGGGTCACACTGCCCTCCTCTCCCCTCCCGAGGGATTTCCTTGGGAGCCCTTTCTTCTGGTCAGTGGGGGAGGACCTGGGTGGCACGGTGGCCCCGCTGCCCAGATCCTCCCAGGAGGTGGTGGGCTTTGACTCAGCCGGGGAATGCAGGCACTTTGCACTGTGATGTTTACTGATGAAGGCCTTTTTCTCATCCTCGGTGACCCCCGAGCCTTTTTTCCTGGGACCTGCAGGGCCAGAAGAGGCCCCTGGATATTTCTCAGGAGGAGCTGAGTGCGGCAGAGCCCACAGAGGAGGGCTGACCTTGGTGTTCGTGGCTGCCTCCAGGGTCTCTGCCAGTTGCTTGCCTGAGCCGGGGGTAGGACTGGGGTTTGTTTCGGCAAAACTGGCTTGTTTCCGGGGCCCCTCCATTTCAGGGCCCTCCTTCAGGCTCCTCCGTCTCCGATCCACCTCGCCTTGCTGGCCAGGCCTCTCGGGATTCGAGCCTCTGGGCTCTGTGGGCGGTCCCCCCACCAGCTCCTGAGCCTCCCTGGGGCCTGCGGCCGGCTGTCTCTGGTACTCGGCCATCAGGGCGTCAATGTCGAGGACACTGGACCTGTAACCATCCTTGATTTTACCTGGGAACGTCTCGCTGACCACCTCCGTCTTCCTTCTGAGCAGGAGATGGGTGGCTTTCGGGTGACTTTTGAGAGCCGGAGGTGTTTTGGGAGCACCACGGGGGGACGTCTTGTTCCCACGGTCCTTCCAGTCGCTGTGAAAACCAACGCTGTCTTCCGGTCCCCGACGAACCCATAAAGCATCGTCATCGGAGATTCTCTCGCTGGGAGGACCCAGAATCCTCTCCCCAAGAGACGCTGGCCTCGGAGTCTTTGGAAAGCTTGCGCGGTCATGCTCTCTGCCTGGAGCCTGGTTTTTACTGCCCATGGTCTCCAGCAGCTCTTCATGGTTCAGAGAAACCAAGGTAGATGTTAAAAGATGAGGCGATGGAGGTGGGGCTATTTTTCTAGAATGTTCCATCAAGTTTTCGGACCTGGGCTTAACAATGCTCTTTGCTTTTTGAGTGTCGGGAATCTGATACGTCACTGCAAAAAAGGTCGCCTTGGGTTCCACAGATGACCCTTGCTTTGCTGCTGAAAGAACCTGTGACACGCCCGGGTTCCCCTGCTGGGGCTCCTCCCAACCGTGGGCTAGTTGGAGTTTTCCTAAGGCACCTGCGGTGTGGGTCAAATGACCCGTCCGTCTCTGCTCTGCCTTGGAAGAGTGCTCTGGGGCCAGTAAGCTGAATTCATCGAACTTCGCGTCATGGGGTAACGTCCGCCGCCTCCACCTCTCCATCCTCTGGTCGCTGGGGCTCACCTTCCGCATCCTGGCTTCGGGCTCTGGCACCCGGGCCGGCCTCGCTCCACCCTGGCCGCCAGCCACGGCGAGGGGCCCCTTCTGCAGTAGCATGTCTGCCTGTGGCCGGGCTCGGAAGTCAGAGGCCTCGCCCTTAGCCCTGGAAGGAGGCTCCAGAGGGCCCCCCTGGGGGGCACCCCTTTCCCCTGGCTTTATTCCGGCCCCATCGATCCCCTGGTGCTGGGCCTCCTGGATGGCAGCCTGGATGGTCCTCGCAGAGGTGGCCTCGGGGCTTGGTTCCGAGCCTCTCTCTTCACTGACCCCCACAGCGGCTTTCTGCCAGTTGATAGTCACCCCACCTGTCCATCTGGGTGACAGACAATTGCCTCCAGACGTGTCCTTTAGCTCTCGGTGGAACTCAGGCTTTGGCCCGCTGACCTCACGCGTCCCTCGAGCTTCCCAGATCAGACTGGCCCTTTGGACGGACCCCACCTGGCCTTCCAGCCTGCGCTCGGGGTCAGCAGGGGTCACGGCAGGGGCCACCTCCTGGGACAGTGAGAGCCGAGACTGGCTGCTCCGGAGCGTCACAGCCTTCTCCTCGGGCGCCGTGGGGATGGCCTCGCTGTGCGCACGCTCCCCGACCGCGTGCACGATGTCATACCTGGGCTCGACCCTCTCGGATGCGGGAGGGCTTTCCAAGAGCTTGAGGCAGGGGTTATTACTGCACTTGTCGCCCACAGGGTATCTTCCCAGGACGGAAGACGTATGATGCTGTTTGGGCTCACCGTTGGAGAAGGCGGTCCGCCCAGATTTCTTTGGGTCGGGATTTTCCAACCACTCTTTCTTCAGGTATGTGGTTTGCGGGAAAGAGCTTCTCGACCCAAGGAACCTGGATCTGAGCTCCAAGACATCAGCCGTGTCCCTGGGGGTCATGGCTGCGGGACAGTGTCCTGATAGGTCAGCCACGGTGTGCTTCTCCACGTGATGTTCGAACACTGTGGCCCACACGGTCTGGAAGCTTCTGTCATCATCCGGGGTGCTGGCGGAAGGGCTCAGAGGCCCCACCACACTTTCGCTCCAACCACTGCCAGGGACTTGGTCAGAACTGTCTTTCCACTCTGTCTGCCTGGATTTCTCCCGGGGCGTCGCAGGCTTCCAGGGGCTTCTTGGGACAGGTGCTCCGTCCACACCATGCCCTTCCTTTTGCTGTGGAAAAAAAAAAAAAAATCCAATTTAAGTTAAAGGGTTTGAAATGGAGGGAATTCCCTGGTGGTTCAGTGGTTAGGATTCCGGCCTTCCATTGCCAGGGCCCCGGGTTCGATCCCTCGTCAGAGAACTAAGATCCCACAAGTCGCGCAGTGCAGCCAAAAAAAAACGTCGGGGGGCAGTTTGAAATGGAAAGAAAGAGATGAGGTGATTGAAATAGCTGCTTTTATTGATTGATTGATTGATTGATTGATTGATGTATTTATTTTTGGTTGCGTTGGGTCTTCCTTGTCGCGTGCAGGCTTTCTCTAGTTACGGCGAGCGGGGGCTACTCTTCGTTGCGGTGCGCGGGCTTCTCATTTTGGTGGCTTCTCTTGTTGCAGAGCACGGGCTCTAGGTGCGTGGGCTTCAGCAGTTGTGGCACATGGGTTCAGTAGTTGTGACTCGCGGGCTCTAGAGCGCAGGCTCAGTGGTTGTGGCGCACGGGCTTAGTTGCTCCGCGGCATGTGGGATCTTCCCTGACCAGGGCTCGAACCCATGTTCCCTGCATTGTCAGGTGGATTCTTAACCACTGCGCCACCAGGGAAGCCCTGAAATAGCTGCTTTTAAAATCACAGCAGTGAGACACCATAAAATCTTACAGACTGAACATAGCCAGTGTGGGTGAGGATGTGGTGAAACGGCCACTCTCAGACACGGCCACTCTCAGACACTGCTGGTGAGAAGATAAATGGGCATGATTCTTGGGCAACTCAGTATATCTCTCATGATTTTAGGACACTCATTTCCTTTTATCTGGCCGATTTCCTCCCAGGATTCTTGCTTTGCTCACGGGCACTAGTCTATGTGAACAAGAAAGTTCATACAGCACTGCTTGTGAAACGAAAGAACACAGAAACAACCTAAATGCCCATCTGAAGGGCACTGGCTAAATAAATTCTGAAATATTCAAACAATTGAATACCACACAGGCACTTGGATCCACAGAAGTGGGGGCAGGTCCCAATGTCCTAACGTCTAAGAACACACAAAATGTCGTGCTGGTGGAAGAAAAGCAGGATGAGGAACTATATATTTATAATAAATTACCATTTTAAAAAACTACATGTGTACATGTGTATAAATATGTACGTGAGTACATAAACAGTGGAGAAAAGATAACAATCAAACTGGGAGTGAAGGGCTTCCCTGGTGGTGCAGTGGTGAGGAATCCGCCTGCCAATGCAGGGGACATGGGTTCAAGCCCTGGTCAGGGAAGATCCCACATGCCGTGGAGCAACTAAGCCCGTGTGCCACAACTACTGAGCCTGCGCTCTAGAGCCCGTGAGCCACAACTACTGAGCCCACGAGCCACAACTACTGAACCCACGTGCCACAACTACTGACGCCCGCACGCCTGGAGCCCGTGCTCTGCAACAAGAGAAACCACCACAATGAGAGGCCCGTGCACCGCAACAAAGAGTAGTCCCCACTTGCCACAACTAGAGGAAGCCTGTGTGCAGCAACAAATAGCCAATGCAGCCAGAAATAAATAAATAAAATAAATTAATTAAAAAAAAAAACTGTGGGTGAAGGAGTGAGGGTAGGAAGAAGAAATGAGGAAGAGAACATCATCTTTTAATCCTACACATTTTAGTTCTGTTGGGTTTTTATAATATTCATGTATTAGTGCTTAGTCATATCTAAAATTTTTCTTTTCTCTTAGAAAAAGGTCTACTTCAAGAAGTTACACAAAGATTTAACCATACGACCCACCAATTCCATTCCTGAGTATATACCCAAAAGAACTGAAAACAGGTGTTCAGACAAAAACTTGTACACCAATGTCCGCAGCAGCATTATTCACAATCGCCAAAAGCTGGAAACTCAAATGTCCGTCAATGGATGAATGGATAAACAGAAAGTGGTATATCCATGCAATGGAATATTATTCATCCATAAAAAAGAATGCAGTACTGATACATGCTATAACATAGATGAACCTTGAAAACATAATGCAAAGTGAAAGAAGTCAGACACAAAAGGCCACATACATGATTCCACTTATATGGAATACCCAGAATAGGCAAGTCTATAGAGACAGAAAGCAGATTCACGGTTGCCGGGGGCTGGAGGTGGGGGATGAGGAGTGACTGGATAAGGGGTTTCCATTTTGGGAAAACTAAGGGATCTTAGTTCCCTGACCAGGGATCGAACCCGCGTCCCCCGCAATGGAAGTGCGGAGTCTCAACCGCTGGACTGCCAGGGAAGTCCCTCTCTACCATTTTTAAAGAAATGACTCAGAAGATCCAAGGATAAAAACAGGGCTAACCGCCCACCCTAGGAGTGGTGGGCACTGTCATTCAGAGCCAGCTCACCTTTGTTAGGGGTTTATGATGGGAGGGGTTCAAATGGGCTTGGAACCAAGCTCTGGTGTTTAAAACTCTGTATAATTTTCTTAAAAAGTAAAACTATGTGATCCAGCCATTCCACACCTAGGTATTTATCCAAGAGAAAACAAAATAGATGTCCCTACAGAGCCTTGCCCACAGATGTTCACAGAAGCTTTATTTGCAATGGCCCCAAACTGGAAACAACCCAAATGCCCATCAAGGGCTGAATGGATAAGCCAACTGTGGGCTACCCATACAACGGAGTACTACTCGGCAATAAAAAGGATGGGCTATTGATACACATGACGACATGATGAAGCTCAAAATAATGATTCTGAGTGAAAGAAGCCGGACCGAAAAAAGAGCACTGGTTGCATTTATATAACAATCTAGAAGATGCGAATGAATCTACAGTAACTGAAAGCAGATGAGTGGTTGCTCTGGGGGGTCACAGAGAAGAAACTTGCATGTGCTGGAAATGTCCACTGTCTTTATTGTGATGAAAGTTTCAACAGGTGTACAAAGATGTCAAAGCTCACCTGCTTATATGCTTTAAACATGTCCAGTTTACTGTATGTCAATTATACCTCAGTGAAGCTGTTTAACAAAAACTGAAACTGCAGAAAGCATCAACCGCAAACCCGTTATACCTAGCAGTTATTTTATGAGCTTTTTAAATTAAACAGACTAAATGGGGACTTCCCTGGTGGTCCACTGGGTAAGACTCCATGCTCCCAATGCAGGGGACCCAGGTTTGATCCCTGGTCAGGGAACTAGATCCCGCACGCATGCTGCAACTAAGAGTCTGCACGCTGCAACGAAGATGCCGTGTGCCACAGCTAAGATCCAGCACAGGCAAGATAAATACATATTTAAGAAAACAGACTAAATGAAAATATGTTTTAAGCAATTTAATTGATGGTAACTCTCCTCCTTTTTCTTCGTCTAGGTGACACATCAGGGTGGGGAAAGAAGCAGGGACCACAATGGGGGAAAATTGAGGGGGGTTTCTATTAACATTTTTACATCTTCATTAATTTCTTAATAAAGCAGACATTCTTACACAGGAAAGCCATGTCCCTCCTCCCATTTGCACAGACAAAAAGAAATGCCTGACGATTATATTTGCAACGGGGAATCACACACCCCATCATACCGGAAGGGACTTTAAAAGTCCCAACATTAAAGGAAAAAAATGTCTTAACAGTTCATGAGAGGTTTCTGATTCTTTCCTGGGCCCTGGAGATCATAAAAGCCCTTTTTCCAATAAGTACAACTACCTGCTGGGGAAAAGGACGCGCCAAGCGGCTCCTTACCTTTTCCCTGGGTTCTTTAGGCAGCTCACTGCTCGGCTCAGAACACTTCTCACATGTGACTTCGTTGCTTGAAGCTGCACTTGAAAACCTGGCACAGAGATCCAAGTTACTTGTACAGGGACCGGCAGCTGTGGCTCCCTCCAGCCCGCACCCCGTAACTAGCTCAGGAACCCAGGGGTGAAACCAGCACTGAGATCATCAAAGCAACACTGCCCAATTTCCTCCGAGAAGGGACATGTCCTTTGCAGTTGCCAAACCCCTCCGGCCCAGTGGGGACAGCCTACCTTAAACACAGCATCATCGGGGTAGCAGGAGCCCCAGGCTTGGGTGAAGAGACCTGGGTGCTAGTCCCAGCTCTCCTGCCTCCCCACTGAGGGAGCTTGGGTCAGGCTTGCGACCTCACTCATAAAACGGGGATAATTAACACCTCCTCATCGTCTTTTGTAGGGCGGATAAGAGGCTACCCAAGGCCCTAATAGCTACGTGAAGTCATTTAGAGAAGAGTGAAGATGCCCCAGGAGGGATAATTAATGGTTGTAACCTCACAATAGCAGCCCCACCGCAGACCGACCACGGGGGGGCAGTGGGCAGTCGGGGAATGTGCCGGGGCACGGGCCTGCCTCTGCCTCTCCGAGTGACCTGGGCCCAGTCATTATCCCTCTCTGGGCCTGTTTCCCCACTGTAAGGGGAAGAGGGAGAAAGGGGAGCTCTGGAGCTACACTTTTTCCATCTCTGAAGAGTTCTCTGGAGCGGACGCTGAAAGATTAGCTCAGGGCTGGGGGCTGCAGAGAAGAGGGAGGTGAAAGAAATCAAACTGCTTAAACTTGACCCACACGCATCAGTCCAAGGTCTGCCTCCTGGGAGGCGTGAGGCTGTGCATGAGTTGCTTCTAAGCCCAGAGCCCTGGTTTCCCCTCCTGTCAGATGGGAATAACCTGAGACACTGGGGGATGCAGAGAGGGAAGGTGCGTGAGGTCCCCGACATGGGTGCCCCTTTCTGTTTTCTGGGGTTTTAAAAATTTTTTTTATTATTATTATTTTGCCACGCTGTGCAGCTTGAGGGATCTCGGTTCCCAGACCAGGGATTGAACCCGGCCCATGGCAGTGAAAGCGCCAAGTCCTAACCACTGGACAGCCAGGGGATTCTCCCCTTTCTCTGTTTTCTGAATTCAGGGGTTCACGGGCCTGGCTGCACATGAAAATCACTTGGGAAACTTTTAAAAACCACCATGACATGGGCCCCTCCCCAGACCAGCTGAATCAGATTCTCTAGGGGGTGGGGTGGGGGCCAGGCATCGGTATTTTTTTTTTCCAGGTCATTCTAACTGCTGAGAGCCACTGGTCTAACTCTGGCCAAGCTGGCTGCCCGGGTTCCCAGGGCCTGAAGGGCAGTCTGCCCAGAGCTCCCCTTGGAAGCTCCATCCCTGACAAAGTATGTCAGCGGCAGGCATGTCATTAACAAGCTGGCAGAACCCCCCGGTGGCATCCCTCTGTCCTGGCCAAGAAGCCACTTGTGGAAAAACGAAGGAGCAAGAGATGTCAGAGGCCAGGCCAAGCTTAGAAAATCATCAATAACCATTAGGATTAATCGCATCATTTGGAGCTACAGCGTGCTGAGGGCTCCTTTGGGTTGAGTGACTCTCAGCGTTATCTCTCTGAGTCTTTGCCTTAATCCTTAAAGGCAGGTCTTAGCATCATTTCCGTTTTGGAGATGAAGAGACCGAGGCTCAAGGCGTGAAGCTACCCACCCAAGTTATCATGACCCGTCTGATTTTGTTTTGGGGGCCATCCACAGAGGTTTAGGTCATATATTAGGTGTCCTCGGACTTCAGGAAAGGAAAGCTTAGCGATGGAGACAGGCTGAGCTGGAATTGCACCAGGCTCCCGACTTCCTCATGGTATTTCACCTTTCCTGTCCATATCTGTGAAATGTGCACAATATTTCCCCCTGAAAAGTGCACAGAGGGGAACCTAGGAGGAAATGTATGAGGAAACGTACGCGGGCAGCTCCCCTGTCTCTCCACACCTCAGCTTCCTCATCTGAGAAATGGGAGCTAATGCCACTTCCTCTGTGGGCTGTGGGTCAACTGAGAGGGGGCGTAAGGCGGGCAGCACGGAGCGTGGCGCCCTGCTGTTTCCTTTCCCGAGGGGTCTCTGGTAAGGGGTTGAGGACCTTGGAGGCTGGGGGAAGCCAGTGGGATGCTCCCACTTACAGTTTGGTCAAATCCGCTGACAGCGGCCGTGCCTGGATCGCCTTCTTCCTGATCTCTGGCTTTGCTTCCGAGCTCTCGGTGGCCCAGCCTTTGATCCGCTCCTGGACGCTCACGCCGGCTTTCCCCAGCTCCGGTGCAGCCGGTGGGGACTCAGCGGGGGCTGATGGGGGCGAAGATCCCAATGACAAGGCTGAGGCGCTCTCCTCGCCAAAGAGGCTGACGTGCTTCTTCACGCTGCCCCTCGGGGTCCGCTCTCCCCCTGCCTGAGTTTCCCCATCAGCCGCTCTGCTCTTGACCTCAGCGATTTCTTGGCCTTTTCCAGGCCTGGGCGAAGGGGACGGGGGGGCCCTGGGTGCCTTCTCCGGCTCACCATCCAGCTTGGCTTTCTCTTCCCCAAGATTCTGGTCACTGATGGGGGTGACCCTGGCCGAGCCCCCCATGGTTCTGAGGTGGCCCATCTCTGCCTGCTTGCAGAGCAGCTTCTCCCTCCGTTCCTGGATCTTCCTGGCCACCTGCAGGAAGTCAGAATCTGGGTCGTGAAGGGGAGCCTCTGCTTTGACCAGACGCTCCCCATCTACTTTGGGGTCCAGGTCAGGCCTCTCGGGACCCCGCCACTGGGCCGTGGATCCTGCTGTGGCCTCCACCTTCCTCGCCAAGGCCTCTCTACTCTCGAACCTGGCCGTGAGGTCCACGGACAGAGGCCTAGGCCTTCTCACCCACGTCTTCTCAGGAGGGGTGGGGGGCGCCTTCCCCACCACGGCTGCCCCGCCAGGGCCTGCTGGCTTCTGAGGCTGAATGGACTCGATGAAAATGGCCGACACGGGCCTTCTCTTCAGTCGAGGCCTGGGCTCCAGAGCAGGGCTACCCGCGTCCTCCACGCTGCTGGCCTTTGACAGAGGCTCCTTTAGGCCTGTCTCCTCTTGGGTGGCCGCCGGCCTGGTGACCTGAGACACGGAGGCCGGTCGGGGAAGAGTCCCCGCAGGCTTTCGGGCTGGCAAGGCGGGCTTGGTGGCCACCTCAGGCCAGGAGGCAGAAGGGGGCCCCTGAGACACACCTGCGTCGGCCTCCGGAGCCCCCCGGCCGACCCCCTTCCCCAGGGTAGGCCCGGCTTTGGTGGTTTCAAAGAGTATCATGGTGCTGGGGTTAGGCCGCAGCACCGCGGCCTTGGAGAACAGAGACGAGCTGCTCGGGCCGTCCCCGCTCCCCGCCTCCTGCCCCACCAAGCCAGGCATCTTCTCGTCCAGCCCCTCTGCCGCCACGCCCCGGGGGAGCCCCCCGGTAGGAGACGGCCTGCTCAGGCTGGGCCACGAGGAGATCACGTCCCCGGCCTTCTCCTTGGAGAAGGGCTTGGGGGTGAGTCTCGGCAGAGGGAGCAAGCGGACTGGGCTCCTGAGGGGGCTTTTCCCTTCCAAGAGCAGCGCTGAGGGGGCCCCGGAGGCGCTGCCAGCCTGGCGGAAGTAGGTCCGAGTCAGAGCTTCCTCCTTGGAGAGCTCGCCCAGGCCTGGCACTCCTGTCAGAGAACTTATGGAGCCGACCTCCACCCGCGTCACCATGGTTACGGCTGTGGATCCATGGGGAAGACGAACATCAGAAACAGAGAGGCAACCACTAAAAAAAATAGTAAATTTAAGATTCAGTCAGTGTCTGGGTTGAAGCAGAGGGATTTGGGGGATGGGGATCAAGAGACCAGAGTCCCGGGTCTGGACGACAGCTCTCCATTGACCACCGGGCCAGCCTGGGCCAGTGCCTTCACCTCTCGGCTGTGGGCAAAGGGCAGTGGACTAAATGGCCTGACTCTGAAGTTCATTCCGGCTCAAAGGATACAGAAAAGGTGCCAACACTCTCCTGGACTTTCCTGACTCAGCTAATCTCAAGGCCAGCTTTCAGGGTGAAAAGTGATGATCTCTGCTGTACAGGTATGGAAACCAGCTCAGAGAGGCCAAGTAACCGACCTGAGGTCACTCAGAGAGTAAAGAGGCAAAGCTGGGATCCAAACCCAGGTCAGACTCCAAATTCACACCACACGCTCCCAGCATAAACCCTGATGAGAGTCCTGTCACCCGGCAGTACTTTCCCGTTTCAGAGCCCGGCCACATCAGGCTGGTCCTGACCCTCGTCACAGCCAAGCACAGAGAGGGTAGGTGACAAGCCCCACCTCACACAGCTAGCCAACGGTCACAAAGTTGGTCACTGGCCTTGGCACTCTAACCGTCCAGACAGTCCCTTATCTCTCCCCTCCCCAGTCCTTCCAGAAGCCTTAAGAGAAAGCCACCCTCATGTCCCACTCCACCTGCTGCTGTGATTGTTTGCCTCTGGGCTCTTTTCGGTTGGACGCCTATTTTACGCTGGCTGCCTTCACAGTCTCAGTAAGAAGAGTATCAGCTAACGACGAGAGTTTACCACGAGTGAGGCCTCAGGTAAGCCCAGTGCTTCCTCAAATCACACCCTCTTTAGAACCCTAAGAGGCGGGTATGTGATTGCCAGCCCCAGTTTTGCAGCAGCTCAGGCACAAGCCCCTTGTTCATCCAGTCATGAGCTCTGCTCTCTCAAGGTAGCAGCCCTCCTCGCTCATCCATCCTCCAATGACCCCGAGAAGCAGGGATTATCCTTATCTCCCTTATAAAGATGAAGGGAAAGGGCTCAGAGAGGTGGCCCGACTTGCCAACCGTCACACAGCTGAAACGTGATCTCAAGTCCTGGACCCATTCAACTCTGCCTTTTTAACAATTATGTCCTCTTCCTTTCTGGTCTTAAAAAGTGCCAGACAAGCTGCTGTTCTTGATTCGTCCCCCACCCTAACCCCACCTTCACTCCAGTGCTCTCTTTCCCTACAAAATTGTCCCCAGCCTGCCCGCGTCTAGATGGGCTAAAAGTAGAAGGCATTTTAGTCCAACGCAAGCCTCCACTTCCCTTCCTGGGGCCCTACAATGCTGCCCCCGGCTCTGACTCACTCAGCAGCCTGCAGGAAAGAAAGGCAGACAGATTTTGATATTTTCTCTTCCTTACACACTCGATGGTGCTAAGAAGATTCCTTCTCCCCAAGGCGGAGAACACTGTCTAGACGGGGTTAGAGGCAGAAGAGAGGCACAGAAATGGAGAATGGGAAAATCGGAGACTTGGGAGGAACCCGTCTGCAAAGACTCGGGGTGGAGTTCCTAAGGTGCACAGGGTCCTGCCCCAAATCAGGACTGCTCATCGTTAGAGCCAGCTCCCGTGACCTCTGGGACACAGACATAGCCCGGACAGAGACACAGGACAAGAACAGGATTCAAAGGACAGAGAGGAAACTCCCTAGCAGAACCCACAGGAGCCCTGCCCACCCCCGGACACTCCAGCCCCACTTACCCGAGCTGGCAGGTCCTGGCTGGGGACGTGTGACTGCCAGAGAAAGCCAGCGGTATCGTGTCTCATCTCCAACGGGGCTGTCCGCACACTCCCATGGCAGGAGCCGGCAGGGGAGGGGAGGCTCGTCCCAGCAGGCTGAGTTTCAAGCAGGTCTGGGGAGACACAGGGCGAGCGCCTCAGTTCTGGGGTTCCGGCAATATGTGCACAGACGGCGCAAAGGCTTTCGAGCTCCAACTGCATCTGCTGGTGTCTCCGCCAGCTTGTAAAACTCACACTCCTAGCAGCTTTTCAGTATTGTCGCCTTATCTATACACGTGGGCATCAAGGGTGCCGAGTACAAACCATAGGTGCTCCAAAAAATCTCCCCCGTTCCTCTGATACATGTTTACTGAGCACCTACCACGTTCACAAGGATGAATAAGAAATATCCCCTGCATCCAGGGACCTCAGAGTCTTGTGTGAGAAACACACACACGCATACACACACACAAGCGATTACAACACTGGGCAATAAACATCATGGTTTATAAAGGGGGACATGGGAGTACAGGAAAAGGAGGATTAACTGCCTAAAATTGGGAGTGGTGGTCCCGGAAGACTCCCTCGGTTTAGAGGAGGGAACTCCGGAAGACTCAAAGAGCTGGCTAATTTGGGAGCTATTTCCCCTGGTTCTCCTGCTCAGCAGTATCTGTACATTGCATCTCTTGGAGGTCCTCACATGCCTCCTCAGGGCCTTTGCATGTGCTGTGCCTGTTCTCTGAGATATCCCTGTCACTACACACAGACGCAGGCCCTCCCCTAAGATTGCAGTCCAGACACAGCTGCCCCCCTCCAACCTAGTATAATCTCCCTCTTACGTGTCCAGAGAGACCCACAGACACTCAGCCAGACTCATAGCTACACAGCTACATTTAATAGTTCAAGATCCTTCATTTCACATCAATGGGAAGCGCCCAGGAGTCACCCTGAATCCCCAAGAGCTAGCGCAGTGGCCTGGCAGATAAGAGCACTGAGCACATAATTATTGAGTGAATAAATAAATGAATGAAGAACTATTCTCCTGGCCCTGCTCCCCACCCTTCTAAGATTCTAAATAAGGGCCAGAGTCCTGAGTTTCATGACACTAAGCAGTCTTGGTCACAAGGTGAACGAGTTCCTCTGGCTCTGGCAAGTTCTGGTGTGGCCACAGGTCAACTGCTACTGAATGACAGAACCAAGGAGCTACGAAGAGCCCAGCTGGGAGCTCAACCTGCTGACCTCGCCCAGAGGCCCCACCAGTTTCACCTGATGCACTGCCTGGGACAGGCCGCCGTCAGACACCTGCTGTGACCACATTAACCCCAGACTGTCACACCAGCTCATCCGCCCAAAGGTGGAATGAACGAACGCTTCTCTATACAGCTTTTCCTGGGAAGAACCACCACGAGCGCTGTTGCTGAACCAGGGTTGACGGCTCACAAATGTTGCCCCCACTTTGGGATCTCTGAACCCATCTCAGTAGCCGGATTGCAGGGAAGGAAAAAGGGGAAACAAGAGAAAGGCTCTTGGTCCGCACCCCTCTTAACCAGAACGGTGTCTCTGTTATCTGTAATCTCCTTTCTATCTTGGGCTCCCTCTCAAGTTTCCATTTGAAATGCCAGGCAGATGCCTGGTCTATAAATATGGTTGCATGAACGAATCAATGAATCAATCAATCAATCAATGAACAAAGGGGGAAAAAAAAGAGTTTTTAAACCACCATAGTGGATGACTAAATAATATTTTGAACTCTTTCCCAAACCTAGAAACCCATGATTCTCAGGTTTTCCTTTAACCTGTTGTAAAATACAAGGAAACCAACTGAAATGTTCGCTTTAAAATCTTGCTTTAAATGCATCACATATGTTATGCTTAATTTAAGAGATGTTAGTCTCTTCCAAAGCATTTCAGAAGCCCACTCACACAGAGGACAGATGCTGTTTATTCCTGGGGTGGCCTCGCTCACTCTTTTTAAATATATTAGCACGATGGCCAGAGCCAGGTAAACAAGAGCTCCCTGGAGAAAGCAGGGACACCAGGTATGAGCTGTGTCTGGTTTTATCTACAAATAACCGTGAAGGTCGGCATGGGGGGACAGATGGGGAGCCAGGCTGATCTGGGAGGTCAGGAGGCTGCGGTAGACCAGGACACAGAGGATGCGGGGCAGCAGTGGGGGTAGTGGTGGGTGTACCTCTGCGGTTGCTGAACCTGCCAGGTCCACAGGCTCGATCTCCCCCATTTCCTGCGATTTCATGGAGAGAAAACCAGGTTCCTGAGGGTTGAGTCACCGAAACCGATCGTCACTGAAATTAGACAGGCGTCGCTCACGAGCATTCATTCCTCCCATCCCTCTGACCTTCCCTCTACAAGCCAGGCTCTGTGCTGGGTGCTGGCGGTGCAGCCGTGGAGCGCACAGGCTCCCAGGGGATCCGAGAGAACCTCACAGGGACGAGGCAGGAGAAGCCCTTCCATTCAGAACCCAACCATTTGGTAGCTTCTCTCTCAGATTCAGAGGCGTTGATTCATTTGAACAGCTGTTGCCAATCTTTCATAATGACACCCCTAAATCCGATCTGGGAGCTCACAGTCATTCACTCAGCCATCTCTGGGTGCCGCTTCCTGGGAATGCCACAATCTGGTGAGGACGGTGAGCCAGTCCTGCCACCTTCCAGCGTCTTCCGGAATGTGACCTGGGCTCCCAAATCTGCGGATCCATCCTGTGTGGTGCCCCGTGTGAAGGGCCAAGTGCGTGTCCAGGTCTCCCCAGGAAAGCAGGGCTGCGGTAAATGCATGGGCGTTGTCCGTCCACAGGCCCCAGAGGGAGGGGGACCAATGCCTAATATCGATGGAGTGTATGCATCCTCTCCTCTCCGTCCCCATGGCTGTGGCCCCAGCTCATTCATTCATTCATTCATTCCAATACACAGTTACTGAGCACCTACCATGTACCAGGCTCTGGGGACACAACAGTGAACAAAACATACAGAAAGCCCTGTTCCCATGGAGCTGACAATCATGAACACAGGAAAAGACAATAAACGAAATAAATAAGCAAGAGGCATAGAATGTTGTTAGGTAAGTAACTTTCTCTGCCGGTGTCTCCTCCAATCTGTTCTAGCAGCAGCCAGAGTGATTCTCTGATACGCAGGGGCCACCATGTCACTCCCCACCTCCCCACTGCCCTCTGAATGAAGATCAAACTCCTTCCCTGGGGCCTGGCAGGATCTGGATCCTCTTCATCTCTCCAGCTTCAGTCTCATGATTGACACCTCCCCCTCCATCCATCTGTCTGTCTCTCACACTCACTCACATACTTACTGCAGCACATGAACCTCAGACAGGTCACAAGACACATCATGCTTTTCCTCACCTTCCCGCCTCTACACTGCCATTTCCTACTGCCTGGTTAATCTCAGCTCCAAGCAGCCACCTCCTCCAGGAAGCCTTCCCTGATGCCCCAGGGTGGGTTCAGGTGCCTCTTCTCTGCTCTGGTATCTAACTCCCAGAGCTTCTCCCTAGCCCAGCACTGATCCCACATGTGGTGACTGCCTCTAGAGTGGGGGGAGCTCCAGGTCAGGAGGGTCCTGGGTCTGGTTCGCAGCTGTACCCCCAGGGTCTGATGCTGCACCGGACATAAAGTCAGTGTGCAAAAAATACCTCAAGGGAGAGCATCCCTGAAAGAAGAAAATAATAGTATCCAATGCAGGCGTGGGTGTGGGAAAACTGACATGCTCATCTGCTCCCAGGGACAATGTAAGTTACAAAAGCAATTTGGCAATATTCACTTTCCACTAATGTTACTGGAGACCCCATCAAGACTCAGGGACCACACTAAGTGACTCCGCACCTTCTGCCTTCTCCCATGTAATCTTCTCAACAATCCTGTGCTTTTCAGTTTATTACCACCATTCTACAGATGAGGGAAATGAGTCAGATCTCAAGCTAGTGAGGGGTAGTGTTACAGTTGAAATCTTCTGACTATGAATCAAGTGTTTCCCCCCCATATACCTCACCCCAAAAACATTCATTTATTTTTGACTCAGTAATCCCACGTCTAAAAACGTGTCCTATGGAAGGAATCTAAAGGAAGAGAAAACCATACACACAAAGATGCCCCCTGCAGTGTTGTCCATCCAAGTGCAGCAATAACGCACCCTGAACTTAGGGTGATAACTCTTATTTGAAAAAACCCAGGACTCAGAAGCCATTTGAAATGTCACAAAAGTTGCAACGTCAGAGGGTAGACCAGATCTCCAGTTCCCAGTCTGCCCACAAGTGGCACAGAAATCCCTTCACACCACATGGCCTGAGTTTGTGATCAGAAAAGATGGTTGCGGGACTTCCCTGCCTGCCAATGCAGGGGACACGGATTCAAGCCCTGGTTCGGGAAGATCCCACATGCTGCAGAGCAACTAAGCCTGTGAGCCACAACTACTGAGCCTGCACTCTACAGCCCGCGAGCCACAACTACTGAGCCCATGCGCCACAACTACTGAAGCCCACGTGCCTAGAGCCCGTGCTCCTCAACAAGAGAAGCCACTGCAATGAGAAGCCCACACACTGCAACGAAGAGTAGTCCCCGCATGCCGCACCTAGAGAAAGCCTGCGCACAGCAACGAAGACCCAGTGCAGCCAAAAATGAAAATTAATTAATTAATTAATTAATTTTTCCAAAAGATGGCTGCCATGGCTATCATGGCAAAAACCTAGAAATAATCCACATTCTCCACAAAAGGTGAAAGTCTCTCAGCCACGTGTAAGGGGCTGTTCTGCATCTCTTGAAAGTGAGGACTGGGGACCCTGTGCAGGAAAGTGAGAAGAGCTCATGAGAATGCTGTTGGAGAGAGGGTGGCAGATGGGTAATTTTCTGTATTCAAGGCTGTGACAACGGCAAAAATTGTTTATACAAATGGTCAAGGTCTGGAAGGGGAAAGGGACAGGTGAAAAGGAAAAGTGTCAGGGACAAGGGTGGAACTGTTATATTTTTAAATTCCTTTTCACTTTGAGATTCCTTTTTATTTCCATTAATGTTGTTTGTGCAGATTTCTTTTTAGGCCTCAATACCGGAAGTCTCCCTCTGAGCTGTGTTCTTCCCCATCAATTCAAAATGTAGAGGTACCAAGGCTCCCTTCCTGCCCACTTTCAAAGCTTTCAAAAGCTGAGGATAGGGACTTCCCTGGTGGTGCAGTGGGTAAGACTCCGTGCTCCCAATGCATGGGGCCCAGTTTCGATCCCTGGTCCGGGAACTAGATCCCGCATGCATGCCACAACTAAGGAGCCAGTGAGCCACAACTAAGGAGCCTGCAAGCTGCAACTAAGGAGCCCGCCTGCTTCACCTAAGACCCGACACAACCAAATAAATAAATAAATAAATTTTTTTTTTTAAAAAAAGCTGAGGATAAAGATAACTATCATTTATTAAGCACTAAGCGTGTGCCAGGAACTGTGCTAAGTGCCTTACGAGTATGACTCATTTCGTCCCCTTAACAATACAAAGAAGCAGGTCCTGGGACTTCCCAGGCAGTCCAGCGCTTAAGACTGCGCTTCCACTGCAGGACATGAGGGTTCACTCCCTGGTTGGGGAACTAAGATCTCTCATGCTATGCAGCATGGCCCAAAAAAAAAAAGAAGCAGGTCCTATTATGAAGCCCATCTTACAGGTGAGGAAACTGAAGCTGGAGGAGTGAATGGATCTGCCGTGGGCAGCAGGAGGTATGCTGATCCACCCTCCCCTCCATGGGATTCCTTCCAAAGTCCACATGGGCTTAACTAGAACAAGTGCTTTTTTATGATGTTCAAATGTAAAGGACACTTCACACCCATTATGGTGTCTACCATCAAAAAAAACAGAGGGCTTCCCTGGTGGCGCAGTGGTTGAGAGTCCGCCTGCCGATGCAGGGGACACGGGTTCGTGCCCCGGTCCGGGAAGATCCCACATGCAGCGGAGTGGCTGGGCCCGTGAGCCATGGCCGCTGAGCCTGCGCATCCGGAGCCTGTGCTCCGCAACGGGAGAGGCCACGACAGTGAGAGGCCCGCGTACTGGGAAAAAAAAAAAAAAAAAAAAAGAAAAATAATTCTGGAGATGGATGGTGGTGATGGTTGAGTGAATGTACTTAACGCTGCTGAACTACACACTTAAAAATAGTTACGATGATATATTTTATGCTATGTATATTTTACCACAATAAAAAAAACCCCAAGAAACTAAAGACAAATATAAAGGAAACCTAATGCTTAAGCTCTAATTACCATGTGACTCAGCTCATGGGGACCCATGTCCTTTAGGCAAATCTCCATTAAAAGCTCTCATGGTCCACACTCGGCTCTGCCCCCATCCCCGTTAGGAATGCAATGGGAAGCAAAGGAGACCCCATTCCTGATTACAATCGGGGGGTGCTCTAATAGGGGCAGAAAATGAGGCTGTAAAAGCCCAAAGGAGGAGTAGTCAGGGATGCCTTCCTGGAAGAGGTGACATCTCATCTGAGACTGGTAGGAGACAGCCAAGCAGAGGAGGAGGTTGGAGCCAGGAGAGGGAACAGCATGTGCAAAGGCCCAAAGGGACGGGAGAAACACAGTCATATAGCGCAAGCCTGTTCACTTATTCTCCTTGGGGCAACGTGGGGCTATCTTGGTGAAAAGTCTGAGTGGCACAACTTTCGAAAAACCATGCACTTTTGTTGAGTCAGAGTCGCATTGGAGGGTACAAAACACTGGTCCGAGAGTCAGAACTGGGTGATTTTAGTCAAGGTGATCACAGATCCTGGTTTACCTGGGACACAACCGCGTTCACTCTCAAAAGTGCCCGGGTTTGGACAATAAATTATTCCATCATCCTACATTTTTTTTTTTAAACTGTGGTAGAAACCACATAACATGAAATTCATAATTTCAACCATTTCAAAGCGTGAAAGCAGTGTCATTTTGTAAATTCACGGTATTGTGCAACCATCGCCACTATCTACTTCCGAAACATTTTCACCACCCCAAAGGAAATCCCATACCCAAGAAGCAGCCACTCCCCCTCCTCCCCTTCCCCAGCCTCTGGCAACCACTACTCTGCTTTCTGTCTCTAAGGAGTTGCCATTTCTGGATATTTCAAAGAAATGGAATCACCCAATATGTCTCTCACCCTAGTTCTGGTCTCAGTTCCTCCACAAACTTGCAATGAGAGCTTGGACAAGTCCCTGCCAGATTCTGTGACTGTGGTTTGGCTCAACCCCAGGACTTACCAGGTTTGCATTATGCAACTTTTCTCTGCCCCTGGCTCATCCCCCGTGAAGCCCAGCTCTCCGAGATTCTGAGACAACTGTTCTACATCCCCTGGTCCCCCACGATTCCTTCTGAACAACTGGTGCTCAATAAAGGATTGTTAAGGGACTCAATAAAATTCTCATTCAGTGTTGACGGAAGTAGTGAGAGCTAAGTTTCCTACTCAATGTGTGTGAATCTGTAAGAACTGCCTTAATTAGTACAGCCTTGACTTCTGTGTCAATCTCAAGTTGTAATGTATTAGAATTCAGGGCATCTGACCTTTCAGACTCTGGAATACAGAGGAACAGTTTGAGGGGGCTTTTTCCCAGCTGGCCCCGTACCACAAGATATGGGTGGTACACATTCACACCCACACAAAGGGTCCTGTGGTGTAGAAAGAGTTTGGGAAATGCGAGCTCACCAGCGTGTAAACTACTGTCCTTCCCACAAGACTCTTCAGAGCCTCTGGTGAGCTAACTGGCATCTTAGACACGCCAAAGCATAATCCAAACTGCCTCGCCCCAGTACCGCTTGTCCAGGTGCCACTGCTGATTTGGAGAAAGAACGTTACAAGTGGCCTTCGTGCCTTTACTTAAACATCCGCCTTTTCAACTTGCATTGGCCTGTTCCTTCCTACTGTTTGTGCTATTTCTGGGCTGGCTACAGCACTCACCAAAACCATTAAGCGAGCAGCTTTCTTGGGTTTGTTTGTTTTTCTTGGGATCAAGGATGGGCAAACTACAGTCTGTAGGCCACATCTGGCCCACTGCCTGTTCTTGTAAATAAAGTTTTATTGGAAGACAGACACACCCATTAATTTACATGGTGGCTTCTTCCAAGGTATGAAGACAGACCGGAGTGGTTGCCACAGAGGCCGTATGGCCCAGAAAGCCTAAAATATTTACTCTCTAGCCCTTTACAGAAAGAGTTTGTGACCCCTGCTCTAGACTGTAGAGAACTCAGTCCCCTGAGAGACTGGACTCCCCCAAGGATATGACATCCCCCCTTTAAGTTATCTAAAGCTCTCACGCTTTTCTGGCGGAGACCTACGTCTTCACGAGGTCTCTTCAGGTTCTCCACATAGTAATTGCAGAAAAATTCAAAAATATAAATGAGCAAAATGTTTTTAATAATCCTATATCCCACCACCCAGAACCAACAGCCATTACTAGCATTCTGATGTCCATCCATCTGGCCATTTCTAATATAAGTGGGAACTTTTTGTCAAAACTAAAATGCAATCAGGTCATGCGTGCTGTTTAGGAACTTGTTTTGTTTAATTTCAAAATACGTCATAAATACCTTTCACATCAATAGCTACACAACTCTACAGCCGTTTCTCATGCTTTGCAGTATCCCATTACATGGATATCTCATCATTATATCGAATCCATCCTCCACTATTTTATCCTTAGGTTGTTTCCAATCTCTGACTATTAAAACCAACACTTCAATGAACACCCACGTGCAATGACTTTCCCAAGGTAAATGTTGCCTAGAAGTGGGCTGGCTGGTTCCAAGGGTGTACACTTTTTTCAGAGCTTTGGATATATGCAGAATGGAGCATACATCCATGTGTTTCCCTTCACACCTAAGGGAAACATGTCCCATGCTGACTTGAGTCAAAGCTTAGGAGGCCAGGGTTCTTAACCTCTGCCCTGGGGCAGACCCAGTAAAGATGAGAAATAAACCAGGGCCCCAGGGCTGACTGTGCCATCACTGGCAGCTTTACTGGGTCTCACTTATGGCCGGACCATCATCACGCACTTGACTGTAAGATTTGCAAGGGCAATTAGAACGGCTCACAGGGAGAGGTGAGTCTGGGCCCAGCCCAGAGGCTGTGTCCAGCCTGGCGTCGGAAGGGTAGGCAGGAAGAAAGCCCTGCCCCAGAAATGACGTTCACGGCAGAGGAAATTCAACCTCAGAGCTCAGTTCAACACGACACACCGATCAATGCTGGGCTCAGAAAAATCTGAGTATAACATGCTCTCTCCTTAGGGAGCCTGAGAGGCGCATATTGCATTTCAGAAAAATAAATAAATAATTCCCTCCGAGCACAGATAGGTTTCTGGAGGAATTAGCTTATTTTGGCCCAAGAGCTGCCTTATGTTCAAACTCAAACCCTGGGAAGGTCTGATCATGTGTTCCCCAGCTCCAAAATAAATGTCTCCCACTGTCCATTGCCTTGGACAAGGTATTCAAGACCCCCCCCACCAACCCACCCACAGGCCAAAACTAACCAACATGATCTGTACTACAGGCCCTGCCCCCACTCCCAGATTCCCAAAGGTACCCCACGACCTGAGTATCTTTTTCACTTATTTCTTCTCCGTGGAGAGCCCTTTACCCACAGCACAATTTCCATTTGCCCAAATCCCACTCATGCTTTTACAGCAGACTAAGGGACACCTCTTCCAGGAAGCCTGCGCTGACTTCCTAAGCCAAAGTGTCTTCCAACCTTCTTTGGCTATTTACCTGATCATCATGCCTTGTATCAGAGATAAGCCTGACAGTCTCCCCCCCGCAAGATTTACAGATCCTTCCTGAGCCCACCCAGGACACAGACCCCTCCGGCTCTGGGTTCCCGTTCCCAGAACCTACCTGATGCCTGAAACGGGAAAGGCAGAATAGGAGAGTGCTGGGTTCCCCAGTGGTGGGAGGCAGCCCATGCGGGACACAAGATGGTCTTTGGTAACACTTAGGGTGCTTTGACATCCAGGCACAGCATGAAGCTTCTGTGAATGACATTCTGTGCAAACTGTTTCCTTCCTGATGCTCCTGGGTGCCTCCTCATGCAGTTCCTGAGCCCATCTCTGCCTGGTGCCACAATGACTTTAACGCCTACACTATCTGCTAATCTCCCAGGTTTAAGAAAGAAGACACAGCTCCAAGCTCAGACCATCAGCTGCAGCAGCAGATTTTAAGATATAATTTTATTTTCATTGTATTTAATTTTACTGTTGTTTTCAATTTAAGACAAGTGACACTGGTTTGCTATTTACAGTAAGATGTTTGTAATGGTTCCTTTAAAATTTTATTTAACTTTCGGAAAAGTGAAAGTTTAAAAATAAAATGATGATACAGGGGTTATGTACAAATGGCAAAAGCCCATGTGACAGGGGCTTCCCTGGTAGCACAGTGGTTAAGAATCGCCTGCCAAGACAGGGGACACGGGTTCGAGCCCTGGTCCAGGAAGATCCCACAAGCCATGGGGCAACTAAGCCCGTGAGCCACAACTACTGAGCCTGCGTTCTAGAGCCTGCAAGCCACAACAACTGAAGTCCACGCGCCTAGAGCCCGTGCTCTGCAACAAGAGAAGCAACCGCAATGAGAAGCCCACACACCACAACGAAGAGTAGCCCCCGCTCGCCACAACTGAAGAAAGCCCCCGCGCAGCAACGAAGACCCAACGCAGCCAAAAATAAATCAATTATTTAATTAATTATTTTTTAAAAAGCCCATGTGACTGGAATTCACTGGTAAAGTGGAAAGATCATGGCATTGGAGTCAAAAACAGGCAGATGCAGCTTGTGGTGCTCCTTCCCCATTTTCCTGCCTGGAACAAAGATGTGATGCCTGGAACCAAGGCAACCATTTTGGGACCACGGGATCACAAGTGATACTTTAAGGATAGTGACATGGAAAAGACCTTGATGACATAGCTGAGCTACTAAACTAACTGAACCGTTCTCCTCTGGATTTTTGTTGTTGTTATTGTTATGTGAAAAATAACAATGTACTATTTAAGCCATTGTTAAGGTTTCTGTTACATGAAGGCAAAAGCATTCCTAACGGACACAGGGAGTTTGGGTACAAATTTGTTAAGTGGACAAATGTCTTCTAAGTAAACACAGTGAATGTAGTAGTGCTTTTATTTATTTATTTATTTTTTTTTTTTTGCGGTACGCAGGCCTCTCACCGCTGTGGCCTCTCCCGTCACGGAGCACAGGCTCCGGACGTGCAGGCTCAGTGGCCATGGCTCACGGGCCCAGCCGCTCCGCGGCATGTGGGATCTTCCCAGACCGGGGCACAAACCTGTGTCCCCTGCATTGGCAGGTAGACTCTTAACCACTGCGCCACCAGGGAAGCCCTGTAGCAGTGCTTTTGACAAGCCACTTCACCCCTGAAAGCTCAGTTTCTTCATGGGTAAATTAAGTTCAGTGATACCTACCTCAAAGGATTCCGAGGATTAAAGGAGATGGTGCATGTAAAACACCATCAGTATACTTGGCACATACACAGTAGGGTTCTGCAAATGCATGATAAACAAATGAGCAAATAAACAACAGAACATGAAGACTGATGGAGGGATGCGTGGGTTGGTGGGAGATTTTTAGCTAGATTTAAAGGAATAGCTCTCTGATGAAGGAATTTGGGAGAGATAGTGATTCAGGGACTGGGTAAGTGGATACTCTTCTCAAGGCTGGTCTAAGATCCAATACCAGCCTGTCACCTACACAAGCCTTGATTAGAATCAGGCGGAAGCACCGAAGAATGTAGACACCAAAGAGCAACCCTCCCAAAACCAGGTGCAAGAAAAGCCTGAAAGGATGGTCAAGACCGAAGTGGTGTCCCAGGGATGTAAACAGTCCCAGGTCCATCCCCGGCTGCTGCACCCACCCCACTCCACCCCCACCAGCCGTTCTCATCGGGGCTCCGCCCATGGCAGTGAACCTGCAGTGACCGCTGATATGTCCTCTCCTGGTTTTCCCAGGAGGGTCACTGTGCCTCCGATACCCTTCAGGCAACCAATGACTCTGCCTCCTCGTCCTCTGGGACCAGCTTCCCAGCTCCCCTGTAAACCTGTCAGGGCCTGGCGCTGCCAGCCTCGGGGCACGACAGACAGGCCCTCCTGGCACAGAACCCAGGCCTCAGTGGAGCTGAAGAAATATACCTGGCCCGGCTGCCAAAAAGAGAACCCAATGAACAATCCCAAGTTTATTCAATTGCTTTGTCCCCCAACCTATTAAGTGCTGGGCTCGGGGAAAGCTTGGTGTTAATAATTACCATCATCAGATCACGAACACTAATTGGGCACTCATTTTGTGAGTTAAATGAACTTCCCCACTTAATCCACCTTCTGGAGTGGGTCGCATGATTAGGCCCACTTGATGGATGAGGACAACGATGCCAAGGGAGGTTTAGCAATTTGCCCATGGGGTGGAGCTGGGATTTGAACTCAGGCAGCCTCCCTCCCAATCCCACCCAGTTCAATCCCACCCAGTTCATCCTGCAGCAGCCAACAGTTGCTGGGTTAAGTGCTGGCCTCCCCTCCCCTCCCCACGCCACGCCCCCACCCACCTCCACCCCAACCCCTGTGCTGGGCCCTGTTAATCTCTTCAATGGCCTTCTGGGGCTGATGCTATTATTATCCCCATTCTATAGATAGGTAAACTGAGGTTTCAAAAGGCAAAGTGATTGGCTGAGGTCAACTGCTTAGTAAGTTAGCAGATCTGGGATTCCACTCAGGTGTTTGACTCCACAGTGTATACACTTTGCCATTTTGTCCTTCACGGGACCTGTCTAGCTCAGACTGGGTTTTCAGGCAAGTTTTGGGGCAAAACATCCTTGTGCTCAAAGCACAGTCTAGCTGGGGAGGCAAACACGGCTGCAGACATGGCCACAGACAGTGACCACAGCAGGGAGGTGCGACTGAGGCCCTCGGGAGGAAGGGCTTAGAGTAGACAGAATAATGCCCCCCAACGATGTCCACGTCCTGATCCCCAAAACTTGTGACTCTGTTATCTTTGCAGATGTGACCAAGCGAAGTCTCTTGAGACAGGAAAATTATCCTAGATTAGCTGGGTGGGCCCGACGTCATCACAAGGTTCCTTATGGAAGAGAGGCAAGTGGGTCAGAGTCAGAGAGAGAAAATGTGATGAAGGGAACAGGGATTAGAGCCATGCGGGGCCACAAGCCAAGGGATGCAGCAACCTCTGGAAGCTGGAAAAGGCAGGGAAATGGATGCTCCCCTAGAGCCTCTGCAAGGAACACACCCCAGCCGACCTTCACTAGACTTCTGACTTCCACAACTATAAGGTAATAAACTTGCATTGTTGAAGCCAGTAAATTGTGGTAATTTGTTACAGCAGCAATAGGAAACTCATACAGAGCTTAAGTTGGTTGGGGAGAAAGGAAAGGGAGGACTGTCTGGAGGAGGTGGCACGGAGCTGAATGGCTACCTAAATAACCCCAAAGCTCAAGCCTCTGTGAAGTCCTTTGGGTTAGCCCCACCAGAGCCACCAAAATTCTTAACCCTCCATTCCTGCTTGTTTGGACCTTGACAGTATCAAATCCTACAAGGTAGGTCCTGGCACTGCACTTTTCCATGCAGCTACTAAAATTTAAATGTCAACTGATTAAAATTAAATACAATTTTAAATTCAGTGCCTTGGTCATGCCAGTCCCATTTGAAGGGCTCAACAGGCACGGGAGGCTGGGTGCCTTACTGGGCAGTGCAGAAAGTTCTATTGGACCGCGCTGTACATTCCCAATATACAGATGTGAAACTGAGGCTCAGAGTCACAGGGGCGGGAAGGGACAAGCTGGCACTCAGTCCCTGGATCTTCTAATTTCATCCTCAGCCTTCTTAACACGGAGGAGGCCTGGGCCACAGGGCTGGCTGCCTCAACCCCAGGCCCAACCTTATTTAACTGAACCATGAATTACTCACCCACTGTCAGGAGTCATGACCTTTAGCATCACCGAGAACTGTTTATTTTGACCTCTTTCTCTCTCTGCCTTAAACGCAGGGTGAGAGGCGAGGGAGGCAGAGGAGAGGCCCCGGTTAATGAAAGGTTCTGGTTAACAACAGTTTCAGCCATTCATTACGGGCACAGAGCACTTGTGGTTTAAAGCTAGGAGTGTCACGTGTTTGAGAGATCAGCCAGTGTCCCTTTGACCCCCTAATCCATCATCTTTATCAACTGGCATACAGCGCTAAGAAAACCTCTATCTACAGGGCCAGAATGACACCATCAACACACAAGGCTAACATGGTTCAATTTCTAGGGTAACCTTTGCCACTTACAAGGATATAAGGGGCTCCTTGCCCAACAGAGGCAGTTACAAAGAGTTTCAGGGTGGCAGGGGGGAATACAATTAAAAATAAATTTTAAATTCATTCCCTGGCGGTGGCAGGCAGGGAAATGGGTGAACTGAGGGCCAGAAACGGGAGGGAGATTTCTCACTGTCTGCACCCTGGTAACTTTGCATTTTGAGCCCCGTGAATGTATTATCTGGCCAAATAAATAAGTAAAAGTTAAACTGTAAACGCTTAGGTAAGATACGGACCGTGGGGATCCCATTTCTTGTTTCATGTAGATGCACATGGATGGGTATATAAATATGAACACAAGGAGGCTTACAGAAAGTGTTAGAAGAATATATAAGAAACGTTCAGAGAGGGTGACTCTAAGTGGGAGGGAGATGAGACTACAGGGGATTTTAATCTATTTTTATTTTTTTGCTTATTTATAATTTCTTAACTTTATACAATACTAATCACAACAAAATCAGTTTCTATTTATTGAATGTGTAGCCAGTTTCCAGGTGAAACACTTTATAGGCAAAGCTTCACTTCTCCCGGCAACCTCTGAGGCAGGTAGTAGTGTTTTACTCCCATTTTATAGATGAGGAAACTGAGGCCCAGAGACACCAAGACCACGAAGCCCACCGTCTGGACTCCTTTGCTGTGCTGACTTCTGATCAAATAAATGTGCTCATGATAGAAAAAAAAGAAACGTTTTAAAAATGCTAGGTACGTGGACTTCCCTGGTGGCACAGTGGTTAAGAATCCGTCTGCCAATGCTGGGGACACGGGTTCGAGCCCTGGTCTGGGAAGATCCCACATGCCGTGGAGCAACTAAGCCCGTGCGCTAAAACTACTGAGCCTGCACTCTAGAGCCCGCAAACCACAACTACTGAGCCCTCGTGCCACAACTACTGACGCCCACGCGCCTAGAGCCCTGCTCCACAACAAGAGAAGCCACCGCAACGAGAAGCCCGTGCACCGCAAGGAAGACCCAATGCCGCCAAAAATTAATAAATAAAATAAACAAATTAAAAGAGAAATGCTAGGTACGTGAAAGCACAAAGTGAAACAGACTAAATTTCTGAATATAATACGAATGTCAGAGAGCCCAAGCCTTTCTCGAGAAGGGTGCATCAGACACCTCAGTTGTCCTGCCTTCCACTCTCAGCACCCACCCCGGGATGCAGAAGGCTGCCTACTGAAGATGGCTGCAACTCTCTGGCTTGGTTTCTGGCCATGGGAGCACAGGCCAGAAGTGCCAGTTGGGCAGTGCCCCATGCGCAGCCCTCCACCATAGACAGATGGCAACTGGTGTATCAATACCCCAGCTCCTTCCCTCTCTGGGGGAAGACTCTGAGGTGCACGTTATGCCCTGTCTCCATGACACACCCTCTATTAGCTCCTTGCCTTCCCTCTCTCACCTTCACACTCCCCTCACAGTGCTTCCTGTGAGGTAAAACAGTACAGCTTCTAGAAGGAAACATGGGAAAAATTGATCTTAAATAAAATGAAAGAAAACTTCTGTTCATCAGAAGACACCATGGAGAGAATGAAAAGGCAAGACATGGACTGGGATAAAATATTATGTATACAAATGGTATGATATATAGTGTTTCATCTATATTATGTTGATAAATATAATTTAAAATATTATATCATATTTATACATGTGCACATGTGTATGCACACAGACATATATACTTCACAAAGGACTCTATCCAGAATCATAAAGAACTCTAAACCAATACGAAAAAGACAATCTGGCTTATTGTTTGCTTTTTTTTTAAGGACAAGAGACTTGAATGGGCACTGCGCACACACAGAAAATATCTCCAAATGAGCAATAAGCACATGAAAAGATGCTCAACTTCACTGGTCATCCGGAAAACAAATTAAAACCACAATGAGATACTACCGGACATCTACCACAATGGCCAAAACAACAGACTGACATGTTGACCGGGGGGAAGTGGAACCGTTTTTACACTTTACACTTTAGAAAACTGTTGGGCAGAACCCACTCAAGCTGACCTGCATCTAACTTACGACCCAGCAATTCCTCTCCTGAGTATTTACCCGAAAGAAATGAGTGCTCAGGTCCACAAGAGACGTGTACACGAATGTCCACAGTAGCTTCATTCGTCATAGCCAAAACCTAGAAACCACCTAAGTGTCCATCCACGGTAGCCTGGATAAATCGCAGCATATTCATATGATGGGATATAATACAGCAACGAAAAAAACCAAACTATGGCAACATGCAAACACGCGCATAAATTCATAGACATTACGATGAGCAAAACAAGCGGGACCCAAAAGCACTCGTACAGTAAAATTGCACTAACACGAAGTTCAGGAAATAGGCAAAACTAGCCAATGGTGATAGAAGGTAGGTCAATTTGGGGAGTATTGACTAGGATGGGTATAATGAAGCTTTCTAGGGGCCTAGGAATGTTCTATATCTTGATATGAGTGGTGGTTACGTGCTGTGTTCATATGCAAACGTGTGTCCAGTTTACACGTAAGATTCGTGTACTTTACTGTAAGTTATGCCTGAGAAAACAAGCCCTCAAACTTCCAATGGCCTGCAGGTGCTTACGAAAAGAAGCCATGCCCCTCACCACAACCCTGCCTGATGTGCCTCCCACATACCCCAGGACCTCATCTCCTACCAAGTGCCCCCTCCCATTCCCCCAGCTCCACCCAGCCTGGAGATCTCAGTTTGCTTTGGCCTGGAGGGAGTCAGGATCTGTAAGAATTCCACCCTCAGATGGGAAAGAGACCTGCAAGGAAATGCCAGTCATTTGTTTCTCCCGGGTGATGTCAGTACCCATGTGCGTTCATGCAGCAACAGCTCTCTGATGAAATGCTTCTCCTCCAGGAAGCCTTCCCAGACCTCTGCTCCCACCCCAGGTAGGCTTTCATCCCCACAGCTCTCTGCTTCTTTGTGACACTGATCCTACTGTTTTAAGTCTGTTGAATTGATTGTCTTACCCCCTGAGGGCTGAGACCCTCTCCGTCCTGTTCCCTCCCCGTCTCATCATCAGAGCCTAGCAAGTCACCTGGCACATAATAGGTAAACAATAAACATTTGCTGAAACAAATGAATGTCTGAAGGAGAAAATGAGTCATTTGATGGAGGTTAAAAATGGGGTGGGGCCGGGCTTCCCTGGTGGTGCAGTGGTTGGGAGTCCGCCTGCCGATGCAGGGGACTTGGGTTCGTGCCCCGGTCCGGGAAGGTCCCACATGCCGTGGAGCGGCTGGGCCCATTAGCCGTGGCCGCTGAGCCTGCGCGTCCGGAGCCTGTGCTCTGCAACGGGAGAGGCCACAACAGTGAGAGGCCCGCATACCACAAAAAAAAAAAAAAAAAAAAAAAAAGGGATGGGGCCAAGATGATTCTGCGCAACTCCCTCCAGGTATAGAAGGTGAAATCTGGGCCCAGAGAGGGTAAGTGACTTGCCTAAGGTCACACAGCCAATTAGGGACAAATGTAGCATAGAACCACCAGGAGACACTGTTGCCTGCTCCCTCCACCAGATTCCCTTCCCTGGTGCTGCACCCTCCCCGCAGCTGCTATGAGGGTTGTCTGTTCACAGATACATACTTTCCCAGGAGAGCTGTCCTCCAAAAGGCCAAGACCTCCAACCCTCCCTGCAAACCCCCTACCAACCAGGGCATCCACAGCCAGTGACTCACATATATGGGATACAAAAGGCCACTGACCCTTGCATCAAGGCAGGATTCATTCTGTGGCTCCAGAGCCCCCCAGTGGTTCAGGCGAAGCTAAACTTGGGTGAGGCCACATCCCTTCCCCTGCCCGCTCCTCCTTCCCTCACTCCCCCACTCCTGAGAGCACCCCTCCCCCATCCAATCAATGCTTCCTGTCCCAAGCTTGGTTCTGGGGAACCAAACCCTACCTAAGACAGACTCCAGGGTCTCCACTGGCCTGGACTCTGGGACAATGCACTGCCTCCCACTGGTAAGTCTAACGTGAATGACAATGACAGACTGAGGATGGACCAGGAGCCCAGCTGTAAGGGGAGGGAATGTCCACAGTGTGTGTGTGTGTGTGTGTGTGTGTGTGTGTGTGCGCGCGCATGCATGCATGTGTGTTGGGGGAGGGTCTACCCTCTGCTCCCGAGTCCTTTCACTTTTATCTCTAAAAGATATACAGAAGAACCCCCATCAAAACCTTCTTGCTTTCAGCCACCAGCAATGAAGCTAAGAAGGGCAGAGAGGGCCCTCCCCTGAGCCACCCCTCCCAACCACGGGCTCTAAGAGCCACCTGGGCAGAAGGGGTCTGTTCCCTGATGAGTCATCAAGCCCCTCCCCTAAAGGCAATCTACCTGATCTGGTGACAGAAAACACAACCATCTCCTAAATTCGGATTAAAAACCACCTGCACTCAGTTCTTCTAGACCTTAATTTTGCTCAGGGTAATCAGCAGTTATTAAGAGCACAGAGGACGACATGCTTGGGGGACAACATGCAGGATTGGCAGCCAGGAGCCCCCCATTCTCCTTGCCCTGTTCGTGTCCCTCTGTAGGACGGGGCAGAGTGTGGACTTCCAGTGTCAACCAGCTGGGCGTCCAGTCCTGTCTTGATCTCACCAGCTGTGTGACCTTGGGCAAGTAACTCCACCTCTTTGAGCCTTGGCTTCCTCAAGTATAAGATGGAATCACGGGTAGGTATTTCCTGTGCTTTTGTGAGGATTAAAGGAATCACACTTGCAAAGTGCTTAGGACAACGCCTGTGGGTGCCACACACATCGATGACTGTCCTCATCAATAGTAGTACTATTAACCATTTAGAGAGACTGGGACGAGGAGGGGGCCTGCGGGGCTAGACCTGTGGCCTTCCGTACAAGCGCAGGAAAGACGTGGAGAGCTGGGGGGAGGGACAGACAGACTTCGTCCAGCATCTCCAACAACACAAGGAACCAAAGAGGCTTGGGAAGTGTATACAGCAGGCGCTCAGTACGCAGGAGTTCTGCTTATGATAAAACTCCTCCTCAGAAGATGAACCCAAGAAAATGACCGCCCTGGGCTCGGAGATCCTTTTACACCCAAAGTGGCAACTATGTGCAAATAGCCCCAGATCTCGGCAGAAACGGGAACAAGTAACCAACCTCTCCCTGCTCACAGCCTCTGGGCTCATGCTCGGGTTCACCAGAGCCAGCATCCCCCTCTGTCTGCTGGAGCCAGCAGGTCCCCGCCACAGCTTGCCAGGCTGGGCATGCCAGCCACCGAGTAAGAGCCTGCCCACTGTGGCAGATGCTGTCAGAGCCCCACCCAAACCTCCTTGGCACTGGTGGACAACTTTCTACTCCTGGTGGGACAATTTAGAGGCGTGTTTCATAGTCTCCCTGAGGTTCCCAGCATACTTCATACCCCAGCTGCCCCCAGCTGCTTTGATTGTTAGCAAAGCCTAATCGTGTCCCACCACCCAAATAAGTCACTTGCCCTGGCACCCCTGACTCAGGCTCTGCTTCTGGGGGAGCCCAACCTAAGATACCCGTCTTTTCCCCAAATCACTGACTCACAAGAGATGGACTTGCTCAGAACACCCATTCTCCCCTAGGGTCTCGTGATGTGATGGTGAGACACACCCCATCGTGAAACGGTCCACAACCCACCGATGACCAAGACGGTGGGAGGTGCCAACGCATGCGCTGGCCAAATGTTTGCAAGTTGCTCTTTTACCAATCATTCAAAAGATTTATTGACCCACTATGTGCCAGGCCCCATGTTCGGGGATGGGGAGATACTGATGAACTCAAAACGCGAGGACCCTGTTTACACAGAGTTTAGAGTTGGGCAGTGGGAAAGACAGGGAATGGATAAGCCAACATGGACAAAGATGGCAGCATGTGGCAAGGGAGGTGAAGGGAATGAGGTCTGTGAAGTGAATCATGGTTGAGCCCCATGGATTGGGTGATCAAGGAAGACTTCTTGGAGGAGGTGGCATTTCAGCTGCATAACCTAAAGGATCAGAGGGAGCCAGCCAAGGGAACACCATGAGGTCTAGAGTTGGAAAAGAGCTCAGGGCATTGAGGGAAAGGCAATTTCTGCTAACCTGGCTGGGCTGAAGTGGCAAAAAGTGTCAAGGGCTGAATCTGGACAAGGGACAATGAGCAGATCTGAGGCCACCTATGAGAGTGCACTTGGGGTTCTCCCAGAAACACCTTCCTCTCCCTGCCTCCCCTGCATCCTGATCTGCTTTCCTGAGTGGGAGAGGGTGGAGTTACCGCCTGCCTGCCAGGAGCCTCCCTGAGTCCCCCACTCCCAGGGGAGGGCGTCTCACATGTCAGCATCCTCCATCCTGTGCGTCCAGGTGAGAACTGCTGGCTCCAAGGCAGGTAGAGGGAGAGGCAGAGAGAGCTGCTTTGAGATCGGCACCTGGCAAGTGGGCGTCTGAGTCAGAAGAGAGCTTCGGGTTGCAGCTCACAGCGTGCAGAATCGAACTCAAATCCTGCCTTTGTGCACTCGGGCTCCTTACCTTCCTTAGCCTCAGCCTCCTCCCCTGTTGAATGGGTTTGTGATCCTATCCAGTTCCAAAAGTAGCTGAGAGGTTTGTTAAGGACGTAAAAGTGCTTGGCACTGCTTATTTATTGACTCCACTTTTACTGGTCTCCTACTATGTGCCAGGCACTGTACCAGGAGCCGGGATGCACCTGTGAACAAGACGGGGCCAGCTTGGGGGTGGCAGGGGACACACATAATGTTCACACAAGTCGGCAATTACAAAGACAGGATTTTACAAGCACATAGTAGGTGTGTTCCCTCCATCTGAGACCATGTCCTCCACTAAAAGCCCAGAGCCTAGAGCCACAACATGGCAAGTTAAGACTCTGGTTTCCTGGCAGAGACCCGGGCATGGGCATCCTTAAAGAATCCAGCTCTTTAGGGGTCAGTCTCAGCTCTGGCAGGGTCCAAGCCCTGGTCCCTACCCCCACCCGCTGGCAACATACCTAAACCCCAGAGACAACCTCTCAGGAGATCAGTTGCGGGCGTGGTCAGTTATGCCAAGGGCGGTGTCCGCCAGCGCAGGCATGAGTCATGTCCTGCTCTGTAGAGGAGGGGGAGGGGTCCCCAGACCCATGTCTGCAAACGCTGATATGGTGTGGCCACGCCAAGGAAGGAGGGGACGCAAGGGGACAAGCACGGACAGGGCAAACCCAGGTCCCGGACCTCCCCATACTGGTGGAAATGACAAGCCCAACCACAGAACCAGCATTCACCCCATGCTTGCTGTGCGTGTCCCCAGCTCTAAAATAAACTCTGGATAGAGATTATCTCCTTGATTCCTCCCATTACCCCAGGACTACAGGTATCATGATTTTTCCCACTTAAGAAAGGAGGAAACTAAAGCTTAAGGAAATTAAAAGCCTAGTCCAAGGTCACTCATCTTGTCAAACTTCAGAGCCCCAAAGGCTGAACCGCTCTCCTGGATTGGCAGGAATGAAGACAGGGGACAATCTTAAAAATACGGAAGGGTGGGTCCCCAAAGCTGGTCTGAGTGACAGGCACTGCCTGGGCCAGGCCCTCAGCAGGACAGAGGGGCTGAGCGGTCAAGGGGAGGCCTTTGGTTGGGGCTTGTGACTTTGGCCGTGTGTCCTGAGCCTCAGCTCCCCTGCTGGGCAAAAGGGCCTGGCACACCCATCAAGCCCCAGGCCCTTCCCACAGGTGTGGTGGGAAGACCAGCCATCCAGGCTACGCCTGGAGTCCAAGGCCAGCATCCTTGAAGCTGCCCACCTGCAAGTCCAGGTCATGACTCCACCCCTCAAGGATGGGCAAGGCCAGGGCGTGAGCCAGCGCCTGCTGAGCCAGCCTGTTGGCTCCCAGAGGTGACCTGTTCACACTGGAGCCGGGCTGCAGGCAGTGGTTCTGTAGCCCAACGCCAATACCAGCACCCAAGGCAGCTGGTGGCGTGTGCTCATGTCTGGCACACGTGTGTGTGTGTGTGTGTGTGTGTGTGTGCACGCGTGTGTGTGTGGTGGGCCAGGGCTGTTGTTAGAAGCTCAGGCTCTGGAACCACCCCACCTGGGTTTATATACTGCCTCAGCCACTTCTAGTCTGTGTGATCCTGGGCAAATTACAACACCTCTCCAAGCCTCAGTTTCCTCATCTGTAATATGGGGATGATGAGAGCCTCTCTCGGGGGCTGGCTGTGAGAAGTAACTGAATTAAACTAATTAAACTAAGAGTTCAAGAAAGAGCAGCTCTTACTATTTATCGTGGTGACAATGACACCTGTGGATCTCCATGGTAACCACCATTGTCATGTGGGTCCACATACATGGAGCATGTCAGTGGAGGCACTAGATGGGGTGTCATGCATCTGTGGGGGTCATTTTCATCTTTGCCTCATGCTTTGGGGGCTAAAGTAAAAATATATTAGGACCTCCCTGTCGGTCCAGTGGTTAAGACTCCACGCTTCCACTGCAGGGGGTGCAGGTTCAGTCCCTGGTCGGGGAACTAAGGTCCTGCATGCCAAGCAGAGCGGCCAAACAATAAAATAAAATAAAATAAAAATGTATCCCCTACCCCCATCATAAAACATATTCACCCCCCCCCCCCCCCCCACCCCGGCCAGCCACTCAACTAGTTAAGACTCAAAGGAAGCCAAGGTCCCATTTTTACAACACAAGAATAAACATCTAGGGGGCATGAAACTAACAATCCCCATAACCCCTCCAGAGACAGCAACACCCCTGGACTCTCAGGCAGCTCACAGTCAGGGGTGAGGGGAGCCGAGCAGAACTCAAAGAGAAACCCAAGAAAGGTTTCCATACAAACTGTGAGGAAAGTAAAGGGGCACACCAGGAAGGTACAACAGAGGGAGAGGCAGCAGAACAGCCTGTGCAAAGGTCCTGAGGCAGGAGACCCTTTCAGGGAACCACACCAGGAAGGTACAACAGAGGGAGAGGCAGCAGAACAGCCTGTGCAAAGGTCCTGAGGCAGGAGACCCTTTCAGGGAACCAAAAGTACAGGGTTTTCCAGGGCCAGAGAACACCAGGTACTCGAGGCTGGAGAGGTGGACCAAGGAATGTGAAACAATCTAAGTGTCCAATGACTGGACAGACTAGGGTATTCTTTGGAAATTTTATGCACTTGTCCGAAATGAAGTTTACCAAGATGGGTAATGGGAGGAACTAGTTAATAGCATGATTTAAGTGGAAAAAAAAGGAAGCTTCAAAGCTGTATACATCTGGGGTTTTGAAAAAAGACTGTAATCAGCATAATCTATGGGAAAACCAAAGGCACCCTCAAAAATACAAAAATCCCCATGCCAAAAGTTCACGGTGATTATCCAATGGTGGTGGGCTTACTTCGGAGGGTATTTTTTCTTCCTGGTGTTTGGCATGTATAATGTTCCAGTAGAAAAAAATTTTTAATGTTTAACAAAGAGTGAGAAAAAAGCTCCCTGCCATCTTCTGCCTAGATCCCCAAAGCCCAGAGAGGTTTCTGGAGCTGCGTTTTAAAGAGGATAGCCTTCTTTTCTGTTCAAATCTCAAACAAAGCCTGCTGGGCAGAGGTCCCGGCAGGGGGGACACTCGCCCCGCACACCCTCCCGGCACCAACACAGCAGCTAAGACAACAGCCAGTGTTTTCTTGGGGGGCTGTGGAGAGGAGGGCTCGTGAGCTCTGGTTAAACCTCGTGAACTCGTCCCAAATAGTTGCTTCCCCACCCAGGGACTCTCCCTTTCCTGTGGCTCAGGGTCTGCCTTCCTCCCACATCTTCCCTTGGGCCAGCCCATCCCCTCAGAGCCCTGACCAGCCCTGAATTCCTGGGGCCTGGAAGGCCAGAGTCTTCCATCTTCGAGACCACGCTGCCCAAGCTTCTAGGTTACACTGGTGAGGAGAGCCCGAGGGGGAAGAAAGTTGCCCAAGGACATCCAGGAAGCCCGGGCAAGGTCCACACTGGAACCTGGACCTCCTCACCAGGACCATTCACTCAACAAATATCCATTCATTAAGCACCGACTATGTGCATGGCGGATGCAGCCTCACAGCAAAACTGACAAGGGCTCTGCTCTAGAAGGCAGAGCTTTCAGTAGACAAAAGGAAAGGAAGAAATCGCTTAGGAGCCGACCAGGGCTGTGAAGGCAATAAAGCAGGGTTATGTGATAAGAGTCAGGGTTTCGGGGAGCAACTCTACCCTGGCGGGATGGGGAGGGGAGGGGACTGACAGCTGAGCTGAGACCCAAGGGAAGGGGAGGAGCCTGCCATGCAAACAGCTCAGGAAAGAGCCTTCCAAAAGGAAGGCCAGAGGCAGGCAGGTGGGAAGGGAGAGGATGAGGTCATCTGGAGGGGCAGGATGGATGGGGGGGCGGTCAGGCAGAGCCTCTGTGGGAAGGAGTGGGAATCCACTCCAATGTGGGCTTTAGCAGGGCTGTGAACCATCTGGAAGCTCACTCCGGGCACCCAGAGGAGAATAAACTGCCGAGGACAAGAGCAGAGGCCCCTGCTTCCTCCCAGGTGCAAGAGGCGGGGGGCCTGGGCGGGTTCAGTGACAGTGGGACGGAGAGAAGAGATGTTATGGCTTTAAAAACAGATGATGCGGGCTTCCCTGGTGGCGCAGTGGTTGAGTGTCCGCCTGCCGACGCAGTGGACACGGGTTCGTGCCCCCTTCCGGGAAGATCCCACATGCCGTGGAGTGGCTGGGCCCGTGAGCCATGGCCACTGAGCCTGCGTGTCCGGAGCCTGTGCTCCGCAACAGGAGAGGCCACAACAGTGAGAGGCCCGCGTACCGCAAAAAAAAAAAAAGATGATGGGACTGGCTGAAGGACTGAATGTGAGGGTGAGAGGAAGAGCGTGAACCCCCTCCCAACATGAAGCAGGGAAACCAGAAGGGACCGAAAAAGTTCAATTCAGAACTCCCACCATGAATGTAAATTGGTGCAGCCACTATGGAGAACAGTATGGAGGGTCCTCAAAAAACTAAAAATAGAGTTGCCATACGATCTAGCAATCCCACTCCTGGGCATATATCCAGACAAAACTATAATTCAAAAAGATACATCCATCCCAACATTCACAGCAGCACTATTTACAATAGCCAAGACATGGAAACAACCTAAATGTCCATCAACAGATGAACGGATAAAGAAGATGTGGTGCATATATACAATGGAATACTACTCAGCCATAATAAAGAACGAAATAATGCCATTTGCAGTAACATGGATGGACCTAGGGATTATCATACTAAGTGAAGTAAGTCAGACAAAGACAAATATCATAGGACATCACTTGTATGTGGCACCTAAAATATGACACGAATGAACATATCTACGAAACAGACTCACAGACAGAGAACAGACTTGTGGTTGCCAAGTGTGGGGGAGGGAAGGATTGGGAGTTTAGGATTAGCAGGTGTAAACTATTACATATAGGATGGAGAAACAACAAGGTCCTACTGTACAGCACGGGGAACTAGATTCAATATCCTGCGATAAACCATAATGGAAAAGAATATGAAAAAGTATATATGTATAATGGAATCACTTTGCTGTACAACAGAAATTAGCACAACATTGTAAACCAGCTATACTTCAAAAAATTAAAAACAAACAAACAAACCATCCCACCACTCAGAATCAGGCAGCGTGCCGGGCCTGGTGATTCACCACTAGCGCAAAGGGCAGAGTCAGGGAGACCTGGGTTCAAATCCTGGCTCCACCACTTACTGGTTGCATGACCTTGGACACGGCAATCCCCCTGCCCAAGCCTGGGTTTCCTCACCTGTGAAATGGGGATAGTGATGCAGAGCCCGAATGGGCACGGAGGGCCCCAGGGCAGCAACTGGGACAGAGCGGTTCCCTTTCCTCCCCTGTCTTTGGGGCTGACGCCCACTGCGACCCTCAGGGGAGTTAAATCACCCCAAAGCCCATTTTTAAAGAACTAACATCAACAGTGACCTTCTCCCCAAAAGGATCATGTGAAGAAGAAATGGGAATTCTTCCCACTGAGGGGGGTCGGAACAGAGACACCCTAAACATAACAAGCAGGCTCCCAGCCCCAGGGCAGTAGCCTCTAGAATCCTGCGACCCACAGAGGGAGCTCAGCAGGACCCTCTCTAGCTACAGCACTTCGGTCGCTGCCCCCTCCCTGGAGCATGAGGAATGAAGGCCAACACGATTCAGGGCTCAAAGGATGCAAGGTCAGACTCAAATGCAAGCTTGGTTTCAGAAAATCACTCTCCCCCCGGCAAGCCCCGGGTTCCCCACTTGGAAAGCAGAAATAAGGAGCCCAACCTTGCAGGAGTCCATAAGATTAGCCGTGGGGGGAGGTGCCTGCCCGGGCTGGGGGCTCAGGAGGTGCGTTCTCGGGACCAGGAGCACGACGCTGAATTAATGGCTCCAAAAAATATCCAGGTCCTAAGCCCCGGAAGCAGGATCCCTGTTACCGTACACAGAAAAAGGGTCTTTGCAGATGTGCTTTCGTTCAGGATCTTGAGATGGGAGGATAAGCCTAGATTACCCGGGTGGGCCCTAAATGCAGTCACACGCGTCCTTATAAAAGGGACGCAGAGGGAGAATTTGCCTAGGGAAGAGAAAAGGCCATGTGACAGCCTCAGCAGAGAGACACTTGACATGCTCAGCTGCGGCTCTGAAGATTCAGGAGGGGAACTGGGAACGCGGCAGCCTATAGAAGCTGGAAAAGGCAAGGATTCTCCCCAACAGCCCCTGGACGGAGCCGACACCTCGGTTCTTGCTCAGTGAAACTGATTCCAGAACCAGAAGAGAATAAACGTCTGTTGCTTTAAGCCTTTAAGGTCTGTAATAATTTGTTCGAGCAGCCACAAGAAACCAATACAGAGGAGTTTGGCACTCCAAGCCCAAAGGACTGGATCAAGATTTATAGCCAGATGCAGTCCTGGGCCAAGTTAGAATTTCTGCAGGTGGAGCCTGGGCATGGCTATTTTTATGGAACTCCCAGGGGGACACCAGGGATCGTCCAGGGGTGAGAAGCACAGGGTCTGCGAGCAGTAGGAGCTCAGAAAGCAGCCGCTTTTCAGCCGCAGCCTCCCCAGCCCTCATCCCCTGCAACACAGCCTCCTGTCACTGTCTGCCTCCCCCCAGGGCTGTGAGCGCCCCAGGGCAGGGGTCCCCGCCTCACTGCCCTGAACTCATCATCACCAGGTATTTCCAAACCCTGTATCTGGGAACAATGTGTGGCCCCAACCCAGACCAAGGAGGAATTACAGCATCAAGCCCTGAAGCACGAGGATGGGGGTTGACCTGGGGGCTGAGAGGGACCAGAGGAAGGAGGACCAGGGGCTGCCAGGATGGGGAGTGGAGAAGACGTCCTGCAGGGGAGACACCTGAGCTAGGTCTTGAAAAAGGCACTAAATCCCAGTGCAGTGGATGCTGTCAGTGTCCTATGCAACCCTGAACACTCCCACAATTTTCAAAAGCCCTGTAGTCTCTGCCTGAGGGCTTTCCCCTGCCCTGGGGGCCTGGGTGCAAGACAGCCGGAAGTAGCCAGGAGTTGACGCCCCAGGAGTTGGAGTATAAATACCCCAGCTCTCCCATCCCTCGGGGAAACACCTGAGGTGCAACATCCTCATCAAAATCTAAAATGGCCGAGCTCTCATCTCCGGGACCTCACTACCCATCTCTCCCCTTCACCCTCTGGCTTGGGCCACGCACACTTTTCTGTTCCTTGTACTTGCACCACCACCCCCCTCCGCCAACTCCTCCCTACACCTCAGACCTTTGCTCCCGCTGTTCCCACTGCCTGGACAAGGGGCTGACTCTCCCTCCACTCAGTTCTCCACTTAAATGTCATTTCTTCAAAGGGGCTTTCCCTGAACACCAAACAGAAGCGCTTCCCTCTCACTGCTGTATCCTCTGTACCACCCTTCTCACCGACCAAAATGATCTGTCGGCTTACTCACTTTGATTCTGTCTAGAATCCCATGGGCCAAATCTCTTTTTGTAGGGCCTGTGAGCTAAGGATGGTTTTCACATTTTTATTTTGTTTTGTTTGTTTGTTTTTGTGGTACGTGGGCCTCTCACTGTTGTGGCCTCTCCTGTTGCGGAGCACAGGCTCCAGACGCGCAGGCTCAGCGGCCATGGCTCACGGGCCCAGCCGCTCCGCGGCACGTGGGATCTTCCCGGACCGGGGCACGAACCCGTGTCCCCTGCATCGGCAGGCGGACTCTCAACCACTGTGCCACCAGGGAAGCCCACACATTTTTAAACCACTGGGGAAAAAAATCAAAAAAATAACATTTCGTGTGTCAACACGAAAATTATAGGAAAACCACGTTTCAGTGTCCCTGAGTAAAATCTGATTGGAGCACTGTGGCATGCACTGGGCTACATATTGTGTCTGGTGGTCAGCAGCTGTGATGGGGGCCTTATGATCTGAAGAGCTGAAAATAGTTACTATCTGGTCCTTTACAGGAGAAGCTGGCAGACCAGGGTGTGGGAGCTTGTCTGCCTCTTCCATAGGTGAGTCCCTGGGGGCTGCACAGGCCAGGCCGAGCAGGTGTTGGAATAACAAAGGGTGGATGATTAACCCAAGGACCTGTCTCCAGCAAGGGGTTGAGCATCACCCAGATTTGCAATGAGTGGATGGGTGGAAGGACAGATGGATGGATGGATACATGGATGGATGGATGAATGAATGAAATATACATGCCTCAAAGGGAAGCTACAGGCATCACCCCTTGGGGTGGTCCAAAGTCCCTCCACGGAGTCCCAAACCAGAGTCTGACATCCCCTGGGTGGGCGTCCCTCTGACAACACCAGGCTGGCCTTGACATTCTGTGGGCCCAGAACGCTAAAGAGAGGATGTGATTCATTCGACAGGGCCTTTCACCAGGAGAGGAAGGAAACCAGCCCTCAGATCCCGAACCAAGTTTAACTCCGCTCCGCCACACACACACGCACACACACAGCATCTCTCAGCCCTGCCGGGTGAGGAGTCCGTCCCAGCAGCTAGGCTTGGGGAGGGAGTCAGCAGCGTCTGGCTCAGCTGTCTCCCCAGGCAGCACCCCACAGCTCTCTCAAAACACAGTTGGAGAAAACTCCTCATCAGAAGGGGGGCATTCCAGAGCAACCCCTCCGTCTCCCTCCCGCTGACCCCAGCACCGAGACAAAGAGAGAACTAAAGAAACAAGAGACCCGAGCAGGAAATAATGACCTTGCCCCACACTGGGAATCTCAGATCCAGCAAATAAGCCTGTCTCTCAGGGGGATGTTAGCGTCCTCAATACCTGGGAGATGGTACTTAATTTATGTTGTCAATCCCAGGACGGGTTCAATGAACATGTTCACACTTTGGAATGTTTCATCCGAATAGATACGAATTTTTACTTCTCAAGAAGAAGAGAGTTCTTTTCCATGTGAATAGACACCCCAAATGTCACAGAAACATCAGCTCAAAGGTTCTGGGACAGTCTTAACTATCCTGCCATTTCCTTTGGGCCTTGGCCCAAGATTTTATCACAACCCTCCAAAATGCTCTTTGGTGAACAGGGCAGTGTTTATTGCCCTTGGCCTGCTTTTTCTCCTCTGGAGCTCTGCTCTGAAGGGGAGGATCCTAGCAGCTCACAGATATAAGGGAATTAACTCCACACTAAGTTGCCAAAGCTACCTTATCCCCATCGCATAGCTAAACCTTCCCTGGGCTGAGCAAATGACACAGCACAGGCAGCAACAGGTGTAAAATCAATGCATCTCCCCTGCCCCCGAATCCCAGCTGTCTCTGAAAATGGACCTTCAAGGTCCAAGGACCTTCACCTCCAGGTGCCTGAGCATTCACAAGACAGAAGACATTGGTGAGTGTCTTGAGTGCTCTTCATCCTAGCTGTGTGATCCTAGGAAAACTGCTTACCCTCTCTGGGCCTTCATTTCCTCAGGGATATTAGCACTGCCCTACCTCCCTGCCAGGGCTCTGAAGATTAAAGCACTCGTGGGAAGCAAATGTGCTGGGGTAAACCTTAAAGCATGTATACTGTTGGTCACTGCCATGCCCCTTCCCCGTCTATAGTTAGAATAACCTTGTTTTAAAAAAAAACAAAACAGGGAACTATATTCAATATCCTGTGATAAACCGTGAATGGAAAAGAATGTAAAAAAGAATGTATGTATATGTATAACTGAGTCACTCTGCTGCACGACAGAAATTAACACAACATTGTAAGTCAACTGTACTTCAATTAGAAAAAAAAAGATGACCGTTTTCCAAAAAAGGGAATCCAATCACATCACGCCCCCGTTTAAACTCGTCAGAGGCGCTTAGGATGAAATCCATCCCCTTTCCGGGGCTCCGTGCTGCAGCCCCCCAGTCTCTCTGCCCTCAGCCCTGACAGCTCCCCTTGTTTACCCTGCCCCCGTCACACTCGCCTCAGCTGCCCTCCCACCGGAAAGCCTTCGCACATGCTGTTCCCTCTGCCTGAATGACCCCCTCCCCCCAACTCCCCACCCTCCCTGACCACACACACGTTTAGGTCTCAGCTTTAATGGCCCTTCCTCAGCATAGTGGGTTGAATAGTGTCCTCCTAAAATTCATGTCCATCTGGAATCTCGGAATGTGACTTTATTTGGTCTTTGCAGACATAATGATGTCTCAATGCAGTCATATTGCATTAGGGTGGGCCCTGATCCAATGACTGGTGTCCTCATAAGAAAAGAAAATGCAGATATACAGACACAAGCCAAGAAACACTGAGGACTGCCGGAAGCCACCAGAAACTGGAAGAAGAAAGGGTTCCCCTTAGAGCCTTTGAGGGAGTGTGGCCCTGCTGACACCTTGATTTTGGACTTCTAGCCTCCAGACTGTAAGAGAATACATTTCTGTTGTTCTAAGTAACACAGATTGTGGTTACTTGTTACACCAGCCTCAGAAAAATCTGAGCCGACCGCTCAGCTAAAGCACCTCTCCCAGACTATCTTCAAAGCCTCCTGCACCTCTTCCCCTCCCTGCCATGTCCGCCTCCCCGCCAGCCCATAAACTCCCAGGGAGAAGGGGTCTCAGCTGCCGGGTTTCCTGCGGCAAGCGGCTCAGAGCCTAGCCCCAGCAGGCATCCAACAGTAGTTTCCAAATGAATTAATCTGACAGCTGCACCAAGGGAAGCTCAGAGAGACCAAGGAAAGCTCAGAAAGGTCAAGGGACTCACCCAAGGTCACGCTCCAGGAAGAGGCACACCGCTGGCCTCCACACCGGCGATCCGAGGAGCCGGGATGCCTATGTCCACCCCACAGGGACTCCAGCGCTGCAGGACAGGCCTCTTCTCCCTCCTGACTCCCAGCTACGAGGTCCGCGCCCTCTGGGCTCTGTGCCCGACCCAGGACCTGACCTCCTTGGCAGGGACCCGTCTCAACTCAATGAACCTGTAGATAAAAGCCTCTTCAGTCCTGGGACAGCCGTGGGGCAAGGGATGCCCTGGGCTCGAGTTAATCCCACACCCACAGGGCAGTTCGGGGCGATGGCCACTCAAGACGGTGGGCCTCGCCCACGGGAATCCACTCTCCCTGTCACCCTGGCTCCTCCCTCACGCCCTCATTGCCTGACTTTGCAGCTATGAAGCATGGGAGGCCACATAGTCCAAGCGCTGGACAATAAATAGCACTGACTCATGAAGGAAAAGTAGTTCCGGGCAGGAGAACATCTCCACCGGGTGCTGGCCTGTCCTTAACACTTACGTAACACTCGCTAATTACACCTGGTAATAAAGAGAGCAATACCCTTGGGGGTGGCAGCATTTACAGTCTGGCCTCCGCCTACGCACTTTCCGCATCCGGGGTTTCCGCATCCACGGATTCAACAGACCGCGCACCGTGTACTGTGTTTCCCACCCGCAGTTGGTTGCATCCGAGGATGAGGAAGCCACCGATACGGAAGGCCGCCTATCCTAGACTGGACTTAAGCATACGCGGATTTGGGTACCCGGGTGACTCTCAAAACCAATCCCCCTCAGATACCGAGGGATGACTGAATTTAGTTGAAATCTGCTGACACGGTTTGATTGCCTTTGTACCTTGAAAGTAAACTTCTGTTTATGGCCAGAGATACTGGCTTTTCCAATTTTGTTGTTGTTGTTTTCGTTTTTTGCGGTACGCGGGCCTCTCACTGTTGTGGCCTCTCCCGTTGCGGAGCACAGGCTCCGGACGCGCAGGCTCAGCGGCCATGGCTCACGGGCCCAGCCGCTCCGCGGCATGTGGGATCTTCCCGGACCGGGGCGCGAACCCGTGTGCCCTGCATCGGCAGGCGGACTCTCAACCACTGCGCCACCAGGGAAGCCCGGCTTTTCTAATTTTTACATAGATTTGTTTCAGTACACCTAGGTGGGGTGGCTTTAAAGTATTAGGTGACTGGGGTTTCCCTGGTGGCGCAGTGGTTGAGAATCCGCCTGCCGATGCAGGGGACACGGGTTCGCGCCCTGGACCGGGAAGATCCCACGTGCTGCGGAGCAGCTGGGCCCGTGAGCCATGCCCGCTGGGCCTGAGCGTCCGGAGCCTGTGCTCCTTAACGGAAGAGGCCACAGCAGTGAGAGGCCCGTGTACCACACACAAAAAAAAAGTATTAGGTGACTAATAACATAGAAAGTATACAGGCATACCTCGTTTTTTGGCCCTTCGAAGATACTACGTTTTTCACAAATTGAAGGTCAGTAGCAACCCTGCGTCGAGCAAGTCTATAGGTGCCGTTTTCCAACAGCCTTTGCTCACTTCCTGTCTGTGTCACATTTGGTAACTCTCGCGATATTTCAAACCCTCCACCAGCAAAAAGGTTACGATTAGCTGAAGGCTCAGATGATGACCAGCATTTCTGAGCAATAAAGTATTTTTTTAATTAAGGTACGTATATTGTCTTTTTAGACATCATGCTATTGCATCCTTAACAGACTACAGTATAGTGTAAACATAACTTTTATGTGCATTGGGAATCCAAAAGTTCATGTGACTCGCTTTTTTATCGTATTGGCTTTCTTGTGGTGGTCTGGAACCGAACTCGCAGTATCTCCGAGGTATGCCTGTAGAGACGGGGCAAAAATTATGAAGATGGTGTGGGGATGACAGAGCTTGGGGAACTCAGCCCTCATTCATTCATCATTCATTCATTAACTCACTCACTCTAGCGAAGATGCAGACACACACATGTCCCTCGGGTATTTTTGTGATAAATTCCTAGCTTTAGCCAGAGTCGAGTGACATGTTATATGGGCGTGCCTCTTGGGCCAGGTGCCCGTAAGAATCACCTGGGGAGATTTCTTTTTTAAAACAGATGCTCGGGCCCCACCCCAGACCCACGGAGTATGAGCCTCCAAATGGTGGTCCCAGCACCTGTATTTTCTTAAAGCTGCCGGGGGTGGGAGGGTATTTCTTCTGAACAGCCAAGTGCCAGGTATTCAGCCGCTGCTTCCTCCCCAGTGACCCAGAAGGTGGGACTACGTTGCCCAGAGAGCATCCCGGAAGAATAAGATCCGGGCCGTAAGCGTTTCTCCCCAAAAAAGACACGTGCCGGGGTGTGCCCTGGGTCAGTGAGAATCGAGTTCTTTAGCGTTTCCTCAGCATCTAACCCAGGCCAGCATCCCCGTGGCGGCCCTGGGGCTCATCCTGAGAAAGTTCCCAGTCGGGTAGGAGAGGCCAAAATATTTCCAGAAAACGCATCCCATGATGCAGCAGACATTCTAACAGGAACTGAGGCCTCACAAATACAGCTTCTAAGAATCTCTCACAAAAATCAGATGCCAGCCACACCTATTAGGATGGCTGGTGTTTTTAAAAAAAAAAAAAAACAGAAAATAACAGGTGTTGGTGGGATGCGGTTGTACGTTGCTGGTGGGAATGTAAAATGGTGCAGCTGCTGTGGAAAACAGTATGGTGGTTCCCCAAATAATTAAAAATAGAATTATCATACCATCCATCAATCCTAGTTCTGGGTAACTACCTAAAATAATTGAAAGGAGGATCTCAAAGCGATATTTGTACACCCATGTTAATAGCAGCATTCTTCACAACAGCTAAAATGTGGTAGTAACCCAAGTGTCCAGGTACACGACTGAGGAATGGATAAACAAAGTGTGGTGTTTATGTACAATGAAATAGTATTCAGCCTTAAAATGGAAGGAAATTCTGACAAAGGCTACAACGTGGGTGAACCTTGAGGACATTATGCTCAGTGAAATAAGCCAGACACAGAAGGACAAATATTGCATGAGCCCACTTACATAAGGTATCTAGACTAGTCAAATTCACAGAGACAGAAAGTGGAGTAACAGTTATCAGGGGATGCGGGAAGCTGGGAATGGGGAGCTAGTGTTTAGTGGGTGCAGTTTCAGTTTTGCCAAATGAAAAGAATTCTGGAGATGGATGGTGATGACGGTAGCATATTTAATGCCGCTGCACGGTACACCTAAAAATGGTTAAGATGCTAAATTTACATTATGTGTACTTCACCACAATTTTAATATAATTTTTATTTTTGAAATCTGGTGCCAGATTTTGCTGCCTGGGTTCAAATCCCAGTTCTACCATGGTGGCCTTAGGCAAGTTATTTTGCCTTTCTGTACCTTAGTTACCACAACTGTAAAAAGGGTATAAAAATAACAATCCCTGCCTTATGGGGCCACTGGGAGGATGAAATGAGTTAATCGTTATAAAGCGCAGAGCAGCGTGCCTGGTTCACAGCATGTGTTCAATGTGTTAACAGCTATATGATGGTGGTGGCTGTTATTACCATCCCCCCTCTGAGCTTTTGGAGGACACCCACATGAAAAATATGTAGGTCCAGGGGAGTGTATTTTTGGCCTCGTGGTTTGGTTAATGCCAGGTGCCACTTATGAGTAAGGAATAAAGACTATGTACTGCAGGTGAGAAAGTGGAGAAATTAAACTCAGTGAGGACAGAGGCCAATTCAGCAATAAAATGTCCCTGCCCGGAGCCCAGAGTCAAGAGCCCTCTGCCCTCAGCTTGCTGGGTGACACAGGTCAAAGACCCTGCCCTCTCTGGGCTTCAGCAACCCCAGCTCTCCCACCCCACCCCGCTGCAAATCTAAGGGTGAGAAACCAGTCCACAGAACAACTTGTGAGCACATCACACCCCTGGGCCCCACCAGAACCCCGGGGGAGGGAAGGGGGGGGAAGGTGGGTGCCCGCAAGTGACCACAGGGTTAGAGGGACTTGGACACACTCAGGCCTTTCTGTTTCTGACTCACACCCCAGCAGGAAGTTGGGGGTGGATCCTGCCTACCATCCACCCATTCGCCTCACCAAGGCCAACGACCCCATTTGTCAAGGGCCCAGACAGCAGAACACAGAGTCCCTGGCCTTGGACCAATATTTTATCCAGCATCTCTGGACAGGAAGGGCCCCTGAGGGTTCACATCATCCATCCCTCTGCCTCCATCACCCTTTGGTTTCCCCCTTTTCAAAGAAACACATCCCCAAGTTTGCAAGGTCATCCAATAAACACACTCAGATGCATCCAATGCTGATACTGTGGAAACATTATTATTATATTAATATAATTTTATATTATAATTATATATATAATA
>NW_020837972.1:5547377-5751542 GCF_003676395.1 Aethalodelphis obliquidens
ATTATATTATATATTAATATAATTAATATACTAATTATAATTAATATATATTATATTATTATATATTATTATTATAATATATTATATATTATTATAAATATATATAATATATAATAATTATATTAATATAATATAATATATTATATTAATAATAACAGCTTCCAAAGACATGCCAAGCTAATAAGAACTTCACAGGCAGCATCTCAATCGATCCTCATAACAGCACATTCAAATTGGTTCTCCCGTCATTCCCATTGTACAGACAGGAAGACTGAGGCTGGGGGCTCAACTTGCCCAGAGTCACACAAGCAGCAAATGGTGAAGCCAAAGACTTGAGCCCAGGCTTCCTGGACACAAGAGCCTGCCTGCTCTCCTCCATCTACCCCCTCCCCCATTACATGGCCATTTACTGAGCCCCTACTACAGGCCCAACCCTTATCAGTCCTTTGAAGCAGGCCTATCACACCCATTTGGCAGATGAGGAAACGGAAGTAGAGGCAGGTGATGTGACTTGTCCAGAGGCAAGACTGGAACTGGGGTCTGTCTCTTTGTGGAACCGTGGTCCTCCACACTGGGCTGTGATTCTGCTGGTCCAGTTACCCCGCCTCGGTCTCCCCCTTCCCCTCCCCACTGGCAGGGTCCCTGGAAGGCTTTGTCCTACTGGGGCGGGGAGGACCGAGGCAGCATTTCTCCTGCAAAACCCGGCACACTCAGGCGCTGCCAGAGGTAGGTGGCCCATGGGCTGAGCCGAGGGTCGGCCCCAGCATGCGGGGGATGGGTGGGGGAAGGGCCAAACCCATTCCTCCACCTGCTGGGGTGCTGCGTGCTGGACTATCTTCAAGCCATGACCGGCCCGGTGGGCTCCCCAAGTCACCTGGCGGGTGGCCAGTGGGTGCTGGAGCTCCACCCAGACAGCTCGGGGGCTGTGTAGCACCCCCAGCCAGCTCACACTTGCTGTGGGGGGCAGCAAGGACGGGTGCCTCCAACAACAGGGGGGCTCAAGGGGGCCGGGAGGGTGTCGGGGGGAAGAAGCAGGAATTAGGTGGCAGGAATCCTGACATCTTGTCCCTGCGCAGCAGCTCCCAGCTGGCTCTGTGACCTTGAGAGAAACACGCACTCGAGGCCTTTTGTTCGCTCCCCTAGAAAGGAAGGCTTCCAAAGGAAAGGCACAAAACTCCAGACAGCCTGGTTAGGGCCCGGATCCAATGCCCGCCCCTGGGGATTCTGCCATCCTGCTCCGTAGACAGAGAGTTGCCAAATGTGGACCAATCCTCCAGGGAGGGATGTGCAGGGCTCAGCGTTCCCGGCTGCAGCGAGGCCAAGGGCCCCGAGTCGCCGGCTCAGGATGGGGAGAGGAAGGAGCAGGTTGTCAGGGGCCTTGGAGACCAGTGATGGGTAGACTTGTTTGGTTCCCAGCCAGCTGCCTCCCGCAGGGCATGCAGTAGGCACGTGGCCAGCCCACGCTGAACGGAGGGGAGCGTGGATGGTGCAGGGAAACCCGTCCCTGCTGCTGAAAAAATAAGCCAAAGCTCCCATCCACCGCCGGTGAGTCAGCAGTGTCACTGCAAGAACCAAGGGAGGCCATATGAAATGAGTAGGGACTTTGGCTCCCCGTTCTGCCCGTGCTGGCTGTGTTTGCTGAGTCACCTCCCTCTTGAGGCTCAGTTTTCTCATCTGCAAACAGGGACCAATATTGCTGACCTGGTAGGGTCATCCTCAGGTTGTACCGTATGAAATTACAATATTCCACCATTGTTGGGCTACAAAAACGGCACTTTCACACGTTCAACCCAATATGTGGACGGGGGCAGCGTACAGCATGCGAGCGGTCAACGCTGAAATTTAAGTCTCTCCTCTGTTCTAGCAGAAGACTGTGTTTTTCTCATTCATGGGACAAAATGGAAAATATCTCATCACACCCCCCTCCCCCAAATATAACAACGACACGACAGGATAAAACACCTCACTTTGTGGGTGGCCCGTTAAGAGTTTACAATGTATGGTCCCAAGTACATCAGGGCATGGGGTGTGTATGTACCACAGTGATAACGCAGCGGAAGGAAGGCTGGCATTGAAATATTTTTATCCAAAAAAAAAAAAAGGAAAAGGCACTGTAAAGGCCCAGTTGTGGCAGATAGGTTTTTTTTTTTTAATTTTTAAAAATTTTTTAACATCTTTATTAGAATATAATTGCTTTACAATGGTGTCAGTTTCTGCTTTATAACAAAGTGAATCAGTTATACAGCAGATAGTTTTTTGAAAGTAACTTGTAAAGCATTTACCATATTCTTAACTTGCAGTCTTTGCAGACTTGCACACATATATTCCTCTTTCAGAATAGTTTTGCAAATTGTACACAGACAAAAAGAGAGGGAACTTTTGAGTAAAGAAATTGCATTTATAAATGATCTGTATTAGAATGTAATAAATCTCCAGTTATAGTAAAAAAAAAAAAACAGGCTTTAAGTGATGTATTTCCCCATGCTTTAGATCAAATATAACCAGCACGTTGAACATCTTTTTTAATATTTTTAAGTTTTTAAAAAATGAGTCAAAATGTCGTCGAGCCATACAATGGAGTATTATTCGGCCATAAAAAGGAATGGAGTCCTGATACACTTGACAACACGGCTGAACCCTGAAAACGTTATGCTGAGTAAAAGGAGTTAGAATTAAAACTACATACAGTATGATTCCATTTATATAAAATGTCCAAAATAGGCAAATTCGAGAGACAGAAAGTAGATTAATGGTTACCAGGGGCTGGGGGAATCGGAAGGAAGTGGGGAATGACTGCAAATGAATACGAAATCTCTTTTTGTGGTCATAAAAATGTCCTAAAATTGTGAATATACTAAAAACCACTGAACTATATACTTTCTTAATTCTTTTTAAAATTTTTTAAGGTATAATTGACATACAATATTATATTAGGTTCAAGTGTATATGTTGCAAAATGATTACCACAATAAGTCTAGCTAACATCCATCACCACTCATAATTACAAAAAGTTTTTTGCTTGTGATGAAACTTTTAAGATCTACTCTCTTAGCAGCTTTCAAATATGCAACACAATATTATTAACTTAGAGTCACCGTGCTGTACATTACATCCCCAGGACTTGTTGCATAACTGCAAGTTTGTACCTTTTGATCACCCATTTCAACCCCCAGGCCCCCAGCCCCCACTTGGCAACCACCAATCTGTTCTTTGTATCTATGTACTGGAGGTCTTGTTTTTGTTTGGGGTTTGTTTGGGTTTTTTTTAGATTACACATACAAATGAGATCATCTGGTATTTGTCTTCCTCTATCTGACTTATTTCACTTAGGTTAATCCTCTTGAGGTCCACCCATGTTGTCACAAATGGAAAGATTTCACTCCTTTTATGGCTGAATAATATTCCATTGTATATATATGCCACACCTTCTTTATCCATTCATTCATCGATGGACACTTAGGTTGCTTTCATATCTTGGCAATTATGAATAATGCTGCAATGAACACGGGGGTGCAGATGTCTTTTCAAGACAGTGTTTTCATCTTCTTTGGATAAATACCCAGAACTGGAATTGCTGGATCATATGGTAGTTCTATTTTTAACTGTAATTTGAATTGTACGCTTTAAATGAATGAATCATATGGTAAGTGAATTGTATTTCAATAAAGCTGTTACTTTAAAAAGTGAGTCAAGTTCAAGAAAAACATTAACTGAGGAACAGTCCCAGGTGGTACATAAATATGAAAACTTTTCAAGGTGATACAGGAATGACTGGAGTTTGGAAAACACAGAGTTGACGCATTAAATCCTCAAAACAGAGGCTCTACATGGGTTCACATCCCGCCTCCTGAGTGACCATGGGCTAGGGACTTCACCTCTCTGGACCTCAGTTTCCTCATCTGGAAAATGGGAACAAGAAGAGTTCCTGCCTCTCTGAGTCACCATGAGAATGAAGTGAGTTAGCACGTGCCTGGCACATCCTAGGGGGTCGACGGAAGGATCAATGGGGGACCAGATCTTTTGGGTGGTTCTGACCATGCGTTCATGAGCACAGGGTCCCGAATTCAAATCTCTCAGAAATACCTTTTCCTGAGTAGGTGAAGTGAGATAAAGCATGTAAAGCATTTAGCAAGTGCTCAATAGACATTAACTTATTATTTTCGTTGTTGTTATCACTGTGATATCTGCCTGGGTGGTAACATTTTGGTTGATTTTTATTTTGTATTTTTATTTTTTGCTTGTGTTCTATAATGATTCTGTCTTGTTTCGGTACTAAGAACTACCCAAAGAATTATATTTCGTACTTAGCATCTTTCTCTAGTACGATCTTAGATTTCAGATAGAAGGGAAAACCAGCTGGGGTCCCGGCCTGTTCCAGCCGCCTACCCCGCCCCCTCACAGTAGACACACGCTGGAACTGAAGATTTCCCAGCATCGGTCGGCCTGTGGAAGCACAGTTAGAGGGAAACCCCCCGCCCGTACTCCAAGCCAGCAGAAGGTGAAGATTGTAGCCAGAGCCCGAGGCAGCAGCCCGCAAGAGCAGTTATCCTCCCAACACCCTGCCTCCACGATCCACCCCCTAAAAGTACAGTTTGCGGGTGCAAATTTTGTACCATCCTCCACAACAATAGCCAGATTAATCACGCCCAAATTTGGGAGAGACACTTGGGATATACCGTGTCGTGGGTACAACATTCACTCTGGAGGATCCTGGGGGTACCCCCAGGATGCGGAGACCATCCTTCAGGGCAGCTGAAGTGGATAGACGGCCAGGAGGACTGCCGATGGGGGCAGGGGCATGGCACTGAAATGGACAAGGAAAACCTGGTTTTCTTTTTTTTTTTTTGGCTGTGCCATGAGGCATGCGGGATCTTAGTCCCCCAACCAGGGATTGAATCCACGTCCCCTGCATTGGAAGCACGGAATCTTAACCACTGGACCGCCAGGGAAGTCCCAAACCTGGATTTCAAGGTCAGCCCCAGAAGAACACTCACGGGACAGGTGCTCCAAATGACAGGCGTTGGGTTGGTGAGGGAGCTGCCTGTCGTCCACCAGCTGCGTGTAGTGCCAGCAAACCCAATAATAACAACCGCTGTGGTTGCCTTTTATTGATCACTGACTGTGTGCTGAGTGTTTCATCACACACTCAAAGGTGTGAAGCCATGGTTAAACATACTCCCAAGCAGTGTGGAATCAGACAGCAGGACAACGGTGTTAATAACAGCAACGACGATTCATGACTAGGAAATAACGCATAGGGAGCACTTAGCATAGTGTCTGGCTCCGTCCATGTTGTTTTAGATGTACAAATGATGACGATGAGGTGCTGACTATGGGTCCAGCTGTGCTAGGACCTTTACATATCATAGTACAACAACCCTATAAGGTGAGACCTACTATTAGCCCCATTTTACAGAGAAGAAGACTGAGGGCGGATGAGGTTGTTTAACTCGCCCGTGGTCACTGAGCTGGTAAAGCACGCCATCGCTTGCCCCCCATGGATGTCGCCAACCCCAAATTCACTTCTGAAAGCCAGGCTCCATTAACTGTCCTGCCCGATGGCTCCCCAAACCCCTTCCCTCTCTCTGAGGGTCCCCATTGGTGCCAGGTGACTGCCTAGTTTCAGACCTGCTTAGAGGTGGCCAGCCGACCCTGTCCCTCTTCCCAGCTGTGGCTGAGCCCATCTTTCTGAAGCCACTGCGGGCGCCCAGGGAAAAAGAAGAAGGGTTCTCGGTGAGCTCATTTACAGGGGCCACCTCCAGCTGCTGGGACCAGCCAGCGGCTTTAATTTGGACAAATGCCCAGGACTCAGTGGGGACAGGAAGCATCCCTGAGCGATAAAGATCAGGACCGGCTTGTGAGCGTGCCAGGAGCGCTCTGTGTCGGCCAAACAAGCTGGCCCAACCCCCATTCTCAGCAGCCCCCACTGCTGGCCCTGGCCCTGCCAGGAGGTGGTCAGGGTGTCCCCCCCAGCCTAATGTCCAAACCTGCCAGGTGTAGATTACAGCATTGCTAGAAAGGGGCGCAGCGCTCAAAACAGGGGAAAATATGCATAGTGTAAAACGGTAGCTCGTAAACATGAAGCATTTGCTGTATCCCAGGCATCTCTCTAAGCACTTCACAGACATCGACTCATTTAATCCTCACAGCCACCTTACTTCACGGAGGAGAAACTGAGGCTCAGAGAGGGAAAGTGACCTGCCCAAGGTCACACAGCTAGGAGATTCCAGAGCCAGGATTTGGATTCAAGCCACCTGAGAATAAAGCCCACACTCTAAACCGCAGAATGCAGTGCTGACATCTCTCCATCACATGTACTGTGCACAAGTCTAAAACTCACACCGCAAAACATGAGCCCAGGTTATCTTTCGACTGTGGGATTGTATGAGTCTTACCTCCTCCTTTCTGTTTATCTGTATTTGTAAATGTTTGACAATGAACATGTACTGTAGCATGACGTAAACATATTGTACTAAGGATAAAAAGAGAATAAAAATTATTAATTTGGAAAATGAACTGAGAATCATCCGTTAGAGCACTGAACAGTTATCTCCTGCCACCACCTTCAGGCAGAAGGGCTGGCCAGGTGTAAATAGTAAAGGATATAGAAACCCCGTGGTACTGCAGAAGGATGCATGCGCACAGTGGGGGCTTTACTTAACATCACCACCCACCCCAGTAGACCAGCACAAACATCAACTGGCCATTCACCCCAACATTCACCTATGTGACCTCGCTGGGAGCTCCCGGCCGGGCTGAAAGACGGGCATCAGCACCCACGCTCCATGGCACAGACACCCATGCAGAGAGAAGAAGCCACGCCCAGGGCTGGCGACAAAACAGAGGCAGCAGGTGACCCCAGGGCTGCATGGCTCTCAACCGAGCAGTGTCATCATGGTGGGCCGCTGCCGCGGTCCACAGAAGAGCCACCTTCCGGGGGGTGACCCGGGCCTTGGCACAGGAACTGGGCGACGCCCAGGAAGCCCCTGCGGTCGCCCAGCCGAGCTCACTAAAGCCAGGGCAGATGGCTCACACTTGCTCTGCTGGGTCAGCTAGCATTCTGGGCATTCCAAAAATTCCTCCAGAGCTTTTTGCTGCCCCCCTTCACCCCATCCCCCCCTTTAATGAAGGAAAAGGAGGAGGGCAGAGGGGCTGAGATGAAGGCATCTGGCTAAAGGCGACACTTGGACATCTCATCATCTCCTCCCTGCAGTTAAATCCCACAGTAACCAGGCACACCTCACCTCTCCAAGAAGGAGGTGGAATGCTGGTTGCCAAAGCTTCCCGTCTCATCCAAGTCTGAGCGTGTCAAGGGAAACGGTTTTGCTTCGAGGCTGCCAGGAGGCGGGGCCGGGAGAACAGGGTCCCCACCCCGGTGCCCCCATGGGCCCCACACCTGCCATCACAGCCCTGGGCACGCTGCCCTGTAACCCCTCATCTGTCCCCTCTGGGAGGGCAGGAGCTGTATCCCAGGCACCTCTGAGACCCAGGGCCCAGCCCAGGCCCTGGTACACAGTAGGTGCTTAATTAATAACAAAGATGAAAATGACCAACTATCCCAAAAGAGGACAGGGATACACTGCCTGGGAAGTTCTGAGGGGAGAGATGGTATTTTCAACATGGTCATGGGGAGGTGGGAGGACACACTGCGTTGAGTTATTATCATAGGGGTTGGCAGGTGGCAGACCTGAGTTCAGATCCAGCCTCTGCCACTTCTTGCCTCAAGCTAAGAGACTTGAGGAAGGCTTCAGGTCTCTGAGGCTCGGTTTTCTCATCTGTAAAATGGGTTAGTAATACCACCTGTCCAAGTCATTCTGAGGACTGACAGAAGACGTAGATGTAATACCTCCCTAACAAGGCAGTTGGTACACAGTAGGTCTTCAACAAAGGGTGGGATTTTGTTGTTGTTTTTTTTGGTTTTTTCCTGGGCCCTACGTTTCAAAGGTCTGGTCTTGAGTCTTCCCAAAAGGCGCAGCAAGAATAAAAGGCTCTGGGATCTACTCATCCAGTTGCCCCTCCCCCTGTGAAAAAGGCCCAGAGCGGGAAGGGGCTTACCCAAGGACACACAGCAGAGAAGTAGGTACTCAGGGGTCCTGACTAGTGGCCGATAACTCAGTCTAATATACTCTGTATTCTCTCCCATGGCCTCGGACCCCTTCTCATGCCAAGCAAGTCCCTGGCAGGCAGGCAATCCATTCTAGAAACAAAGACATGAGATTTCCCGGGCTGGGGCCTAAAATGAAAGGGAGAGACAAACTTGGGCAGCTTCCCAGGCCAAAGGGCCCTGGGAGTTCCCCAACGAGTCACTCCGCAGCCCAGCCCAGGGCACTGGGCAGGGCTTGGCAGGCACTGTGCCCACTAAGGCCCAGGCTCCATGTCTGGGCAGGCAGGGTGGCGGGAGTTCACGGAGTGACCTCGGTGGACCCAACGTGCCCGCTGGCCTCCCTCTGCCGGTGGGCCCCGCACACCCTGGGCTTCCTTCCCACAGCGGCGCCTCACCACGCCTCAGGTAAACAGGATGGCACCCAGAAAGGGCTTCCTTCACTGAGGAAGCAAAACAAAAAGAAACGTCAACACAGAGCCACAGCCCTGACCTGGAGCCTTTGAAAGTGCAGCTGACTCTCCAAGGAGAGTCACACACAAAAGGGCTGCCACTGGCTGGTAGCTCTGGGAGAGGAGGTTCACCACACCGGGATTCAGTTTCCTCATCTGTAAAATGGGAACGACACTAGCACTGAGAAAAGATTGGATATAATAATGCACAAGGAACTAGAGTATAAGAAGCAGTCCATCAACGCTAATTATTATTTTGAATTACTGCTACTATGACTACTTCTGCTACTACAAACAAGGAAGATTTATATAGTGATTCATAAAGTCATTCCTTGGTATAACTTACAGAGAATTTTTAAGAATACTAAACTGATCTTTTTATGGGTCAGCGATCCCATTTTTAAAGTGCCTACTATGTGCACGGTTATCTCACCTAACCCCACAACCACCTACCACAGGGAAAATCCTAGAGTCTTCTTTCTGCAGATGAGGACTGAGGCTCAGAGAGGCAAAGTCACTTGCCCAGAGTCACACAGCAATGACACAGTACAGATGGGACGGAACACTAGGATTGTCTAGCTTGGCCTGCTTTACCGCCAGGGAGGCAGCAAAGGAGGGATTGAAGGCACATGGGCTGAGTCAGGCTGCAAGGATCAGCATTCCCCCTTCCTAGTAGAGGCCCTGGGCATGGGGCTCCCTCTCTGAGCCTCAGTTTTCTCATCTGTAAAATGGGGACATAAGAATCAAATAGGGCTTCCCTGGTGGCGCAGAGGTTGAGAGTCCGCCTGCCAATGCAGGGGACACGGGTTCGTGCCCCGGTCCGGGAAGATCCCACATGCCGCGGAGCGGCTGGCCCGTGAGCCATGGCCGCTGAGCCTGCGCATCCGGAGCCTGTGGTCCGCAACGGGAGAGGCCACAACAGTGAGAGGCCCGCATACCGCAAGAAAAAAAAAAAAGAATCAAATAAAACAATGATGAGCACAGTGCCTGGGACAGAATGAAAACTCCCTACTTATTATTTTTATTTTACTCTAAATAACATTTAGTGTTCTCAAAAGCCAGGTCTCAGCAGATGGAGGAAGAGCAGACTCAGTCATCTCCCCAAACTTCTGAAGGCACAGGAGCCAAGGCAGACCATCAGGTACACACAGGTCAAAGGCTGTCCTCTCTCACCTTCAGTGACACCTTGGCCCATCTGAGACTCACTTCACCGATGGGGAAATGCCCAGAGAGGTGAAGTGACCTACACAGGGTCACACAGGTATCCCATGCTGGCGCTACCCAACTCTTCTCCAAAAATCCAGCCCTGACATCAAGCAGATCCCATTTTCCCCATGGCCAGCACGGGATTTGCCAAGCGATAGCTACAGGATAAATTTTCATTGAATGAATGAAGGAGTCAGTGTGACTTCTAACCCTGCACCTAGCTCAGGTGGCCTCCAGCCGATACTCATAACCAGGGGCTCCCTGAAACCTGCTGATTGTTTCCACAAAGGGAAGGTGTGAATATTCCTTAAACTCAGAGCACCCAAGACCCCTCCCTGGCCGGAAGGGGGCTGAGTGGATAGTCAAGGCTCGCCTTGGGGACAGAACGTCAAGTAAACAGTGATCCGTTAACTGACAGCCCTCCAGCTACAGCAGAAGGGGAAAAACACTTGCTGGGAAGCAGGGGTCCTAAGTCACTCCTTTCCCCAGGACCCTGGTGCTCCAAGGACCAGAAGCAACCTCACAGACCTTCATACATAACAATGATACTAGTAATAATGACAATAGTATTATTGTAAAAATGACACATGTAGGGACTTCCCTGGTGGTGCAGTGGTTAAGAATTCGTCTGCCAATGCAGGGGACACGGGTTCGAGTCCTGATCTGGGAAGATCCCACATGCCTCAGAGCAACTAAGCCTGTGCACCACAACTACTGAGCCTGAGCTCTAGAGCCCACGAGCCACAACTACTGAGCCCGCATGCCACAACTACTGAAGCCTGCGTGCCTAGAGCCCGTGCTCTGCAAAAGAGAAGCCACTGCAATGAGAAGCCCGCACGCCGCAATGAAGAGTAGCCTCCACTCGCCGCAACTAGAGAAAGCCCGTGTGCAGCAACGAAGACCCACGCAGCCAAAAAAAAATTAATTAATTAATTTTAAAAAATGACACATGTACATTCATTATAGGGCACTATGTACTAACTCATTTAATGCTCATCCACCTCAGGAGGAAGGCACCATTGTTACTCCCATTTTACAGAGGAGTAAACTGAGGCACAGAGAGACCAACTGTCTTGCCTAAGGTCACACAGTTGGAGAATAGTGGAGGTGGGGTCTGAACACAGGCAGTCTGGATCCGGAGTCTCTGCATTATTCCCAAGGGATGTTGGGAATATCTAATTCTAGAACCAATTCTGCAGAACCGATATCCAGTTTTGCAGAATTCCTCACTCCACCCTAATTAGGAACCCCCACCCCCATCCCAGCTCCGCAGTCACAGGACCATTTATATGTCATCTACTTCATGCCAAGTGTTTCACAGTCCTTCTTGCTAATGGTCATAAGCACCCTGTGTCCATTTTACAAACAGGAAAACTGAGGTTCCGAGAGGTGATGAGACTGGTTGAGGGTCACGAGGACCATAAGGAGCAGAGCTGGGATTTGAAGCCAGATTGATCACCTCCACAGCCTCCCCTTGGCCTCACTGGGATCTCCCAGTCCACTGGCTACAGGTACCAGAGCCTGAGGAACAAAGTCCAGAGCAAAAACCACCATCAAGACGATTATCCCTCACCTTCGCACCTCATGTCACAGAAAGCACCTCCTTATCCAATACTGTTTCAAGCTTCACAGCAGCTCTGCCAGAGAAGACGCATTATTCCCATTTTCCAGATGAGGAAACTGAGGCTCAGAGAGGTGAACTTCCTGTTCTGGGAGTTCTCACAAACCGGGTCGCCTTACCCAGACCCCTGCTTTGATGTGTCCCCCACAAATCATGAGCCACGATGCTCACTGCCACCTCTGGGCGGACCCTCCACCTTGGCAAGGACCTCCCTGACCCATGTGGCAGGCTGTATTCCTGCTCAGAAGATATATACTAGCTCCCTCTCAGCCTCCATGAGAGGATCGTACTTCCATCTCATTGATACTGAGTTTGGCCACGTGACTTGCTTTGGCCAAGAGAATGAGGGCAGAAATGACACCTTCCCAGTTCCAAGGGGAGGCTTTCGGAGGCTCTGCAGGTTCCCAGTGAGATCCTGAGCATCTGTTGTCCACCACAGAAGAGCACGTCCTGGCTGGCTGCTGCCTGTCAGCCTGGGTACCAAGATGAAGATACACAGGGCAGACGGGAACCCAAACCAAAGCCTGGAATCCAGCCTCCCTGCCAAGCCCAGGCAAGGTCAGCCAAGCCATCTGATGACCCCCAAGTACGAAACAAATGTTTGCTGTTAAAAGTCACTGCAGGGACTTCCCTGGTGGCACAGTGGTTAAGAATCCGCCTGCCAATGCAGGGGACACGGGTTCGAGCCCTGGTCCAGGAAGATCCCACATGCCGCGGAGCAACTAAGCCCATGCGCCACAACTACTGAGCCTGCACTTTAGAGCCCGCGAGCCACAACTACTGAGCCCATGTGCCACAGCTACTGAAGCCCACATGCCTAGAGCCTGTGCTCCGCAACAAGAGAAGCCACCACAATGAGAAGCCCGTGCACCACGATGAAGAATAGCCCCACTCACCACAACTAGAGAAAGCCCATGCACAGCAACAAAGACCCAATGCAGACAAAAAAAAAAATCACTGTGATTTGGGAGATGTTTGTTACACAGTATTATCATGGAGAAACCTGACTGACACAAAGGACTATGTGTTTCCAGCCTTGGAAGGAGTAGGAAAGGTACAGCCACTCTGGAGGGAAACTGAGCAGGTGAGATCAACATTCTAAACACCCTATATCCCAACTGTTCCCCATCTTGGAATGTGCCCTCCCATCGACTACAACAAGTATGCAAAGACACATGAGCAGGGATGCCACCGTGACGCTGTGTGTTATAGCAAGAAAACAAACCACTCAATGCTCACCAGCAGGGCATGTGCTCAATAACTAATAGCACCTTCAGGCATTGAAGTATTGTTCAGTTTTTTAAAAGAGTGCAGTAAGTCAACACGGTCTAAAATGGGTCCACATCTATTTTTAATTTCTGCGTGAAATTCTTTGTCTTATGATTGTTGTTGTTCAAAGCATATGTCCACATATACCGATTCATTTCTTTATTCCACAACTGTTTACTAAGGAAACAGCAGTGAAGACAAATAGGGTTTCTGCCTTCTTGGAGCGTCATCTAGAGGGGGAGGAAGCAATACCACCTCCACTACAACCACCACAAGGAACAAGAAGCAACACATACCGAGCACTGACCATGTGCCAGTTCCTTTTCACTTCCTCCTCACAGCAACCCTCAGAGGTAAGACCCGTTATTATCTCCATTTGCCGATGAGGAAACTGTGGCTCAGAGAGGTTAAGTCACCTGCCCAAGGTCACACAGACAATAAGTGGCAGAACCAAGATGCAATTCTTTCCATCTGGTTCCAGAGTGGACCAAAAAAACCCCAAAAAACAACTTAAGATAGCAGAGTGTGATAAGGGCTTGGGAAGAAGTAAACAGAGCATATGTATGTGGAAAGTTTCTGGAGGGTCGAGGGAACTGCTGACTGAGTTATCTCTGAGGAATGGGATTGGGGGTCTTGGGCGGGATTTTACTTTTCACTTAACGTAAATTCATTTTGCCGTTTTTGAAGTGTTTGGTATGTTACATGTTATTTTACCATAATATATATATTATATGTTATTATTATACTGTGTGTGTGAGTGTGTGTGTGTGTGTGTGTGTGTGTGTGTATGTGTATCTCTTCTGACTCAGTGATGTAAATATCCAAAGATCAGCCTTTGGGGATGTATTTTATATTCTCAGTGGAGACAAGGCTATACAACATTTCAAAGGTCACTCAACTGAGCCATTAGCAAATGTGGCAGTGACAACTACTTCTCAGAAGTCAATCCATAATCATTTCCATATTTGTCTCAATTTGCCTTCCCCCTCCCTTCCTCCCATCCAATTGACCAGATTTCTGTGGAGTGAATTCCTAAGGGCAGAGGCTCTTTTGACTTGCCCATAGAAGATGCTCAATAAAATATCCATCACATTGAAGGAAAAAAAAATTTGTGTGTGCATGTGTGTGTATCTCTCAATTCAAAGTTTGTTAGCTTCTTTGTAAATGACAGGAGTTTCGGTAGTGGTCTTGGGCAGAAGGACCCCCTCAAAGCCTCAGTTTTATAAACTGCAGAATCAAGGGTCCCCAAAGCAGGCATCGCCTGTGTTTGTTGTGAAGAATAAAAAAAGAACAAAAGAGCTTCGCCCAGAACCCAGCACACGTAAAGGGTTCAGTGAAAAGCAGTTGCTCTGATGTGTTATGTGCTTTCTCTACATTCTCTCCAATCCTCCCATTTTACAGAGAAAGAAATTGAGGTCCCAGGAGGGGAATGGCTTGTCTGGGGTCACACTCCTATAATCTGGATGGGTGAGTGGGGGAAGAAATGTGAAACTCCTGGACAGAGATTCCCCCTGCCCTCCTCTCAATCCCAAACCTGCCAAAGCCTTCCTGTTTGGCTATTTAGGGAGTGGCAGGGGGTGTAAAGAGAATTTTTGTTGCCAATGGTCTAACTTTTATTTCTTCAACACACCCTGTATTCTGGGTATACCAATGAGCACACAGTTCTCCTAATGGCCCTGCCTTTGCCTGTCCTGCTCCTGCTGCCTGCAATGTCCTCATCCTTGCCCTCTCCTCCTTTAAGACTCAGCTCAAGTGTCACCCGTGGTCGCCCAACTTCCCCCCCCCCCCCCCCCCACCAAACACACCAGGTTGGAAGAGGCAAGCACCACCTGCCTGAAACAATATATATATATAGAGTGTGTGTGTGTGTGTGTGTGTGTGTGTGTGTGTGTGTGTGTATATAATGACATGCCGTGATGACATCTATTATAATAATCATACCCACTAATTAGTGGGCACAGACCAGTGTGGACACTATGCCTGGTAATGTCCATGCACTGCTTCTCTCAACTTGTATAACAACCCTTTGAGGGAGGGGAGTATCCTATCATGAGCCCATTTTACAGATGAGGACACTGAGTCTCAAACCAAATACCATGGCCTCAGACCACAGCCAGGAAGGGGCAGCGCCAGGGTTTGCCCCCAAGTCTCCCTGGCCGACTCCCTCCTTTCTATCCCTGCCTCCTCCTGGAAGCCTCCCTGGGTTTACCCCTGCTGCACCCTGACCCAACCTCACCAACATTTGTGGCTTCTCTATTCAACTTCACTAACTCAAAACATCCTGGATTTGCAAGCTGGAAGCAAGTCCAAATCCCTGCTCTGCCACTGGCAGCTGACAAAGACCTCACCGCCACAACACTGAGTCCTGAATCTGTAAAATGGGAATGACGAGCCCCACCCCCTCACGCAGGAAGATGGTGAGGGTTCCAAGGTAAAGTCCCCTCAGAGGTTTATGACCCTCCCAGGGCAGGTGACAACAGATGCTCAGGAAGGTTTGCTGACTTGAATGAAATACTGACACTTAAAATATTCAGGCCACCTCCACTGGGGGTTTCCTTCTCCAGATTGACTGCCATGCCTCCAGGAAGGGGTCTTCAACCGCATGGCTCTTGAAACACAACACTGACCACTGTCTCTATCCAAGTTCAGTTCCGTCATCACCTCTCACCTGGATTTTTCGAGCAGTCTCCAGCCTCCTGGCACACCATCTCCCATCCAGCCTCCCCAAGAGATGGGCAAGCTTCCCAAAACACACATCTGACTCCATCCCTCTCCCCCAGAGAAACTCCCACAGTGCCCCAGTGCCCCAGTATAAAGTCCAAACCCCTGGGAATGGTTGCCCTGGCCCCTGCCAGGATCTCCAGCCAACACCCTATGCTCCCTCCTCCGTCCAGGCACCCAGGCCTTTCTGTTCCCTCTTTCCAGCACATAACGCCATCCTCTACCCACGGGCACGCTCTCCAAGAAACAAACCCCCTGCCCACCATCCCCCACTCCAGGTCAGAAGCCCTCAGCCCCTCTTCCCATTATCACAGCTCTCTCCTTCTGGGCAACTGCCTCTTTTCACAAAGAATTTACCCCTTAAGGGTGTGCCTCCTCTTTGACATGGTGTCTTGAAATATTTGTTGAATGAATTAATTAATGAATGCACATTTAAAACATCCCTCTGGGGCTCTTTTTCTGAGATGGTCAGAGATGTATTCTGGTGATGCTGAGAGGGGAGAAAGGCTCACGGCCAGATAGTGGGCTGTTCCATTCTCCTGCCAAAGTCAGCCCTGAATAAAAGCCAGCCCCCAGGACCTCCAAGGGGGGGTGGGGCACCTCCAGACTAAGAATCTGGGGTGAGGGTTATACCCCCAACATCAAGAATCAGTACAGCTGCCTCACTGGACTGCAGGGCAAGCTGATTGCTCACAGCTAGATCGCAAGCCAGGAGGACAGACCCTATATTGCCCTGGGTCCACCATTTCTAGTGTCTGCCACATAGTAGGTGCTCAATACACACACTGGTTGACCGAATGAGCTTCTCACATGTCTAGACACTGTACTGAATGAAACCCTGTACTTCTGTAGGATAATTGCACCCTTGTCAAGCATGCAAATCCTTTAAAAAGGATTCCCCATAAAACCACCAGGACCGTGCCTAGTGGATGCACAACTCCCTCTGGAACTGTCCCAAGGATGAGACACCGGTGTCTGGGGGTGAATGCATGTTTGTCCAGGAGCTTCGATGGATTAGCAAAGAGAAAGCTGGGCCAAGGGAGAAGTCTTGTCCAAATGCCCTGGTTACTGATTAGCCAAACCCTAGAGCTTCTCTCTGCAAGGGGGATCAGAGGGGCAATTAAACCCCTTTGGAAGAAAGACTAAGTTAAATATCTGCCTAATCCTGCAGTTTAAAAAGGCGGCAAGTTGGGTTTCTGGAGCCTTTCTTCAGATACCTGAGGGGAAGCGGCAGGGCATGAGACAAGGGAGAGACCACAGAACGAGGGCCCACTAATATTTACAGAGCCTGTACCTGTTTCAGACCTTTTATACCTATTAATCCTGCCAGGCACCCAGACGAGAGAGGACTGTGACCCCCACCCCCACTCCATTTTGCCCGAAAGGGAGACCTGGGCTCAGAGAGGTTAAGTGTTTTGTCCAAGGTCACAAAGAAGCTGCAAAGAAAAAGCACTTTCTTTGTGCAACAGGTATAGCCCTTTCCTTTCCAAAAGGTAATGGCAGCTCCTGTCTGGAGAAAGTTCAGTCCCGCGGGCAGGAAGCCCTGGCCACCTAGGCGGCGCGCGGAGGTCACACGGCAGCCCCACTACCGACCGGCTACCGACCAGCGGAGAAGCAGGGTTTCAGGGCGCGGCGCCGCGGCTCCGTGCCGAGTGTGTGCTAGGAGGGTGTGGAAAGGTCGGGCCCGGCTCGGGGGTCAACGGGCCGCTTCCCTTCCCCTGGGTCCCGCCTGTAGGCTTAGGCAGCGCCGCCAGCGGGGTGGGGGCCACCCGAGCCTACCGGGAGCAGGGGGATTGAGCCTTAATCCCATCAGGGCACCTCTGCCCTGAGAAGGCGCACGGAGGGGTGCGCAGGCCCTGCAGGGAGGGCGCGTCCGGAGCCCCGGAGCCCGTGGGGCCCCGCGCGCTGCTCTCTCCACCGCCCCAGGTGCCCGGAGGATCCCTTCGCCCCGGGCTCCGCCTCGATCAGCACCCCCGCTTCCCAGTGTCCACCTCCTGGGCCTCCAACCTGCACAGACGTCCGGATCCTAGCAGTTCCAGGCTGGGTACGGATCTCCAGCGATACCCCAGCTCCCGGCCACCAGATCTCATCTCGGAATCACTCCCAAGGCTCGGACCAGTGGGGGTCAGAGGAGAGGGATCAACTAGCTTCCAGTTTCCAATCACCGTCCACAGTCACCCCCAGGCTGGGGATCGTATGGGACCCCAGGCCACCAGCGCCCGATCCACTCCTGGGATCGACTCCCAAGTCTTCAACCGGGTGGCGTGGGATCCATTGGCTGCCCAGTGAGGGATCTTCCCGCGGGATCCACTCTCAAGTCTCGAGAGACAGACCTCCCGGCTCCCAAATCGAGATGCCTCCTCCCCGCAGACCCAAAGCCCCGGGAGATCCACCGGGTCCCCACCTCTTCCCCGGCCAACTTTGCCAACTTTTCTCCCGGGGCCTCAGCCGAGCAGAAACTTGGCGGCCATCGCCGGCCGCCGCCTCCCCGGCCCCCTCGCAGGCCGGGGACAGGGGGCGGATGGCCTGCCCCCATCTACCGCCGCCGCCGCTCAACCTACCCTAGAGCCGCCGCCGCCGGCCCGCCGTGCCTCCACCTGCCCGCAGCCCTTGGCACCTGCCCGCGCCGCCCGCGGCCCAGCGCAGCCTAGCCTGCTGGGGGCGGGGCCTCGGGCGTGGAAGCGCCCCCGTCGCCGTGGGAACCGTGGCCGGCGGCGCCTGCGCGGAGGGCCCCGGGGCGGAGCGCTGCCGGCGGACCCGTGCTCTCGGCCGGCGCCGGGGCCGGGGGACGGTGAGACAGGTCAGGGGTCACGAGTTTGCCCCGACACTCCTCCCGGAAGCGGTCCCGGCCCTCGAGCCCCGACCCCGCCGCGCCGGACTCAGAACGTTGTTCATGATCCCCGCCCGCATTCCCGGGGTCAGCCCGCGGCTCTGGCTGGGATCCCCCGCAATGGACACCGACCGGCCGCCGGGTCTGCGACCCCAAGAGCCTAATGCAGCCCGGGAACTCAGGAGGCGCACGGTTAGAGCCTCGCCCATTGAATCTCTTGGGCTGCGGGCGCCGGCTTGGGTGGGTGGGGGTGGAGGGGTGGTCTGCGCGAGGCGCTCGCGGCGCCTCGCGGCAATCAGGGGAATTGCACCCGGGACCGCACGACCAGGGGCTTGGCAGGAGGTTGTTCACTCCCGCTGGGGCGCCTACTGTATGCCACGCCTGCTGCCATTGTGTTGAGGTGGGGGTTGAGGTGTGAGGCATATAGAGACTTTTTGGACAAGTTGAGAGAATCGAAGGAAGTTGCTCCTGAATGGGAAAATGCCTGTTTTGCTATCCTTTACTCATTTCATTCCACAGGTCTTTATTAAGCACCTGCAGTATGCTGGATGTCAGGGACCCAGTGGTGAAGCATCTGGCAATATACAGGCTCTCGTGGAGCTTACAGACATTGTAAACAATATTTGCACGAATAAATTGAATTGTATTTGTGACTCGTGCTTTCTTCCTTAGGAAGGAAATGTACGGAGAGTTAACTAAAGGATCTAAAATCATACATGAATTTATTGTACGTCAGTTAGACCTCAATAAAGTCAAAGAGAGGAAAAAGAACATCACGCTGTGTGGCTTCAGGAGAATTGGCAGGGATCTCTCTTACCTGTCTTTCTCTCAATTTGTGTGTGTGTGTAAGAAGGCACCCCTGTTACAGGAGATACACACATCATATCTCGTTTCTTTTAATCTGCACTTTTGGAGTAAGTATCAGCATTTTATCAAGCAGCAGCCTGAGACTTGCCCACAGTGATGGAACCCAGAAGTGGTGAGGCAGTGGCCCCATGACGCCCATGGCTGCATTGGTTCTTCGTTGCTGCGCGCGGGCTTCTCATTGTGGTGGCTTCTCTTGTTGCAGAGCACGGGCTCTAGGTGCGCAGGCTTCAGTAGTTGTGGCACGCGGGCTCGGTAGTTGTGGCTTGCGGGCTCTAGAGCGCAGGCTCAGTAGTTGTGGTACACAGGCTTAGTTGCTCTGCGGTATGTGGGAATCTTCCCGGACCAGGGACCGAACCTGTGTCCCTTGCATTGGCAGGCGGACTCTTAACCACTGTGCCACCAGGGAAGTCCCAACGTCTTACATCTTAGAATAATCTCCTGTATCTGGATGTCTTGAGAACAGCCATCAGTAGGACCCAACTGAGTGGCTTTTAAATACGACTACCACACCCAGGGCGGAGTCTTTGTGGTGGGGGACAGAGAATGGTTGGATTGAAAGTTAAAATGCCTCAAAATCAACCTTTAAGCAGGACTTTTGCATTACATGTATATTATATGAGCAAAGGCAAATCGTCTGCTGTCCTCTCTAGAACTTCTGGAGGCAGGGGCTTTTATCTCTTTAGTTCACTCCTTATTCTTAGTGCCTAGAGCAGAGCTTGGTACATAGTAAGTGCTCAATAAATACTGCGCTTAATAAATATTGGGTTAAATGCATGAATGGCCAACAGCTGATAGGGTACCCTCTGCTATCTCTCCTCCATAACCTTATCAGAACTTCCTGTCTCTCCCAGGCACATCTCAATGAACCAGAACATGTGGGCTGAGGATTCTGTTGAACTGGATGTCTCACAGCTCCTCATCCAGCTTAGTCCTCCATCTTGGCCTCTCCTCTCTATCCCAGAACTTAAGTGGGGGAAGGGAGAAGACAGTCCTTTTTCTGCCACCTGTCACAGAAACCCCAAACCCAGATGTGTCCCCAGCCCTAGCCAGCCCACCCCCAACTCTACACCCCAAGAAATGCCCAGTGTCAGTTCTACCCACGTCAAGCTTTGAGGGGAAAATCCCAGATGTGCCAAACTACAACTCCCAGAGCCCTCCTGGCCCCAGAAGGGGCGGGACTTCCTGGCTCAGCCCCACCTTAGCTGATTCTCTCTGTGTTCCTGTGTCTTCCCTCCCAGGTGAGAGGCTGCCAGCCAGCACACACCCAGAGATTACACCCTGACCAAAGAGGTGTCAGGTTGTACATTGTTTTCAGAGCCAACACCCCACCCACCACTCCCAGCCCTGGCTTTTCTCTTCCTGAGGAGAGAGGACAGTGCCACCCAGGGACTTTCCCAGAACCCCTTCTCTGCCGTTGTTTGCCCCCTCTTCCAGAATGTTTGTCCTGAACTGGCAGCTCTGTCCAGTAGAGCTTTCTGCAATGACAGAGATGTTCTATATCTGCACTGTCCAACACCAATCGCAGATGACTACTGAGCACTTGAAATTCGGCCATTGTGTCCGAGGAGCTGAATTTTTTATTTTGTTTCATTTTAATTAACTTAAATAACCACACGTGGCTACAGCTACTGTATTGAACAGGACAGCTCTAGAACTCACACACTCCTTGGCAAAGACCATATTCACACATTTTCATTGATGTATATTTATTCATTTTGTTTCTCCCGTTATTTACCTGCTCCTTGAAGGGGAGAGCCAGTACGTTCTTTGAAATGTTTTCTCTCAACACCAGGCCTTTGCCCATGCCGTGGCCTCTGTCTGCAACACTTTGCCCTCCATCATCTGTAACAACTATGTGTCCTTCAGATCTTAGTTTTAAAGTCAACTCCTCCAAGAAGCCATCCCTGATTACCATCCCTGACCCCCATGCCGAAGCTTCTGAGTCTTCTAGCCCCAACTAGACACTGATGACACTGTAGTATAATTGCCCAATTACTTCTCTGTCTCACTTTCTAGACTATGAGCTCCTTGGGAGCAGAGACTAGCATAATACCTGAATCAGAGCTGACCCCCAATAAATATTCATGGAGTTCAACGTTGAATAAATGTTTTCACATGATACAGTCCAATGCCTCATTCACAGTAGTGATACTAATGAAAGCTGTAATTTATTGAGCTGTCTCATTAAACGCCACAACAATCCTATAAGAGATACTATATTATCTCCTTTTCACAGGTAAGTGATCTGAAGCTCAGAGAGGTTAAGTAAATCATTCAAGGTCACACAGCTAGGATCACAGCCTGGGTTCCCTAGAAAACAGAGCCTGAGGCAAGATTTATAAGCTAATGCCTTATTAGGGATGAAATCCCAGCTTAACAAGAGAGAAGGAAAAGGGACTGTGAGACTGAGAAGGAGGGAGAGCAAGTATAAGACGTGTCTTACTAAGTTGGCCACAGCTTTCCAAGAAAATACGGCCGGAAGTTCCACTGCTCAGGGCATCTCTGGAGAAGCCACGTGAAACATGCAGGGATAAAGGGCAAGAACTTCATCTGCTGGCCCGTCCCCTTTCCTGTCTGCCATTAGTGACCATTGGGCCCAACTGCTCCTCATGTCTGAGCTGTGTTACCTACACCTCCAGGCAGCCATGAGGGAAGCCAGTTCTACACCCAGAGCTTCACCTGAGTCTAGAAGAGGAGGCAGCAGAACCCTATTCCCAGCCCCCAGCCAAGGATCCAGTCAGGTCGGACTGGACCACAGCTGGGGTCGTTGGGAGACCAAGCCACGACTCAGGCCTCATCACCGCAGGCTGAGCTGGCCAAGTGGCTGCAGCAACTGACCCAGGCCGCCTGCAGGGGCAGGTGAGCGGAGGCTTACGGCATCCAGTGCTGCTGGGTGGCCAGGAAGGACACAGCTAAGCACACCTGAGAAGGTGCATCCTTCAAGCCTGAGCGATATCACACTGGGATTCAGATCCAATTCAGACTAGCTCCAAAGCCCTTCACAAATACTGATTGAAAGAAAGAAAAAGAAAAAATAAATACGTGACTGAATGAGTGGGGAAAAAAACCCTGGCAATCATCTCTTCAAAACCCTGGTGTATTCCAGAGGCTCTCATTTTACAGTGGAAAGACTGAGGCCCAGTAAAGCAGAGATCCCCTGACCAAGGCCACACTGAGTGTGGGTGGCAGAGCTGGGACTCCAGGCTCGGTCTCAGGCATCACTGAACCTTCCTGCTTCTGACAGCACCAACTGATGTGTCTCATTTGTCGTGTCAGCATTCATAGCATCAGAGTGACGCCTCTTGTTCTCACCTTCCCAGCATCCGCGGCCCATCCTCTGCTAACAGCACCTTGGTTTTCCTCCTAGAAACCAACCCAGCCCCCACCTTTAGTCCATGTAGTTCTAGCGCGGTGAGCCTCATGACATGCTTACTCTAATCCCCATTCTCCAACTCTCAATCCCTAATCCTTGAGCCCAGGTCCTAGGTCTGGCCAATCAGAGCATCCCATTTACCTGGCCACAATGATGGGACCCAAGCTTGTCCAGTGAGCGTTAATCACAGCAATTGCGGCAACTATGTGCAAAGAGGAGCTTTTTTTTCTCTGGGGCTGCTAAGCCTGGAGGCACCAGAAGCCAACACTGTTAGAATCTGCCTGAAAGCGAACCTAACTCAGCAGAAAATGGAGCTGAGAGATGGAGAGAGAAAGAGAGGTCCATTGCTTGTTCACCTGGAGCCAGCTGTGCCTGAAGCTGTCCCACAGAATTTTCAGTTATGTAAGCCAATGCATTTCTCGTTTCTAGTTGAGCCAATTGGAGCTGCACTTCCATCACTTACCGCAAAGACAAGACAAGCGCCTATTCTGTGCCAAGTTTTATGCTGAATGTGGGAGACAAAGATTTTTCAGATCCAGTGCCTACTCTCCGCAGGTTTACAGCCTGCAGGGTAGGTATCCAGATCCCAGAGAAATATCCCTCAACTAGAATTACCAAGGCAGAAAAGTAGAGAGCACAGTGGCAAGAATTTCAACACCTGGTGTTTAATCGTAGATCGGTTAATCCCTATTCATGCCTTCTCCTACCCAGGAAACCCCATACCCTCACCCCATCCTGATTTGGGGCTGGCTTTTCCCTCTTTGCTCAACCCACCCAGCAGCCCAGTGAAAGCCTGTCGGTTTAAGGAACTGGGAAGGAAAATACACACACACATGCACGCGCACATGCACACGCACACACACACGCACACACACACACACACCCACACACCCCTCAGGCCAGCTTATCACACACTTGGGCTTTGTTCAGCAGCCTGAATGTTTCCTTCAAACAGAAGGACACCTGTTATGAGGTCGCAGACGTATGTTCAAAGCTGGAGCCTGAGAAGAAGTGGCCACGTTGGAGGGTCTTGACCTGAAGTGTGGTGAGTCTGGAGGGAAGAGGGATGTGAGGTCAGGATGGGGAGAGAGGAAAGTATTGTCCAGGAACCATAATGGGCTTTAAGGGTCCATGAGCCCCTGAAATTACAATACTGTGTGTGTGTGTGGGGGGGGTGTATACAAGTAAGTCTGCATGAAGAATGCATCCATGCTTTTAAATCCTATTTTCAAAGGAATTCATCACCTCCAAAAGGTTAAGTCCCACTGGTCTAGGATATGGCCATCTTTCTGCAGGTGGGTGTTTTAGTCTACTCAGCCTGCTATAACATAGTGCCACAGACTAAGTGGCTTATAACCAACAGAAATTTATTTCTCTCAGTTCTGGAGGCTAGGAATTCCAAGATCAGGTAGCTTTGGTGTCTAGTGAGAGCACGCTTCCTGGTATATAGATGGCTGTCTTCTTGCTATGTCTTCACATGGCAGAAGGGGCAAGAGTGCCCCCTGGGGTCTCTTTGTAAGGGCACGAATGCCATTCATAAGTCCACCCTCATGACCTCATCACTTCCCAAATGCCCATCTCTCAATACCATCACCACTGGGGTTAGCATTTCAACATGTGATTTTGGGGGGCACACAAACAGTCCACTGCAATGGGGAAACAGAGGCTTGGAGCCATTACATTACATCATAATTCGACCAGCTCACACAGCCAACTTGTAATGGAGCTGGAAAAGCACCAGAAGTAGGGCTGACCTGGCTGTGCAGCTAGGAGAATGAGACAAGGGATGCGGGTCAAAGTCCTCTCCTAAACCCGACTTGCCCATCTTCAGATCTCAGCCTGGATGTCACCTGGCACCCAGGCTGGATCAGGTGCCCCTCCTCTGTGCCTGCCCCAACATCGCCCTGGGCTTTCTCTTGGTGTGACGCTGTGTCTGTTTGCATCTGTTGATCGATGGGTTGGCGAAATACACATCTCAGACTTCATTTAGGCTACACCACACTCAGATATCTCCACCCCTCCTAACAAACCGGTCCCTCCTGCAGCTTCCCTATCTCAAGTAAGGGCAGCTCCTCCATTCCAGGGGCCAAGGTCAAAAGCCCTGGCGGCATCCTTGCCTCCTCTTGGTCCCTCACACTCCAAGTCCAATCCATAAGCAAAGCCGGTTGGCCGGACCTACCTTTTTCCTTCAACAAAGATCCAGAATCCGCCCCCACCCTCCCTCTCTCCTCTCTCTTGGGTCCACTGATGTCTCTCACCTGACTGACTGAAGTTGCCTCTGGTTGCTTCTTCCTCGCCCTTCCTTCTGCCTCTCCTCCATGCAGAAGCCAGAGTGATCTTTTTAAAACACTGGGACAGGTGACGTCACATCTCTGCTCGAGACCACCCACAGACTCCCCATCTCACTCAGAAAGTAAAAGCCAAAGATCTATCATTGCCTACAAGGCCCACCACTCTCCCCCTTTCCTCATTCCTTCCAGTTACCGGGCCCTCCTCGCTTCTGCCAACACGCCAAGTATACGCTTACCACAGGGCCTTTGCACCTGCTCCTCCCTCTGCCTGGAATTTCCTCCCCCATAAATCCACATGGCTTCCTCCCTCAGCTCTTACTCAAAGGTCACCTTCTGGGCTTCCCTGGTGGCGCAGTGGTTGAGAGTCCGCCTGCCGATGCAGGGGACACAGGTTCGTGCCCCGGTCCGGGAAGATCCCACATGCCGCGGAGCAGCTGGGCTCATGAGCCATGGCCGCTGAGCCTGCGTGTCCAGAGTCTGTGCTCCACAACGGGAGAGGCCACAACAGTGAGAGGCCCGCGTACAGAAAAAAAAAAAAAGTCAAAGGTCACCTTCTCATGGGGCTTTCCTGACCATCCCCCAGTCACTCACCATCTCCCTTCCCAGCTTCATTTTCCTCTGTGGCACTTATTTACATCAGGCATCTTATATATTATTTCCTTATTGTCTCTCTCTCCCACTAGAGTGTAAGCTCCATGAGGACAGTCGTTTTGTCTGTTTTCCTCACTACTAAACCCCCAGCACCTAGAACAGTTCTCGGAACATAGTAGATACTCAATAAATATTTGTTGACTGGATGGACGGATGATGGACCATATTCTTCCACCCTGTTTGTCTGCCTTGCCCACGAAACCCTAAGCTCCTTGAGGGCAGGCACTATGTTCTGTTCACCACTGTATCTGTGAAGGTCACACAGGGTTGGGCACATAAAAGTTGAATGAATGAATGATCAATTCCTTCCAGTTCACAGACGAGGACACGGACAGCAGGATGATGGGGACATACCAAGGCTCTAGCAGCCACCTCTAAATACCCGAATCCCAGTTCCCCTCCTGCCATGGCTGGCTATGGCTACCCTGGCCATCCATGCTCACTGGCTGGAGCAGGTGGGAGGGTTGACCAAATTCTAACCCTGGGTAGCTCCTAAAAGACGCTGGGGTATTTGACTTTTAAACTAATTTCTTAATATCACTTTGGGTTTCGGTCCCAGAGTCAGGAGCCTGATTCCCTGAGTTTGAGTCCCTGGTCCACCACTCATTCCCTGAGGCTTCGTTTTGTCATCTGTAAAATGGGAACTCAGATAACAGTACTACCCGCCCTATCACAGAGGGACCACAGCCTTGAATTGAATGAGGCAATGAAAGAGTTTAGAATGGGGCTTGATGAGTGCTCAGGAATTGTCAACTGCCATTAACAGTTAAGCACTGAGCTGGAGGAGAAAATATTCAATCCCTTTCATGTTTCCCTTAGGTGGATTCCAGGTAATTGAAGCCTGGCCGGATGTGGTTTCGGGTTATAATGCCTCATTTAAGTTTCTGGGCACCTGGACGGTTGGTGTGATTTTCCCAGGTGACACTGAGCACATTATCTGGAGAACAAAACTTCTTTCAAGGTCAGAAACGCCCGGAGAGGCACTGGGGCGGCCAGAGAGAGGCAAAATCACGGGCCTCAGTCAGCTCTGGGCTCCCCAGCTTCCTGGCTGGAATTACACCCCTCGGGATCCTGCCAGCCCCAAAGTTGAGGCTGATTTTGGTGTAGGACAAAAATCCATCCTCCCTTCCTCAAGGGGCCGTGTCTCATTTGCTGGCTAGCTGCCGTGAGGTTTTTCTAATCCTGGGAATAAAATGTCTGTGCCACCTTACCCTGACCTACCTTCCCAGGCTTAGCTCAGCCCCTCTCCCTGCAGCACACCTGCATCTGACCCCCTAGAACCTTCACAACACCCCTACCCCCATTTCCAGAGAGACGAGGTGACCTCCCCAAGGTCATAGGGGGGAAACGTGGTTTGTTGCTTCTTTCTACCACATCATCCTGCTCAGTGATTGAACCCAACACCACGTGCCCCCTGGGATTTAGAATCTGCTTTTACAGATGGAGAAGCTGAGGCCCAGAGCAATGGGGCAACTTGCTGCAGGTCACACAGCTGGGAAGTGGTAGAGGGACTGGCTGGCCTCCAAGCCCAGGATTCCGGCCACGTTTAAAGTGCTGGCTGGGCTTAGAGTCCCAAAGTGAAACCCAAGGTTGAAGTCCTGGAAAGTCTGTGTAGGTGCCCTTGGCTGGCTCAGCTGCTTTTGATCCCGGGTGCCCTTAGGCTGCCTCAGCCCTTCTGGGCCTCACTTCTGACCATCAATGACAATGCTGGCTATTAGCAAACCACCATCCTGCCTCAGCATCTCATCCAACCTCTATTATTATTTTGGTAAGACTGGACTTGAAATCAACTCTCTTTCTCCTTAAAATAGATTTTAGTTTAAGATGGATAACCAGTATCATGCCAAAAAATAGAACAAAAACACCACGACAAATACAAGGAAAATCCAACTACATCCCCCAAATCTCACTAGACCCCACTGCTTGCTCAGGGCTCCCTGTCTTTTAAAAAGAGGAGATTGACAGATGCTTGGGAGATGATTAAGACCCTTTAGCTCCAACAGACATTTTCTCCTTGGTGTAAAGAGAAGGATTGAAGGAGAATTGAAAACTAAGTAACTCTCAGCATTTAAGGCTGGGTTCAGGTGCCACCTGACTATCCCTCAAGGGTCATATGTGGCACTGCATGAAACAGCGATATATAAAACAATGCCATTTACATACATGAAAAATACACATATACTGAACAATATTGATTTTGCAAAAATACCTCCATACAAAAAGATACACATTAAATAATGGTTAGGGATTGAGAGGACATAGCTGATGGGCAGGGTAGAAGCAGAGTTTTGGAAAGTGCAAGCCTTGATGGGCAGAGTGAATGAATGAAACACGAGAGGGGGCTCACATGGACCAGTGATGATCATTTCCCGAGGACTGGTTGTGCTCCAAGGTCTGTTTAAGCACTAACATTCATTCTAAAATTTGGAGTTTCGACTTCCAGAACTTGTTAGGGAAAAGACCCACCCTCACCCCAGTTATTAACACCTCCAAGTGCATCCCAGGCCGAAGGGAGGCTAATGACCTGTGATCTGAAGACAGGACCAGATCCCTGGCTGGCCGGGGAGCGGGGGACACCTTTGCCAGCCCCTGTTTCTCTCCTTCCACTAATCTTGTCCCTTGACCTCTAGGTCACTGACATTCCCTGATGGTGGGCAGCGTGTGGGCAACTCTGGGGCTTTCCCTAACCTGCATCTCAGCCCTCAGCCTCATCTCTCCTGCCTGGTTCCAGACCACCACTTTCTCCTTTGGTGTCCTCACCTACTGCTCCTGGCCTCAGGGTAACAGCTGGAACCAGAGCTGTGGGACCTTCAGGTCCCCAGATGATATTCCTGACTTTGCCTGGAAGGTGAGGCGTGGTCTCATCCATTCACTGGGACCTGGCGATGGGGCACTCTTAAACCCATCAGAGCAAAAAAAAAAAAAAAAAAGCCAATTTCTGCTCACCTTCCTTCTAACCTCTGACTCGGTAGGTGTGGGGTGGGGTCTGGCTATCCGCATTTTAGCAAACACCCAGGATGATCCTGAAAGCAGGTGCCAGCATGCAGTGCCTTTGTACAAATTAGGAAAAGGGCGCCCCTTCTTCAGGACACTATACTGCCACCTGCTGGAAAAGTACTGTAGTCAATATGCATTTCTGTGATGACTCCCAAACGCATCTGCTGGAGTTGTGCAGTGCACAACCTGTACACACCTACCTGGTCATCCTCTATCTAAGCGCTGCTAGGTTTGAAAACCACAGCTAAGGTGTTGAAAGTCACTGCAAATTGCCAAATTCAACAATGGGCACAATGGGTTGGGACTCCCAGTTAAGCACCTCTAAGGAAGATTACACAGCCTTCAAAACCGATTACAAAGGTGCCTCTCTTGGTGACTCTGCTGTATAGCAGGTACTCAATAAACGGAGGGTATAGTGGTTGTAGATCTAGATCTTAATTCTGACTCTATCTCTTAAGTAGCTGTGTGCTCTGAGGGAAATGACTCCAATTCCTTATACCTCTGTTTGTTTATATGTAAAACAGGGATAATAATAGCACAGACCTTGTGGGATTTTGAGGACTCAGTAGCTGATCAGTTAAGCAGAGAGAGCAGAGACTGCCCCCACCCCAGACAACACCCTCCCTCCTTTCTCTTCCTGGCAGGTCTCAGCTGTGATGCTCCTTGGAGGCTGACTCCTATTGGCCTTCAGTGCAATTCTCTTCCTGTCCTGGGCCTTAGCCCCCAAAGGGCTGTGCCCAAGGAGGGGCAGCGGCCCAATGCCAGGGGTGCAGGCAGCAGCAGGTAAATCTTCTATCACATATGTGGTCCAGACATGTTTGTGGAATGAATGAATGAATGGATGGATGGATGGATGGATGAGCCTGTAAGCAGAGTCTTGTCTCCTAGTTGAATCTCAGAGATAAACCCTAGGATTGTAGACTATTCCAGGTCCTTTAACAAGCCAGAAGTTGGAGGTAGGGAATGGTATCCTTAACATCACCCTCTCTTGCCCTTATCCAAACCCAGTCTTAATAGTCTGTCCTCCTTTGTTTCTCTCCCATCCATCCACTTTGCATCATTTTTACCAGGACCATCATATACAGTTGGGCAGGTTGTGCACTGCACAAGGGCATCCAGCTGAGGGCTGAGAGCTGCTGAAATCTAGCCATGCTCCAATTCCTAAGCTGTGAAACTGCAGGGCTGCGTCTGCCCAGCTGCATCTGCTTTTCTCTAATTCACACATCGGCTTGGGATGATCTAGCTCAGGTCTTGACTGAACCTTCATCCAATTAATTCTCCACCATCTCTCACCTGGTTTAGAGGTGACCACCTCACACGTCTCCCTGCTGCCACCCTTGCCCCCTAGAGTCTGTTTGCCACACTCTGGCCAAGTGGGTCCTGTTAAAGCTGAAATCTGACCATGCCACTCGGACTGGCTTATCCACGCCAATGACTTCCTGTTACCGATGAGGCTCCACTGATGAAGCCCTCATTCGCTCACTGACCTCATCTCTTACCTGCTCCGCCAGGCTCAGCATGCTCCGGCCAAACTGGCTTGCTTTCTGTTGCTCATGAAAACCAAGCTTGTTCCCTCTGCCTGGAATTCTCTCTTCTCAGATCTTCACATCTTGCTCCTCCCACTTCATTAAGGGCTTTGCTCAAATATCACTGCCTCAGTGGGGTCTTTCATGACCTCAAGGTAAGGGAGCTTCCCTCTCCTTAGAGTCTCCTTCCTCTTACCTTGCTTTCCATTTTTCATAGCTCTTACCTGCCTGCTTGATAATATCTTATCTGCCTGCTTGATTACTGTGCATCTCTCTCCACTAGAACATCAGCTCCATGAGGGCAAGGACATGTCTGCCTTGATATCACCAGCATCTAACACGGTACTTTGCACATAATAGTTGCTCATTAAATATTTGTTGACTCAATGGATGGAAAATCAGTCCTTGTCCTCCAATGTCTACTGGGGATGGGGTGTATTAGGCAGTTATAACTCAGTGGATATTTGGCACAAGAGGATGAGCACAGGATGCAAAGAAAAACTCCAAGAGGTACCAGACCCAGTGTGTGGAAGGTGTTAAGGAAGGCTTCCTTGAGGAGGCATCACTGAGATGAATCTGGAAGGATGAGTGGGAGTTAACCAAATGTAGAAGGGTGTTTCAGGTAATGGGAACATCATGGGCAAAGGCATAGAGAAAAGAGCAAGGCATGTGCAGGGAACTTCAAGTGGACGAGAGTGGCTGAAGGGTGGCTGCAGGTCACGTGACTCTCCTGCACGGGGAGTGCCTTCTAGGTGCAGAGGTGTCCGGTTCATTTTCTTAGTATCATTAGTACCTTTGACAGAGTGCCTAACAGTTTTGATGAAAGAGTGCATGGATGGATGGATGGGTTGGTGAATGGATGGAGTAGGTGGGTAAGTAGGTGGACGAGCTGATGGATGCATCAATAAACATATTACTGGAAGGATGGATGAATAGATAGATGGATGGAAGGATGGGGAAAATGGGTAGACTGGAATACGGATAGATGGATGGATGGATGAATTGGTGCAAGGCAGGTGGCTAAGTGGGTGGATGGTTGGATGGATGGATGGATGAGTGAATGGATAGGTAGGTGTAGGAATGGAGAGAATGAGTGGATGGGTGAGTAGATGGACAGATGGGTGGAAGGCTAAGCTGAGTGATAGGTGGATAAAAGGATAGATGAACCAATAAATAAGTGAGTGGATGGATGGATGGGTGGGGGGATAGGAGGGTGGATGAGTGAGTCCTGGGATGGAAAGGCAGCCCAGAGCCCCTTGACCGACACACTGGTTTTCCTTGCTGCTGTTTCTAGCCATCGCCACCATTGTGGGCCTGCTGGTTTTCCCGATCAGCTTGGCCTCCCCATTTGCCAAGGAAGCCTGCTCAGCCTCCTCTGTGTACCACGGTGGTCAGTGCCAGCTGGGCTGGGGCTATGTGACTGCCATCTTCCACACAGTCCTGGCCAGCCTCCTGCCCATGTTCAGGTGGCTCCACGTGACCGAGGTCCAGCGGAGGACCATCCTCTTCTCCAGTGACACTGAGAGCATCATCCTTGTGCCAGAAATGAGCAAATAAAAATATCTCAGGAGGAGCAAAAAGAGCCCATGCAACAGTAGTATGAAATCACCACGCACCCAGGTTCAAATCCCACCTCTGCTGCTTCCTTGCTGTGTGACCTCAGACAAGACACTTCACTTCTCTGGGCCTCGGTGTATACTTCTGTAAGATGGGAGTGTGTGTGAAATAATGCCTACCTCATAGGGTTGTTATGAGAATTAACTTAAGATGCTGTGTATAAATAAAGCCCTTAGCATGATGTTAGGCACTAGTATTCAATAAACTTTAGCTATAATTATTATAATCCCTATCTCACAGGACTGTGGTGAGGATAAATCTATTCATGAAAAGTGCCTGGGGCAATTCTGAATCCGTGGTCACCACTCAAATACTACATCTTTTAATAAGTATGTGCATATTCTCTATGAGAGAATAAAATAAAAATATCCTTCCCTTTTTATAACTCCTCCTCTTGGAGAATTTGAAAATTTTTCATTTTCCCATCAAACGTCTAGTGAGTGCCCCTTATAGATGAGAGTTGGTCCAGTGCTGGGGTGGGGATTGAGGGGGTGTCAGGCAGTAAGGACCTATCTCACCCCTCCGTGGACAATCCCACTGACGTGGAAACTTCACTGTTATTTGGGGAACATGAGGCCCCTCACGATCCAGTCCGAACCTCTCTCTCCAGCTTCTTTCTTGTCATTCACCCAACCCTGCGCCTCTCCCTCCAGCCACACTGAATTCTGAGCTCACAGTAGGTCTCTTCACAGCTCCACCCCTTTGTACACATTGCTCTCTCTGCCAGGGATGGAATCAGTCTGTTGCCTTTGCTTATCAAGACCCATTGCCCTTCTTTGGGAAAAGCACCCTAATCTTCCCTTGGGGAATGACCCTCAGCAACTCTCTGACCACCCCAGGCTTTAGGATGGACAAATGAGTCCTTCTGGCCAGTCAAACCCAGTCAGAATGATTGGTTCAGAGATGGGCATGGGACCTGTATAAGCCAACATGGACAAGAGTGGAACCACCAGATAGACAAAGATGGAGCTCTAAAGACTTCACTTGAGTAGCTGGATGCAGCCACGCCTGCTCCGCTACCTGCAAGAGACACAGTCACAGGCAGCTCCAGGCCGGTACCCCTCTAGTTAGACTGCCCAGAAGAAAGAGTGAACTGCTCTCTTCCCAGGGATGGAATCTGATTGGCCAGAACTGAGTCATGTGCCCACTTGGGGGGAGGGGCTTGTCAGCAATCTCAATAGACCATAACTATAGTTATAACGTAGGAGATACATTTCCCCAGAAGATGGGAGAAGTTGCTGGTCCTAGAATGGGGCAAGGATGCCAGGCAAGCAAAAACATTTGATACCAAACTCTCTCTTTAAGGGAAGCTTTATTATCTGCATTTCACAAAAGTGAAAACTGAAGCTCAGAGAGACAAAGTCACTTGCCCAAAGTCACACAGCTGATCAGTGGCAGAGCTGGGATTTGAATCCAGGTCTGTCAGACTCTGTGATGGAGGCAAAATAACACCTGAATTTGTGATCTCTGCCCCGACCCAGCTCACCAAACTCTTTTGGTTTTAAATGTTCAACTAAGAACATCTGTAAATAACAATATTATATTATTAGAGCGATTCTATTATTTTGAAAACACACAAACCACAGAGAATGCAGCTCGCATTCGTCTTTCAGAAAAAAACAATAAGGACAATAATTACTTTAAAAAGTAATAGAATAATGGAATAAAGTAATAGAAAACCCAGGAAGCCACCACATGGTATCCAAATGGACTCGAAGACCAGTGGTATGTTTCAAGTGTCATCAGCACTTTGATGTGAGTCAGGCTTCCGTGGGAAGATTCCAGGAGGCCCAGGCAGCATCCCAGTGCAAAAAGCAGCAAGTAGATGCCGCCAAGAAGAAGCCCAAACTCAGCTTCAGGTCACCCACCTGCGCTAGGGATGAGCCGCCTCCTCTATGTAATAACCTTACAGTAGCTCCCAAGTTCCTTAATTTTCTCCTTCAGCAATTTCAGCAATGCCAAAGGGAGCAAATCTGCAGGCTATGAAGCAGAAGCATTTACACAGACACTGTCTTTATTTGACAAGAGCCAGAGGAATCTGTCTGTCTTATTTTCTGTTCAGCATAAGAGGTATTCTTTATTTGCAGGAGCCCTTTACCTGCTGAGGCTGGAAATCATTGTGCCCACAAGACTGAATAAAGCAAGCCAGGAAGATACTGCAGGATTTCTGCCCAGCACCCCGATGTAATGGAAAGTCCCTAGGGAACGGCATCGTTCTGTAGGTCATTTGAATTCTACTAGGTTGACTTAGCAACGGATTGGCAAGCTGGCACTTCAAAAAGGATCAAACTGTGCTCCTTCTAGAGTCTATACCTGTCCTGGGCTCAAGCTCTCAATGTGTGCAGCAGCTTAAAAGCCTGCAGCACAGAGACCCGAAAGCCCTTCCCTGACTCAGCAGAACCCGATGCAAACTGCAGAGTCAGAGTGGGTTTTGCTCCTGCCAAGAACTGATGGCCTCACCACACCTAACTCCAGTTGCTCTGTCATAGCCCCAGAGGGCTCAGAGCTCATCCCTTCCCCAGTTCTCCTTCAGGAGCTGTGTCAAAGATTCACCTGAGAACCTGAGCAAGACAGATGACGGGAACTCAGGGAAACTGAGGTCCCAACCAGGAAATCATCCCCAGTGATGCTAGGGGCAGAGGGTCCCAGTGGAAAGAGGGCGACCAGGACTGAATCCAGACCCAAGGGAGGCATTATTACCCCCAGTTCACAGAAATGAAAACCAAGGCTCAGAGAGGCAAGGTCACTTGCCCAAAGCCACACAGCCAGGAAGCGGCAGAGTTGGGATCCTAAGTCATCCCTCCCCAAGCATGTGGATAAAGATATAGGACCTGATTTTAGTTGGTGTGGTGAGAAAGTCACTCCCACTTCAATCCTCCTTGAAGTCCTCCAAGAAGAAAGGCTCGTCTGGTGCTAGCACGTCTTTAACCTCTCAAACCCTTAGCGCATCTCTTCTTAACGGCAAGAGAGCAAGCTTCAGAAAGCCTTTGGTGGGAAATAGTATTTTGGCAAAATAAGATTTATTTTTACAACCATCTTCTGTTTATGCAAATGATTCTGGCTTGCCATAAGTTTGAAGTTTTAAAAAATGAGTTGATTTAAAGAAAACTAGTAAAGGGACTTTCCCTGGCGGTCCAGTGGTTAAGATTCCACGCTTCCACTGCAGGGAGTGCAGGTTCGCTCCCTGATCGGGGAACTAAGACCCCACATGCAACACGGTGTGGCCGAAAAGTAAAAAGAAAAAAGAAGACTAGTAAAGATATAATAGTACAGATGGTACACAGATATGGTCCAAATCATAAAGGTGGACTGCAGGTGACTTGAGTTTGATGCTGTCATAAAACCTGGGGAGAAGACTCATTGATTGATGGATCTAATGTCTCTCAAACTTGAGTATCTGTTGAAAAGGAAAGAAATCTAAACTACTTCCTCCCACTGCCCTTGACTGTACCCTCACCTCCTTTCTCCGATGGGCTGCTGGGACCTCAGGCCTGGGAGAGAAGGAGGGAGGGATAAGAAGGAAGATGAAACAGGATGGCATAAATGGTTGCAGCCGTTCTGAAACGGGATGGTCGGGGCCTCCCAAACTCTTTGCATGAGTGCTTCTCAGTTGCCCCATGGCCTCTCCCACAAGCCAAATGGAAAGCTCAAGGTGAAAAGAAAGTGGAATGTGATTTAGAAGAGAGATGATAGAGCAGCCAGAGGGTCTAAACCCAGCAGTGTTGTTCTGAATGAGAACAGCAACATTCAGTCAGAAGACATGGTGACGGACAGTGTCCACATGCCCATGGCTACAAGGAAAGGAGGCAGAAGGCAGAGGAGAGGAATCGGAGGGATGGGGGAAGGAGAAGATAAAGAAATGGAGGAAAAGATGGCGGAGGTGGTGGAGGAAGAAGAAGAAAAAGGGGGGAGGAGGGGTCCACAGTGACAACTGTGTGTGCCATACGCATGGCAGCAAAGACCCCTTCTCCATTCCTGCTTCGAGTCACGAAAACGTGCCTAGTGGCCCAAGACTCGTCTTCTCACATCTATGCAAGGTGCAAATGCATGTGTTTAGGAAAAACTTTACAAAAGCAAAACATTCTCTTAGGATTTTTTTCCCACAAAATACATCATCCTTTACTGTAAGTCAATAGTGCATGTAACTGCACATTGGTACACACATAACAGGTATGCTGGTGGTACCCAGGTCTGGTGGTGCCAGGCAGCTGCAAGAATAGTGGGGTCCTCCAGGAGGAGGGCCATGTGTACCAAGCTATGGCTGGAGCTGGGGAAATGAGACCAGTGGCTTCAAAGGATGGTCAGAACATCAGGACCAGTCTTTGCTCTCAGAAGCTTCTCCCAGGAAGAAGCAGACCTTCCCACTAAGAGAGCCCCATGTGGGCCAGCAAAAGACAAGTCCCCACCTTCCCGCTGCTGTGTGGCTTCAGACTTATCTCTGCTGACAATCTTCCAAGAAAGTGGTGACTTGGGCTCAGCCAGGCCACCAATGCCACCTGAAACTCCTTTACTTTGCTGGCTTATTTGGAAACTAACTTTTTCTATAGAAAACCTGAAGTTTTGATGGGTGCTCATTAGATTAAATCAAGCTTTGCTTCTGCAGCGGAAAATCAGAAGTTTCCCTTGGTGCATGGGGGTGGAGATCCATGTGAGGTCTCAACTGCCCAAAGACTGTGGCTCAGAATGGCAGCCGTGAGTGGGAATCATAGATATTGAGGAGATAAGTTGATGGTCTATGGGAACACTGGGGGTGAGAGAGGAGCTAGCTCAGCAGTGGGGATACAGTGAGGCATCAACTTAGAGGTACACTCTTGAGTCCAATGGCTGACCATCTTGGGACCCCTCCTGTGCATGGACCTTGGGATACATGGTAGACTGTTTGCAAAAATACTCAATTATTTCCGTGCCTGTATTTACAGCCCTTTTCATTGTCACTTTTCAAAACCTCCCATCAACTGGCGGAATCTATTTCTCCATCCTTTCAATCTGAGCTCAGCCATATGACTTCTTTGACCAAAAGAATATAGTAGAAATAACTTTATGCCAATTCCAATCCTAGGTCTCAAGAGGCATTGCACACTTCTGTTTGCTCTCTTAGAAACTGCCATCATGGCCATGTAAACAAGCCTGAGCTAGCCTAATGGAGGATGAGAGATACATGGCCCAGTTTCTCCCACTATCCTAGCCAACAGCTGGCCAATTGTCAAAAGCAGAGTTGCCTGGCTGGCCATCAGCTGATCAGAGACACACAAAGAAGTCGAGCTGAGACCAGAAGAACCACCCAGCTGAACCCAGCTCATATTGTTGACCTACAGAATCATCACAAGCTAAATAAATGGCTGTTTGAAGCCACTAAGATTTGGGGTGGTTTGTTACACAGCATTACTTGTGGTAACAGCTAACTGATACAAAGGATGAGATGAGATTCACCAGCCTTGAACTTTCAGGGGAAAGACCAGGGAGCTATCATAAGAATACGTCCCTCTCTGTGTCTGGGTCACTGAGGTGGGGTGGAGGGTGGGGTATGAGGACACAGTCTTCAGAAGCAAGCATTTCTTTTTTTCAAATTAAAAAGAAAATCCCCAAACAAAGAAACAAAAAATAACCCAGGTTCACATGTTTCTGTTTATATATTTTCTCTCTATATAGACACAACTCTGTAGTAAACTGTAACAAGATATGTTGGCAACACTGAGAAAAGGAGGGCACTCCATAGATAAAACAACTCGCACGCATACGATTCAGGGACACAAGGACACACACAACGTACAAAGATCCAAATAAACACAGTAAGCCGAATAAATAGGAGTTATTCCAAATCACAACCACGACGCTCTCTGGAACACCACGAGAGAAGGCAGAGAAGAGATTTTGTGCTGTACTTTCAGACTAGTTCTGTCAAAAAATAAAATAAGAATCGGAAGGTCTAGGACCTGGGTCTTGCTAAAATAACATCCTCTGTAGTGAACAGTTGAATGGCAATATAAACTTTTATCTGGAGGGGACTTTCATACACTTTCTCCCATCTTGGGAAGGTGGGGGACTAGGGCGAGGAGATGCATTTCTCACGGAGCGTTCTTTGGAAGCGAGGGCCATCTAGTCTCATCCATCCTGCCCAGGAGACCATACTCAGGCGGAAGTTCAGTGCAACCTAAAGTGCTGGGTCCGAGGGAAGTGCCTTCACAAGCACGCCAGGCAGGGACTGCTCCCCTTCCTGGTTTGCTCAGGACGGAAGGACTAATGCACTCTCTCGAGAGCGAATGCTTCAAAGTGCTTGACGAGTCTCCTACCCTCTCGAAAATCCTACCTGCCATTCTTGGGACGAGCATCCCTCCCCAACTCTCACTGTTTCTCCCGACTCTCGACTCTCGTACACTCTCGGAAGAGAAGGGCTGGCAGGACCACTCTCTTGGGAGGACAGGTAGGCAGGTAAACTAGCTTGCTTAGGGTCTGTTTGGGGATTGGTGACCCTCTGTGTGAAGACATGGAGGGGACCATTTCCAGTCTGGTCTGTGACCCTGGCACCAGTTCATCAGCTGATGTTTCTTTCCCAAGGAAAACACCCGCCATACCCTACCTGGGCCAACCTCTGTCCTCCTTTCCCTCCTTTGTCCTGAGTGAGCAAGGGCACTTAGAGAAAAGCCAGCCTCCCTAAACAAGTGGCTTGCACCAACACACATCTTCCAAGCTTCTGGAACATCAGACCCGATGTATGGAAGGAGAGGCGAGGTCCTTCCTAGGAAGAGAGGAAGGGGATGTGGACTCTGCCCTGCCCGGGGGCCCCTGAGCAGGACCCGGAAGAGGCCTATCTCATGCTTACAGACACTTCTCACAGGCAGACGTCTTTCTTTAAAAGAAGAAAAAAGTCTCTCCTGGGCCAGGTGGAGGAGAAAAAATGAGAAATATACAATGGTTGAAATCCCGGACCCCAAGAGAGATGTGCAAAGGACCCCATGTGCCTTTTCTAAATGGAAGAAAATCTCAGGATGTAGGCGGCTCAGGTACAAAGAAAGTGGAGAGGGAGATACACTTGTAGCCCCTCCTCCAAGCCAGTGGTTCTCAAATGGGGCTATTTGGCAATGTCTGGAGGTGCTCCGGGATGTCACAAGGGGCTGGGGAGGAGGGTGCTACTGGCACGTAGTAGGTAGAGGCCAGGGATGCTGCTCAAATTCCAACAGTGCACAGGGCAGCATCCCTCCAAAAAGCATTAAATGTCAACAGTGCTCTGCTCCAGGCCAACCTTCCAGCCACGTTCTGGAACATCTCCAAAGGCCCCTTTCAAAGTACAGAGGTAGCCCCACAGACCTCTCCTATACCAGTTTCCAAAAAGTTCCCTCCCCAAGTCTCATCTGACAAGACAGTTGGAGGGATGGGAGAGAAGAGGGAGGAGACCATTCTGGGGACCATGAACGAAGATGTTCCCTCCGCACACCAACAACTCCCAACTCCCACAAGGGAGAAATCCCAGACTTGGGCAATCTTTGGTCAAACAGAAAAACGTAAGGCTGAACTGAAGGGGCAATCCCTCGATCCCACCTGCCTGGTGGCCAAAGTTGGGGTACTTTCTCTTTGCACAGAGGTCCATGCTCGGGAACAGATGCCAGGACCTTGCTCCCTGGGCGGCCAGGAGGAGAAGCAGGCGGGACAGGCAGGTGGGCAGAGGCTTGGGTGACGCTGCCTGGGTGACATGGTCCTCACTTGTTCTCAATCAGGGTCTGCACCTTGTACACGAGGTCCCGGGCCAGCTTCAGGACCTGCTTGGTGTTGTGTCGCTCGGCCATTTCTGAAAGAGCGGAAGTAAGATCTCATGAGCCTCCTTCTGTGTCCATCCTCGGGACACACTTTCAGTGCTCAGAGAGGTCTCTGGGGCATCCCCATCATCATCATCATCTGGCATCACCCCCAGAGCAGTTCTGGAAGCAGAGACTCTGGGGAAGGCCTGCATCTCCAGACCTCGGTTTTCTCATCTGTAAAATGGGAACCATAACAGTACCTACTTCACAAGGTTACTGTGCGATCAAACGAGACGAAGCTGACTCTCAGTGTGTGTGTTTAAAAAAAAAATTAGGTCCTCCCACCACCCTCCTACAAACATAATGACTGGACACCTTTTAAGAAAGCAATGCCAGGCACATGGTAGGTGCTTAAAAGTAGAGAAGGAAGGAAGCAACAGAAGGAGAGGGGGAGGGGAGGGGAGAAAGGACCAGTAATCACTTTGTCGAGAGTGACATAAAATGATCAGCTCTTCAAAGCAGAATAATCCTAAACTTAGACATTTATCATAAAGAACTCATTTGGGGACTTCCCTGGTGGTCCAGTAGTAGTCCCCACCTTCCAGTGCAGGGGACGTGGGTTTGAATCCTGGTCAGGGAACTAAGATCCCACATGCCATGGGGCAACTAAGCCCACGTGCCACAACTACTGAGCCCACATGCTGCAAACTACAGAGCCCACGCGCTGTGGAGCCTGCGCACCACAACTAGAGAGAGACAACCTGCATGCCACAGCTAGAGAGAAGCCCGCATGCTGCAATGAAAGATCCTGCATGCCGCAACGAAGATCCTGCATTCTACAACTAAGACCCGACACAGGCAAGTAAATAAATAAATAAATAAATAAATAAAAGTTGAAATAAAAACAAATAAAAATAGGGATAAGTAACATTAAAAAAAACCTCAGAAAAAACAAAACAAGAGAGAAAGAAATGATTTGGTAGAAGAAAAACAAACAAACAAACAAAAAACACTAACACCGTGGTTCCCAAACTGGGTGCTGAGGAATCCCAGGGTGCCACAGTGAACACATGGAAACTTTGAGGGAAATACAGCTATCTTCCACATCTACTGAACACCACATAAACTGCTAATGCAAGTGAGTTTGCAAATTTCATGACATTCCTATTAACGGCTTTCTAGCTTTGCAAAAACTAGGTTTTCAGCAAGCAGTTGCCGTGATAAAAGCAACTATCATGTGAAAATCACTGTGGAATAGGAAATGAAGGTGGTGGGGTTCAAAATGATTCCAAGGTTTGAGAAGTCGTGCAAAGCCCAACAGGTGAACACACCCATTAGTAACTGTACTTATTTATTTATTTATTTTTATTTATTTATTTTGGCCACGCCGTGTGGCGTGTGGGATCTTAGTTCCCTGACCAGGGATTGAACCCATGTCCCTTGCATCAGGAGCACGGAGTCTTAACCACTGGACCGCCAGGGAAGTCCCAGTAACTGTACTTATTTAAATATAAAATAAAAATACGATTTTCTTTTGACTTACACGTATTATTTTTTCAAATGGCTACTAAGTTGTTAGGAGAGATATACTTATTAGGTGGTTTGGACCTAACTAGTTAGTGAATGGAACTTTTGGTCCGAGTGCCACGAAAACTTTACGGAGACATCAGGGGTGCCATGAACTGAGAAAGTTTGAGAACCTCCACGCTAAGACAGGAATTGCTTTGGGTTCTCAATCACACCCTCAAACCAAAAACAACCTAGATGCCCAATCACAAGGGACGGTTCAGTAAGTTATGAACAGTCACTTGAGGTATATTCTGCTGTCTTAAAAAATGATTATATAGAAGATGGTTTTTAAAACATTAAGCGGAAAAAACCCTAGATACAACTGGATTCTGAAATGGTAACAACATAAAAATATCCATTACTTTGGGAAAGACTAGATGGAAAAAACATTTTTTAAAAAATGAACCCACTAAGTACAGCGTGGTTTCCTGGATTGGATCCTGGAGCAGAAAAAGGACATTAGTTAAAAACCAAGTGAAATCAAGTCAGTCTGTAGTTTAGTTGATAATAATATATCAATGTTAATTGCTTTGTTCTACAAATGTACTAGGATCAGGTAACATATTAACATTAGGGGCAGCTGGGTGAAGTGTATTGGGAACTCTCTGTACTATCTTTGCAACTTTTCTCTAAATCTAAAATCATTCCAAAATAAAACAGCTTCTTTAAAGGAAACTAATAATGTTTCCAGTGTAAGGTCATCACAGGTGGCTTTTTTCTTCTTTTGCTTTTTCCAAAACCTTCCTTAGTTTAAGAAAATGTTTTAATAGTGATAATATTGATAGTAGCAACAGCTTCTATTCATAGTAACAGCTATGAGCCAAGTACCATCTGACTGATGGGCTTTATATCCTTGTGGTCTCATTTAATCCTCCTGACATCTCTGTGAGGGAGGTGTTAGTACCATTTTATCCCCAAGGACTCTGAAGCCCAGAGACATAAAGTCACTTGCCCAAGTCACACAGCTCCCAGGTGGCAAGGCTGGGATCAGAATCCATCTCTGTTTGATTGCGAAGACTGTGCCTTTTTCATGCCATTTCAACTGCTTTCCTGTATCTGCTTTCCCTACACACGTCAACCTTCTGAAGAAGACACTGTTACTCCATTTCCCAGATGCGGAAGCAGATGTTTAGAGAGAGGGGAAGTGACGTGTCCATGGCACAGCTGATTAATGGCAGAGCCAGGGATGCTCCCTGAGCCTGATTTCAACACCTAGGCCCCTTCTGCCAGATCCCTGAGAAAAACACACAGGGATCACTCAGCATTACAAGATGTTAACTCATCCATTTGGAAATAGCTGCAAGAAGTGGGGAGAACCCTCCTCCATCCCCTTCATGGTGTATCAGTCTCAGTGACCCTCCATCCCTCTCCAGGCCCCAGGAAGGGGCCCTCCAGAAGCCTGCATCCCTCAGATAAGACCTGGTCACATGGATACCATTAAAAAATTTGATGATGTCTGTGAAATCCATGTTGTTCTCCAAGATGATGTCACGGTAGACCTCCACCAGTGCCAGCGCGATGAACAGGACATAGTGGGCGGACGACACGTGTTTGGCTGCCCAGATGGTCTCCCAAACAGAGAAGACGTCATCATAGATGAGTTCTGCCGGGACACCAAGACACACGCGCAGGGGAAGGGTCAGTCACTGAGCTCACGGTGCTGCCCTCCCTCCGGAAAGATCCCAGGCCAGCCATGGTCCGCGCTTCTGTCCTGGAGCAGTGGACAGAGCTCAGGCCAGGAGACAGGAGACCTGGACGCTGTCATTTGACAGAAGCCTCAGTTTTCCCCTCTGTAGAATAGGCTATGCAAACCAGGTGGGTTGTAAGTTTCCAACTCTGACATCCTGTAAGTGGAGGAACCGGGCACATGCAGATTTGATTTACATTGACCTGTCCTTGCCCTGCCCCTTGGTCAGTGTCCCCCTCTCTCCCTGCTCCCTCCATCTCTTTTAGCACCAATGGGGGTATCTCCTTTTCCCCCTGCACGCAGGCAGGGCTGGCTGCTGCCTCTGGGTCTGGTAAAGAGATAGAATAGAGCAATGATGAAAAGTAAGGCTTCCTATGTCCAATAAACTCAGTCTGAATCCTGGCCCCATCACTTACTAGTAAGGTGACCTTGGGCTAGTTACTTCCCCTCCATGAGCCCTTCTCTTTCCTCATCTGTAAGTGCGGTGATACTAACAGTAATAAAGGACTGAAGAAATAATACATAGAAATGGCTCAGCACAGTGCCTGGACCTTAATAAACACCTCCATACAGGTTAGATATTATTAGCATCACCCCAAATTGGCATGACAGCAACGCACCGTGTCAGACATCATTTCTAAGTCACGTGTGAAAGAGGCTCTATGGGCTTCAGAGTTCTTGGCCTCTCATAAGCAGCTTAATAGAATGTAAGGGAACTGGGCTTAGGTAGACAGAGTGGGGCTCAGATCCTGGCTTTATTATTCCTAGCTCTGAATTTAGTTCTTCTCAGTCTTAGTTTCCTCATCTGTAAAATGGGGATTGTGACAACACCTACTGCATAGTGTCTCTGCAAGATAAGTTGGGTGAACTGATAGTCAGAACTCAACAAATGGGCATTACTCTCTTCCACTGGCTTTGTTACAACACCTCCCAGCCTCACCTCCCTGGTACCTTTTCCCCTGAGATTCTGCTACAAAGAGTCTGAGAACAAGTTTCCAGTTTGAAGTCTGTACCTCGCTTGAAATCCAGCAGGAACCAGCGGTAGCAGAAGTAGAAGTGAGTGTAGTCCCCATTCTGATGCATCAACTCGAAGAGCTCTGAGTCCAGGATCTGTCAGAGAAAGGAAAGATAGGCATCAGTCTCCTGGGCAAAGGCTAGACTAGAGGGGACAGCTGAATAAATGATGCTACCTCCCCACACCAGATACCATACAGCCCTTAACAACCAGGTGGAGTTTAAAAATGGGCAAAGGATTTGAGGTGGAAGTCAACCTAGCTCAACCTAACCCCATCATTTCTCTAAAGAAGATGTGCAAATAGCCAATAAGCACGAGAGATGCAACAAATGGGCATCATTAGCAATTAGGAAAATGCAAATCAAAACCATGAGAGACCACTTCACATGCACTAGGATGGCTATAATAAAAATGACAGACAACAAAGCGTTGGTGAGGATGAAGAGATACTGGAACCCTTATATGTTGCTGGTGGGAATGCAAACTGGTGCAGCTGTAATTCCACTCCTAGGTATATCCCCAAGAGAAATGAAAACCTATGTCCATATAAAAACTTGTACATGAATGTACACAACAGCATTATTCATAACAGCAAAAAAAGTGGGAACCACTCAAGTGTTTATCAGCGGATGAATGGATAAACAAAATGTGGTCTATCCATGCAATGGAATATTCGGCAATAAAAAGGAATGATGTACAGATATATGCTATAACTTGGATGGACCTTGAAAGCATGATGCTAAGTGAAAGAAGTCAGACACAAGGGGCCACATATTGTGTGACTCCATTTATATGAAATGTCCAGAATAGGTAAATCTATAGAGACAGAAAGTAGATTAGTAGTTGCCAGGAGCTGGGGAGGGATTGACGTTAATGGGTATGGGGATTCTTTTTGGGGTGATGAAAGTGTTCTGAAATTAGATAGTGATGATGATTTCACACCCGTGAATATTCTAAAAATCACTGAATTGAACATTTTAAAAGGGTGAATTTTATGGTACATGAATTGATCTTAAAAAAGGTGTGTGTATGCATGTGTGTGTGTGTGTGTGTGAGAGAGAGAGAGACAGAGACGCAGAGAGAGAGAGAGAGAGAGAGAGAGAGAGAAAGCGAGCGAGAGAGAAATATACTCAAATATTTCTTTGCAGAAAAGGACCAATACAATCAAACATCCTGTTAAGGGCGAGGGCCATGTCTTGTTCATCAGTGTAGCCACAGTGCCTGAACAAATAAATGCTCAGTGAGAATGAATGTAGTGGAGTTGAGCTGTTGAGTGAAGGTTGAGTTGAATTGAGTTTTTTAGTTTAACTCAACTGGGCTGAGTTAAGTAGGATTGAGAGACTGAATCAAGTTAAACAAGGCGTGGCTATTAAGTTGGCTTGCGGTCCATTGGGCTGAGCCGGAATAAGTTATATTATTGAGAAGCACAAGGTCCTACCTGGATTAGCGACCTCATGTTGGCAAAGTGCGTGTCCATGGCGCCTCCGTGGGGGAAGTTCTGGTTCATCCTCTTCATGAGCTCGGTGAAGCAGCTGAAGGCAAGCGCCTCTGCGGGAAGAGCACAGGAGGAACAGTCAACTGCGCCACCGCCCAAGGAACCCGAGGTCCCGAAGTGATGGTCCGAGGCCCTGAGCTGGTTCACAAAGTCCACAGCCAAATGAGAAACATAAGGACAATGGAGTACAAATGTATACCATTTCAAGGAACACTCTCCAATTAATTACATACTTCCCACCTTTAGAGGTACTGAAGTGTTTTATTTTAGGAAACAATGGTGACAGCAAAATGCTCTGTTTTAAAGATCCCTATTTGCTATAATGAAAAGTTGACAATGTTTGGTCCCAAACTTTTTGAAAAAAAAATTCTACAGGGTTCATGAAATTCTCATGTCTGGGAACCACTGTATTAAAAGAGCAATTGTTAATACTGGAAGGGTGTTTGCAGGCCTTATGCAAAGAAAGGGCCAAATAACATTGAGAAATGCTGCTTAGAGAGCCACTACCTATATTAAGAATGAAAAGGCTCTGAGAAGTCATGTAATTTAAAAAATCTTTTATATTGTTCAACCCAGTGTTTAAAAAATTTATTTGAAAATAGTACCTTTTTTCTCTCTTAACACCTAGTAACTTTGGGGAAAGTTATGAGAAGGTTTCCAGAGGCACAGTAGGATCTCATTTATTTTTTAAAAGACTTTATTTTTCAGAACAGTTTACATTTACAGAAAAATTGGGAAGAGTGTACAGAGAGTTTCCATATACCCCACACTTCGTTCCCCCTATTACTAACATCTCCCATTAGTATGGTACGTTTGTTACAATTAATGACCCACTGATGATACATAATTGACTCAAGTCCATAGTTTTTTTTCTCTTATGTCCTTTTTCTGTGCCAAGAACTCATCCAAGGACTACATTACATACAACTGTCATCTCTCCCTAGGCACCTCTTAGCTACGGCAGCGCCTCAGGCCTTCCTTGTTTTTGATGACCTTGATAGTTATGAAGAATACTTGTCAGGTATTCTACGGGATGCCTCCCTATTGGAATTTATCTGATGTTTTTCTCACGATAAGACTGGAATTATGGGTTATTGGGAGAAAGACGTAGGTAAGGTGCCATTTTAATCACATCATATCGAGGGTATACTGTATCAATGTGACTGAGGATGGCTGATGACCTTGGCCAGCTGATAGAGGCAGTGTTTTCAGGTTTCCCCACTGCATGGTTTCTCTCTCACCTCCCACCCCCTTCTACACTGAACTTTCTGGAAGCAAGTCACTATGCTAAGCTCTGAAGAGTTGGGAGTCATACTTCCCATTTTAAAACAGCCTTACTGAGGTTTACATACCATAAAATCCACTCTTTTAAATGTATAATTCACTGGTTTTAGTATATTCACATCTGTGAACCAAAATCTCTAATTTCAGAACATTTTCATCACCCCCCAAAGACACTCTCTCTATATCAGAGGTCATCACGTATTTCCCTCTTCTGCAGTCCCTGTCAACCACTAGTCTATTTTCTGTCTCTACAGATTTGTCCCTTCTGCCAGCAATCTTATTTTACTGTTGCTAAAATGCCCAGCTCCTCACATGCTCTTGGAGGCAGTTTTCATATCTTACTGGTTTCCTCATTAATAAGTTGAATAAAATCTTTGTCATGTGTTTATTTGTATGAGAGAGACACATTAACTTTTTGAAAATTATATTTTATTAGTTCTGAAGGTCATCCACTGAGATGTTTGAGGGGATTAATCCAATGGAGACAAATTAAATCAATTTACCTGTACATCCTCGGTGGCAACAGAACTTTTTCTGACCTTCTAGTTCTTTTTTTCTTTTTCTACTGATGTTATGTATTTGTTTTCATTTCTGGCTTGTATACCTTCAATAAGTTAATCTGAATTGGTGGCAGCAATGACTGGGGATTTGCTCTTATGGTCTGACTATTTGGTGATCTCTGTTGGGTGTATAATGAAAGCCTATTCTCTGTTGGGCGAGAGATGACAGAGAATCCAATTTTGTTGTCTTTTTTTCTTTGTTGTTCTTTTTTTTTTTTTTTTTTTACCTGTTTGTCTATTTGCAAACTCAAATCAATTAAGAATTACATGCTCACTGGAAGAAAAATAACTAAGTTTTTGTGTTTCTGGTTCACTGTTTTCAGCAGTGTTTTATAGTTTTTGGTGTACAAATCTTGCACTTCGTCTGTTACATTTATTCATAAGCATTTTATTCTTTTAGATGCTATTGAAAATGGAACTGCTTTCCTAATTTCATTTTTAGATTATTCATGGCAATTGTATAGAAATAAAACTGACTTTTATATAGGTCCTCTATCCTGCAACGCTGCTGAACTTGTTTATTGGTTTTAATGTGTTTTGGATTCCTTAGGATTTTCTATAGGCAAGATCATGCCATCTGAAAATATACATGGTTTTACTTCCTTTCCAATCTGGATGCCTTTTATTTCTTTTTCTTCCCTAACTGTAAAGGCGAGGGCCTTTTGTGGCAAAAGTGGGCATCTTTGTCTTACTCTTGATCTTAGGTGAGAAGCGTTCAGTATTTCACCATTGAGTATGATGTTAGTTGTGGGTTTTTCACAGATGCCTTTTATCACGTTGAGGAAGTTCTCTTTTATTCCAAGTTTGCTGAAGTTTTTATCATGAAAGGCTGCTGAATTTTGTCAGATGGCATCTCTTTGTCAACTGAGATGATCATGTGATTTTTGCCCTTTATTCTATGAATGTAGTGAATTACACTGATTGATTTTCATACATTGAACCAGCCTGGGATTCCTGGGATAAATCCCATTTGGTCTTGAAATATAATCCTTTTTATATATTGATGGATTCTAGTTTGCTAGTGTCTTGTTGAGGATTTTTGCCTTTGATTTCATAAAGGATGTTGGCCTGCAGTTTTCTTTTCTTGTGATGCCTTTGTCTGGTATTGGTATCAGGGTACCAGTGGGTCCTCATACAAGGACCTGCCTTATAGGATGAGTTGAGACGTGTTCCCTCTTCTTCTCTGTTTTAGAAGAGTTTATGAAGTATTGGTATTCATTCTTTGTTAAGTGTTCGGTAGAATTCACTAGTGAAGCTGTCTGTGTCAGAGTTTTCCTTTGTTCTCACTCATGTTTATAAAACCAGTGGCTAGCAAAAGGTTGGATGGGTGTTGGACACCTGGAAATAAGTGTTGGTCAACATGCAATAAGAGAACTTTTTATTTCACTAGGACCTTGATGTGTTCACTGGAAAGGCCTTCTGAGCACCTGTACTGACCCATTCCATGGAGTCACAGAGTCAGGTTAACCTCTCTTCCATGTAGCGGGAAGGAAACTGCATCCCCAGGTCTGGGGCAGGGAGGATACACTCACCGTCATCCAGAATGACCAACAGTGGAGCCAGGAGGTCACACATACCCTGGACATAGCCGATATCAATGTGCTGCCAGATGTAGCTACAAGAGAGACACAAGATGCCCAGTGATGGCCCCCACAATATGCCTCTCCAACCCCCTCCTCCTTTACCTCCATCCTGGTTTGGTCCCCATCTCTCACCTGGACCACTCCCTCAACCTCCTGCCTGCAACCCCATCCCCAGTCTCACTCTCTTCAAACATCCTATGCTCAGTCACCAGGATGTCCTTCTTAAAGCTCAGCTCAAGGAGACCACTACATGCTCAAAAACCCCACTGCATGACAGGACAGTGTCCATACTCCTTAACTGGGGGTGCAAGGAGTTCATAGTTTCCTCCCAATCCCTCTTTACAGTCTCACACATCACTTCCCAGTGCTTCTTCCCCTCCAGCTGCAGAGGTATTTACCTTTGTACAAATAAAGCATACATTCATGCCGCTGTGCTTTTGTCCCAGCAGTTTCCTCTGCCTGGAATTTCCATCTGTCCCTTAATAATAATAACTAATATTTACTAAGCATTTACCGTATGCTCTGTCCACTATACATGTACTGTATCATTTAATTCTCAAAATAATCATATGAAAAAGTTACTATTATTATCCCATTTCACAGGTAGGGGTAATGAGGCACAGAGAACCAAGTGACATGCACCAGGTCATACACCTAACAATAAATGGTAGAGACAGGATTTGAACCCAGGTGGCCTCACTCCAGAGTATGTGCTCTTAACTTCAGTGCTAAATGATTTATTTCTTCAGTGTCTTCTCTTTTTGCCAAAATTCATCTTGAAGGTCACACCACCGTGAGGCCTTCCATGATTTCTCCTGGTGCCATAACTAGGTAAAAGTCAGTCTATCCTTCCTTCCCCCCCAGCACTATTTAGTTTTAAGGTAGCATGCTATATTAAAGTTAATTATGTTTGTATCTCATCAACTAAATTTTGAGTGGCAGTAATTGCTTGGGAGACCATAAGACAGAATAGTTAAGAGGTGGTATTTATTAATAAGAACGGTTTGAACAGGGTTTGGCAAACCTTTTCTGAGAGGTCCAGATAAGAAGTATTTTCAGCTGTGTAGGCCATATGTTCTCTTTCTCAACTACATAACTTTGCAGAAGCAATCACAGATAATACGCAACCAAATGGGCATAGATAAATTCTAAAAAAAAATTTATTTACAAAAGCAAGTGGTAGGCTGGATTTGGCCCATGGGCTGTGGTAGTAGCTTGCAAACCCCTGAGTTAAAGTAGCATGTAAAGAAGTCCAGGATGCACTGTTGAGTGTAAAAAGCAAGTTGTAGAAAAACAGTTTATAGTATAACCCAACGCAGATAAACATTTTTAAAAAATTAAAACGTGTGCATTCATATCATATTATGCTATATATTACATAGTATAACTATATATTATATAGTATAATTACATGCTATATATTTATATAGTTATATGGCATTATATTACATTAAATATTAATTACTATCTAAATAAATATCAATATATTAACATGTGTATATTCATATTATACTCTATATTTATATAATTATATACTACATATGAAGCATAATTATATGTTATATAGTATAACATTGTATATTATATAATATACTATCTATTATATATGTGTATATATAGATATCTCATATATATGGCTTGGGAGGATATTCACTAAACTGTTAGCAGTAGTTTCTTCTTCTAGGTGAGTGGCATTAATGACTGGATATAAAAGGAGAAGTTTCTCTTTATACTTTATGAACTTCTGATTTCTTTGGTTGATTCAGGTTTTTAATAAGCATGGGTTACTTTCATATATCAAGAAATAAAATATTTACTATTTAATGAAAAGTAACAAGTAGCCCCAAATCCTGGCTTAAAGAAATAAAGCAGAGATTCTAGAGTCCGAGAGAAATGGGTGAGTTCCCGTACAGCCACTGCCCACCTGGAGGGACCCTGAGCAATGTGGTACCCCTCTGAGCCTCTATTTCCTCACCTATAAAAGGGAATAACACTTACCTCATAGGCTTGTTCTGAGGACCAAGTGAAATGATGTTAGTAAAGGGCTCAGGACAGTGCCTGGTATACAGTAGGTGCTTAATAAATGTTCTCTATTATTATCATTACTATAATTGTTATATAATTGTCAGGATGGGCTGGAATGAGATTCAAGGTGGGCATGGTGCCAGCTGCAGAGAGTGCAATTCTAAATGGGCTCCCCGTAGCCCACACCTGTGCCATCCCCTCCCAGTCCCTGACTGATCCATCCCCCCCACCCACCCCGGCCACCTGCACATGATGTTCCGTAGCTTCTCCAGGTTGGCGGGTGTGAAGTACCAGTAGTTGCGGTCACACCTCTGCACGTCCTTCTCGATGCGGTGCAGGTTCACCGTGTACAGATCCAGCAGCTCTGGCTGTGGGCCCCCAGGAAGGGAGGAAAAGAACAATTACACCCCAACTCCTCACAGAGGCTGTCTTCCAGAGATTCTCTTTCCTCCTCCTAGCCCTCTCCTGTCATCACTGAAAAAAACTTCCTCTACCTGGACCAGTCAGATGTTCGACTTTATTTTTGTTGCTATTGTTTCCTGAGAAAGCCTCTTTCACTTTGTATGTTGAAAATTCTCTTTTTTTCCTTTATAAAACAACACAATCCTGGGACTTCCCTGGTGGGCCAGCGGTTAAGACTCCACACTCCCAATGCAGGGGGCCCGTGTTTGATCCCTGGTCAGGGAACTAGATCCCGCATGCTGCAACTAAGAGAGCCTGCAGGCTGCAACTAAAGATTCTGCACACCACAATGAAGATCCCGCAAACGGCAATGAAAATCCCGCATGCCGCAACTAAGACCCGGCGCAGCCAAATATATTAAAAAAAATAAACCAAAAAAAAATAAAACAACACAATCCTATGAGATGTATAGAATTACTACCCCCATTTTATAGATGAAAAAAGTAAGATTGATATATATGTGTATCTATATGCTACAATATATATGTAGCAAACTAATAAAAAGCAAACAAAGAAATGAAAATACTTCTAGGAAAAACAAAATTTTTTGCAGGAAAGAAAAAACATATACAGGTTACTACATGGATTATGCATTAAATTCGTATAATAATATAACCACCGAACAGTCATTTAACTAAAATTACTATAACCATAGTGAATGGATGGGGATTGGGACGGTTTCACTCGTGTGGTGGGTGGGGGCGGGGGGGGGGGAAGGAAGAAGACCGAATCCTCTTCCTCCTCAGTGGGGAGTCAATAGATATCAAAAACTGAAGAAAAACAAAAAAAGATCAGTAAGTAGCAATACAAGTGTATTATTTACAGACATGAGGGTAAACACCAGATAATTGGGGCAGAATAAGTAACTACTACTGCCTCTGGGGAGAGCCTAATGGGCAGAGGTGGGGCGCACAACTTCCAGTGTTTGGATCCAGCCTTGTCTGACTGTTTGACTCCTTGTGATAGAAATAAAAAGTCCTTTAAAAGAAAATGGATATACAACACCTGGCCCAGAAAAACCTCCCTTTCAGTTGATGTCCTTTGCTTTGGGCTTTTTGGCAAGAAAGTAAAATATTTAAAAGATTTTGGACCTGAGTGTAAATCAGGATGCTCACCATCAAGGTTTCTATTGATCGCTATGGGCTGAGCACAGAGGCCTTGACTCACTAATTCTGAAAACAACTCAGGGAGGAAGGTACGAGATAGATAGGGAAACTAAGGCTCAGAAAGATAAAGTGATGGACCTAAGCTGGGATCTGAACCCAGCACTGTTTGTCTGCAAAGCCTGTGTTCTTTAAGTATTATATTATCTTCTCTCCCAAATGGGTTTCTACAGTGAACCCTCCGTGAGGAAAAGGCAATGAACCAGAGGTCGTTCTGGATAACTGAGGTTTGTGGGACACTCCCACCCTCCTGAGGCTGCAGAAAATTGAGTGGAGGAGAATCCTGGTGACTTACAGAGTAGGTGACGCCACTAGAAGACACAGGGGATGCCTCGTTGTTGGCAGAAGTGGTCACGGCCAGAGAAGCGAGCACAGGGAAGAGACTTTCCATCTCGGGCTCCTCTGAGAGGTCGTCCTCACTGCCCACCTGGCTCTGCTTCCCCACCTCGATGCCCCTCCAGCCCTCCATCGCAGGGCCCTCCCTTTCGGGCAGAGCTACATCCATACTGCCAGTGATGGACACGAACTCGTCCATGCTCCCGTTGGCCAGGAGGTCGCTCTCCAGGCTGTCCTGCACAGCCAGCTCCTCACGGGGGACCTCATCCCGGGAAGTGGTGGCCTCGCTGCTCTGCCCGTCATCCACACCGCTGTCCCTGGGTCGAATCACCAGTGGGGCAGGGCGCTGGGCGTCCATGACGCTGTCCTCCGTGCTCAGGCTGGGTTCTGAGTGCTCCGAGAGGCCCGAGGAGAAGTTGTGGGAGGAAGGGTGGCCGGAGTCTGGGGAACAGGTGCCATTCACCAGGTTCCCATTGGGGATCTTGGGCTGCTTCTCCTCCAACCTGCATTCCGCCTCCACCTGCTCCACCTCGTCCACAGACTCGAAGACCTGCAGACCAGGTGCACAAAGACAGATGGACTAGGATGTCTATTGTGGTGCTACTTCCAGCAGCAGCCTGAATATCCATCCACAGGGGACTGGTTCAAATACGGAACATGCCTGCAGGGGAACACTATACAGTCAGTAAAAAGACTGAGGCAGAGCAAGGTGTAATATATGCTCCCATGTGTAGAAAATAAAAAATTGCTCCATATGCACACATAAGCGTAGAATAATCCAGAAAGAAACAAGGAAGCATTGCAGTTGACTCTGAGGAAGAATATCTTTTATCATACAAAATTATGTGCACATAATTGTTTAAAGTAAAAAAATTAGTTAACCACATAAGGAACAGGCTAAAAAGCATCCGTGTGGTGGACTATTATGGCTCAATTTTCAAAATTAGTTAGATGCATATGAAATATCATGGACAAGTCTCCAGGACACATATCTAAGATTTATTTGTGGTTCTTTGTGTCTGTAGGCCATATCCCGTCAAGGCAGACTGTATAAGATCATGTCCCAAGATCACTTGAAATATTTCTTCTGTGTGGTTATGTCACCAACTTGATTTACTGTTAATTTCATGTGCTTCTGGTTTTAAAAAGATTTCTTTTCGATTAAATTGCTTTTGGAGTTAACTTACCTAACTCCAAAGTCAAAACTAGAAAACAAAGTACATTCAGGGAAATGTAGCTTCTTTCCCTGTGCCCCTCACCCCACTTAAGTAACCATTTGACCAGTTTCTGGTTTATCCTTCCATCATTTTAGAAAATAGATGCAAATACATACATATATTAATATTTCCTCTGTTTATGCAAAAGGTGACATACTTTGCACATTTTTTCACTTTGTTTTTTTCTTTAATATTGAGTGAGAATGTGTTAACTTTTCTTTGCACTGAATGAAATGAAAGGCTGTTGAACAATACATCTGATGGTATTTATTTAGAAATTTTAAAAGATTACTAAACATCGCAATATATTACATACTGTCTATGTATTTCTGTGTATGTAAAGGCATACAGAAGGGTCTGGATGGATACACAGCAAATTGAAGATAGCAATGTTATTTCTAGGGAGGGCACGTGGGGATTAGGGATGGTCAAAGCCAAATTTAGTTTTCTCTGTAATATTTTAATTTTTTTAACAGGCAAAAGAGATTCATGTATTACTCGTGTAGGTAAAACTTCAATTTTTAATGCTAGCATAAAAAGCTAAAACAGATCAACCATGAGTGACCTGTATATGAGGGACCTCCAGTCCCGTTATTCCAGGTTGGAGGGAGGGGGATGGGTGGGGAGGGGCGGAGCCTCCGGGAGGTCACCTGTGTGCTGCTGCTGGAGTCGCTCTGCAGGCGGATGTTCTGGCGGCCCGAACTGCAGCTCTGGGAGGACTGAGAGAAAAAGGGGTAGGATGGAGTGAGGGTGAGGCTGCATCCGGGTTCAGGGTCCCCACATTGAGCTCAGGAGGGGCTGCTGGGCTGGAAGTCAGTAAGTGTGGTCTTATCTCTGCCCCTGACTCAGGCAAGTCCCTTCTCAGGGCCTCAGCTTCCTACCTATCAAATAAAAGTGGGGCGGCGGCTCACTCCCTACTCCCTGGAGCCTCCTCGGAGGCCACAGCAGCCACTGGACCTCCACCTCCCACCCACAACCAGAGAACCCCACCTTTAACTGCTCTGCACTTGAGACTTCCAACTAATATTTTAGTTCAACTCAAAGGACTGGTTGTATGCATGTCTATGTTCTACTCCTTCCCTGTATACGTGCTTTTTGCCCTATAACTTCTAGTTTCTGTCTATCCTGATGCTAAGCTTGGCCAAGTGACCTGCTTTGGCCAGTGGGGTGTTAGCAAACTCGACAGGGCAAACACAAAAAAAATGCTTGTGCCTTTCTGCTTTCTCTCTTTAAGATCTGCTTTCACTGCGAGAACATGGCCAGGCTAGTCTGCTGGAGGATGAGAAGTGAGGAGCAGGGCCGAGTCACCCCAGATATGTGAGAGGCCAATGAAGATCAACAAACCTTCTAGCTGAGCAGAACTGCCCGGCTGACCCACAGACTCATGAGTAAAAAACATATGTTTACTGTTGGACATCATTGGCTTTGGGGGGTTGTTTGTGACACAGTATTAGTGTGGCAATTGATGGATTTACCACTGGTGAAGGGAATTGACTTTCTTTTCATCCCCTGCTTTGGGATGCTAAACTGGAGATTCTATCAGGACAGATATGTCTGACCTGGTCACTGGAGCATTCTTGACATTCCTGACAGTACCTGGCACATAGTAGGTACTCAACAGCATTTGCTGAACAAATGAAAGTCTAACACTGTGCTGGGCACTTTATATATGCTAGCTTGTTTGAGTGGTACACAAATCTCCCCTATACAAATGATCATTCCCATTTCATAGATGAGGAAACTGAGGCCCAGAAGTAAAGGTGCTTGTCTGAGCCCCAGAGCTAAGAAATGAAGGGGCTGGAGTTTGAAGTCAGGTCTGTCTGACTCCAAAGTCACCTTCCACCTAAGAGCCAGGGGTGAGACTCTGTCCCAAGGCCCCAAACACCCAGCCCTCACCCTTCCTACAACAGCCTGATGGAGCAGAGCCCCGCCCCATGCTCCCTGAGGGGAGCCACCCGTCACCTCATTGCTGATGGTGGAGTCCCGGTGCATCATCCGGTGCAGGTGGCTGTCCAGGCTGGCCCCCGAAGAGCACTTGGCCAGGGCGGCCGCGTGGGATTCCCGCTCCCTCTGCCGCACAATCGCTTCACAGCCCAGCCACTCGGACATGGTCTGCGCATAGCAGGCATGCATCTGCTCGTCCACCTGCCAAGGAAGATGCACGGTCACCTGGAATGGTGGGATCCCAGGGGACAACCAACCCAACCCAGAAGATGGTGGCTCTGACCTGGGACCCTGAGCCCTAGAAACACCCATCCAACGTTCATGGAGTTAACATCCAACAGACGTTAACTGAACACTACGTGCCAGGCACTGGCTAGGCCCTGGGGATACACAAAAGTGAGCAAGCCAACTTCTTTCTTTCCATTTTTCCCTCCTTCCTTCCTATCTTCCTTCTTTTATTCATTCATTCATTCATACACTTATTCAAGTATTTGTTGACAACTTACTCTGTGCCAGGCAGTATACTAAGCCTTGGGGATACTAAAGTGAGCAGACTGTTCCTTTCCTTCTTTATTACCTTCTTTTCCTTTTTCCTACTTCATTCACTCATTCATTCATTCACTTGTTCATCTAAGTTGATAAGCACCTACTATGTGCTAGGCACCAACCTAGGCATACGAAACATAAGATGAGCAAGATGCCTCATTTGTCCATTCCTCCAGTCACTCAATGCACTTACCAGGGGCCTCCCAGGTGCCCAGCATGGGGGTAGGTGCTGAGAACACAAAGATGAATAAAAGTGACCCTTTCCTTTACTTACAGCAATGGCTTTAGAGAAGGGCCACAGGTTTCTAGTGTTTCCCTTGTGAGATTTCAGCAGAGAAGATCGGAGCTTACTTCATTTCTGTGTTGCACAGCCCAGGTAACTGAGGTTCTGAATCTGCCAGACCTCTGGGCACATGTGGGGCAGACAAGCTGACGAAAGGGTGTGAGGGGGCAGGAAGGAGAAGAGGGAGGGCAGGGAGCCTGCCCCATGCCAGGGTTAGGAGGGGCGGGCATCCTTTAGCTAGTCAGGACTTCCAGAGAGAGGACCTGGGTCCACCCTGCCCAAGCCTGTCATGGGCAGCTCCCTCCCACTGACCTCCCGAAGACTCATCTAAGCCCACTTCCCTGTTCCCACTGCCATCCTAGGCTAGGCTTCCAGGACCCCTCACACAGATGAGCTTCTTTCCTGGTACCTGCTTGTCCCAGCCTGGCCCCTCCTGTCCATCTCCCACTCTGCAGTCTTCCTCCTGTTTCCTCTCCAGCCCTGCTTCTCACTGCTGCCCCCACCCGCCTCGTCCTTTTCGTCCCAGCTACCCACATCCGCACGCCCTTCCGCCCCTCCCCACACAAATGCACACAGACACACACACATCGCATCATGCAGGCGTCTCTCTTCCTAGAAGCCCTTCCTCAGTCTCCTCGCCTGGAAAGCAACCTCTTCAAAGAATTCAGGTAGGCTTCTGCCCGGTGGAGGTGCCTCCTCTGTGCTCTTAAAGCCCCTGAGTTTGCCTCCATCTGATTTTGCATGAACCCCCCTAAACTGGCAAAGACCTCATCTAATGTACCTCTGGGTTCCCAGTCCCGAGCATGGGGCCTGCCACACCGGAATCCTCATGCTGGTCCTGAGATCATTTTCGACAGTTCGTGGCACAGCCTCAGCATACGGAACCACAGTGTGAGAAAGTCTCCATATTCAACTTTTCTGATTATGAGGAAGGCCAGTCTGGCACTACCGTGTCTTTAATCCATCCTTAATACCTTATAATCTCCCTTCTAAACAAAGAGAGAGAGGCCTCGGGCAGCCTGTGACATCTAGGTAGAACTGAATTATTTCATTTTGTCACATTCTATTTATTTTTGGAGTTTCCTTCTCTTTTGGCAAGTCATATTGGTTTTCCATTGATGGCAGGGATATAAAATGCCTTTTTAAATAAGTTATATAAATTTTTAAGTGAATCAATTCAGAGACAAATACTTAGTAAATCGTAGCACGGATGGTACACAGACATGGAGTGTAAAGTATGAGTGGGTTTTGAAAACTCAGTATGAATAAAAGAATGTAAAATATCTCACTAATAATTTTTATATTGAGTACATGCTGAAATGGTAATATATTGGATATACTGGGTTAAATAAAATGTTATTAATTAATTTCACCCTGATAAAATGACATAGAACCACACACACACACACACACACACACAGAGGAGCGGATGCAAAAACTAATGAAATCCTAGGTTGTACTGTACCAATGTTAATGTTCTGTTTTTTTGTTTTTGGGGGGTTTTTTGGCTGCGAGGCCTTTGGGATCTCGGTTCCCTGACCAGGGATCGAACCCAGGGCCCCGGCAGTGAGAGTGCCGAGTCCTTACCACTGGACCGCCAGGGAATTTCCTTAATATGCTGGTTTTGATAATACACTATATATAATAGTTCTATAAGATGTTTCCATTGGGGGAAGCGGCGTGATGGGTACCTAGGACCTCTGCATCACAACTTTTGCAACTTGGCATGAACTTAAAATTATGTTAAAACTAAAACTTTAAAAATATTAATTGTGTCTGTTTCTTTTTACTTTTTAAAATGTAACTACTAAAACATTTAAAATTCCATATGTGCTACAGTAATGAAGACAGTATGGTATTACCTGAAGATTACTAATTATAGTGTGGCATTAGATCAAAGGCACAGAATAGAGAATCCAGAAATAGATGCCACTCTATAAGCCCCACTGATTTTTTCTCCTTCACTTTTTTTAAAATTGAGGTATAGTTGATTCACAATATTACGTAAGTTTCAGGTGTACAACACAGTGATTCACAGTTTTTAAAGGTTATACTCCATTCATAGTTATTATAAAATATTGGCTGTATTCCCTGTGCTGTACAATATATCCTTGTAGCTTATTTATTTTATACATAGTAGTTTGTACCTCTTAATCCCCACCTCTATCTTGCCCCTCCCCTCTTCCCTCTTCCCACTGGTAACAACTAGTTTGTTCCCTATATCTGTGAGTCTCTTTCTTTTTTGTTCCATTCACTAGTTTGCTTTATTTTTTAGATTCCAAGTATAAGTGATATCATACAGTATTGGTCTTTCTCTGCCTGACATTTCACTAAGCATAATACCCTCCAAGTTCATCCATGTTGTTGCAAATGTACCCCAAATGATTTTTCACAAAGGTGCAGAAGCAGTTCAATGGAGGAAGGATAGCCTTTTCAACAAATGGTGCTGAAGCAACTGGACATCCAGAGGCAAAACCCAAACCAAACCAAACCAACAAACAAAAACTCTTGACTTAAATGACACACCATATCCAAAAATGAACTCAAAATGGATCATGGACATTTTAGGAAAAAATAGGAGAAAAACTCTTCAGGATTTGGGGCTGAGCAAAAAATTATTAGACTTGACACCAGAAGTACAATCCCTCAGAGGGAAAATTGATACACTGAACCTCCTCAAAAATCTAAAAATTTGTTCTGCAAAAGACCCTGTTAAGAAGACAAAAAGACAAGGTACAGACTGGGGGAATATATTTGCAAATGACATATATGACAAAGAATTAATATCTAGAGCATAAAAAGAACTCCCAAACTCAACCATAAAAAAATGAAACAATTCAACAAGAAAATGAACAGAAGCCATGATCTGACATTTCACTGAAGATTCACAGATGGCAAGTGAGCACGTGAAAAGATGTTCAGTATCACTAGTCAATTGGGAAACGCAAATTAAAACCACAATGAAATACCATGTACACATTCCTGTAAGTGGCTAACATAAAAACCAGTGATAACACTGGTGAGGATGCAGGTGTGGATTGCTCCTACAGTGCTAGCGGGAAGATAAAATGGTACAGCCACTGCAGAAGTTTGGTGGTTTCTTATAAAACAAAACAAAGTGTGAACTACCATCGGGTCCAGCAACTGCATTCGAGCATTTATTCCACCTTATGCTCACATGGAAACCTGTATATGAAGGTTCACTGCAGCTTTATTTGTAATCACCAAAAAACTGGAAACAACCTGCCTATCCATCAACAGGTGGAGTTAAACTGTGGTCCATCCATACTGTGGAACACTACTCAGCCGTATAAAGGAATCAAGAACTGATACGCACAGCAACTTAGATGAGCTGCTACAGATTTACACTGAGTGGAAAAAGTCAATCCCCAAAGGTTATACACTGTACGATTCCATTTCTACAACATTCTTGAAATGACAAAGTTATAGAAACAGAGAATAGATCAGTGGTTGTCAGGGGTTAGGGATGGGAGTGAGTGGGAGGGAGGGAGGTTTGGCTATAAAAGGACACGAGGACCCTAGTAGCACTGGAAATGTTCAGTATGTTGACTGTGGTAGTGATACACAAACCCACACGTGTGATAAAATTGTAGAGAACTAAATAGACACACACACGAGTACAAGTAAAATGGAAAGCCTGATTAAGATTGATATATATATATATATACACACACACATACATATGTATAAGGACGTATTATACAGCACAGGGAATATGGTCAATATTTTATAATAACTATAAATGGAGTATAATCTATAAAAATTTTGAATCACTATGTTGAACACCTGAAACTAATATAATATTGCAAATAAACTATCTCTCAATTAAAAATATATACATATTTATTGTAAACAACAAAAAAGAAATGCAATAAAATATGGACTTTAATGTAAAAATAAAGATTGATACATTGCCAGTATATCTATGTCAATGTCAATACCCTGGCTGTGATATTATAGTTTTGCAAGAAGTTACCACTGGGGGAAGTTGGATAAAGGATGAGATATCTCTGCATTATTTCTTACAAGTGCATGTGAATCTATCACTACCTCAAAATGAAAAAGTTATTCAAAAAAATGACATCTGTGGCGTTTGTTGTGTTTCTATTGGACTGCGCTGCCCCCAAGCTTCCTGACTCCCCAACATCTCCCTGCCCCACCTTGGTCCACCATGGGACCAGAGCTCCCCCAGCCCCACATTACCTGGGTCTTCTTGCTGCCAAAGACCCCACTGCCCATCAGGGGTAACCAACCTCCTTCCTTTCTGTTTCTGTCATCCCAAACTGGTAGTGGCCCAGGAGGAAGGGCCACACGGCTTTGCGGATCTCTGGCTGGATGCCCCCGTAGTAGATGAGACGCAGCAGCTCCCGCTCCTGGTAACTCTGTGGTAGGTGCGGGGAAACAAAGGATTTGCTCAACAGGAAACCAGGGGATGGACTCTGTGACCCAGCAGTCCCGCTTCTCAGACTTAGCCCTCAGTGATCATGCTGTGAACAAGCAAAGCCACATGGGCCCAGATATCCATCGCGGCATCATACAATAAAGCAAAACCCCAGGAACCCCCATAACTGCCCACCAATGGGGGAATGCTGCATCCCCACGTGGGAATACCACACGGAGAGTAACTGGGCAGCAGGCACATTTATGAGAACCTACATAAAAGGACGTTCAGTGTATATTGTTAAGTGTAAAAAATAAGATGCAGAATAGGTCGAGGGTGAACCCACTTTTGTAAAAAACAAAAACAAACCCCAAAGGTCAGAATATAATGAATTAACATTTCTACTTAATTTTTAGTCAATTTTGTGTACTGTGCTTATTGGGGAATATTATCTTGGAGTTATTAATCTTGACTCAGCACTAAGAAAATTGTTTTAAAGCGAATTAAACCAAAAAGGAACCATTTCCATCTGATTCTTCGTACACTAATAGCTTTTGTGCACACAAGAATGACTTTAGCAACTGTTTGTTGTACTGTGGAATAGATTTGTCCTCTTTCTTTTTAAAAATTCATTTCCAGGCAAAGGCTTTGCAGATACAATTTGTCAAGCAGTCACGCTGGAGGACCAGAGGGTCCTATCTGTGTGTGTGTGTGTGTGTGTGTGTGTGTGTAAAGTGCCAATGGTTGCCAGAAGGCTACCCTGAAGGGAACTAGGGTCCTGTTTCCTCCCACCTCTTTACTTCACATTATAAAATTAAAAGCATGTTTCATTTCTTAACACTAGTCTTAAATGTACCCAACCACAATGGCAAAACCAGCCATTTTGTTCCTGTTAGGAATTTTTACTCATATTGTATTGACAGCCTTGTCAATGCTGTATAAAAATTAGGGAGCTATTTGGGGCTGAGGCTGTGAACGCTTCATCAAAAATCTGTGTTCTCTTCTCCCGGAGTCCATAGCTGGACTCCATTCCCCAGCCTCCCTCGCAGGTAGGTGTGGCCATGTGACTGGGTTCTGGCCAAAAGGATGTAAGAGGAAGTGATGTAATCCATTTTCAAGCCAGGGCTTTGAAGAAGCGGGTGTACTCCCTTCACGCTTTCCATTTCCCCTCTGCTGGCTGGAAGCAGATGACCACAAGGCCCCAGAAGATGGTGGGGCCACAAGACTGAGAGATCCCTGACCCTCGAGAGGGAGGAGAGATGCCCACTCACCAGGAATGCCCACCCAGGACTGTTAAGTGAGCAATAAATACACCTCTATGGTGTCAAGCAACTAAAATAGTGGGGACTATGTGTTACTGCAGTGCAGTCCACCCTGACACAACGATGCAACCAAGCAGATTGTGAAAGGGTTGGAGGAGTGTTAGATGAAAAATATTCATTTTTGACTATTTATTGTTTCAGCCAATTTGTCCTTCGGATACTGCCTCCCAAACTGGAGAGATTGCGAGGAGCATTTGGGGAACTTTTCTTTTCTTTTTTTTTGGCCGCAACACGCAGCCCATGGGATCTTAGTTCCCTGACCAGGCATCGAACCCGGGCCTTTGGCAGTGAAAGCACGGAGTCCTAACCACTGGACTGCCAGGGAATTCCCTGGGGAAGGGGAACTTTCAAAATATAAATTCTTGGGCTCCACCCTTAGAGGTGCTCAATCAGTAAAGCTGGAGCCCCTGGAGTGGAGCCCAGAAGTCGATAAATCTTTCGAATTCCTCAGGAAATGTGCACTCACTCTCACAGACTGCCAGGGATTATGAACACTATAACCTTTCAAGAAAGGTAAGCTGGCATATCTATTTAAATTTAAAATGGACATCAAACAGTTACATTTCTAGGACTACCCTCAAAATAAGAGAACTAGTACAGAAAGGTATATGCTTATAAAGATGTTAACTGCAGCACTGTTTGAAATAATTAAAAAAAAAGAAAAAGGAACAGCCCAGAAGTCCATCATTAGAGGAAGATTTGACTAAATTATGGTCCACCCACATATAAGGTGCTAAGGTTCTAACGTGTAATAGTTTACTTAGAGATCTGAAAGATGCCTTTGATATAAAAGTAAGTTGGTCACTTAAAATATGTTACCTCATTAAAAAAATGAGTTTCAGTTTTATCTATATAGACGTATCTGTGGATGTATAAGTACGGGAAATGTATAACAGGGTCTACACCAAACTGATACTATTCATTAATTCAGGGGATCAGAACTAGCGGGGGTGCAGCAGAGAGATCATATTTAAAAACTTAAAAAAAATTCTGTATGCCTGTGTTCTGCATTCTTTGAATTGTTACAGTAAGAAGGCATTCCTCCTGTAACTTAGAAAAACAACTATTTCTGGCAAAAAAAGAAAAGCACCCTTCTGCTTGTCCAGGTTTGGGAATCAGCTTGTTTTTCCCACTGAGTCTCCTGGCATCCCCAGATTAATACACAGAATAGCACCTTCCCCCAACGTGGGGAAGCCAGGCTGAGCCAGGTGCTCACCAGCTTGGCCCTCCCCAGGGAGGAGGGACGCAGCTGACGGAGCCACCGCATTTACCCAGCGTGGAGGAAATGGGTATCTCCTCTGAGAGCCTGCACTTGGCAGCAAACCAGTATTTCTTAGAGTGGATTCTGCCTTCCACCATATGTGGTACTTTTCCAACGAAGGTCCCTGTGGCCACATACATTGGAAGGAACGTTCCATATGCTCTCCCACACTCCCCCAATTTCCTGAGCGTGACAAGCATATCAGCATAGCCAAGGCTCTGACAAGTCCTGCAGGATACAGAAAGCTGTTTAAGCTTGTTTCCCAAATTATTTCTCCATGAAACTCTTTTCACACGTAAACATTTCCCTTCCAGGAATATTTGTACTCTAATAAGAAAATCTTAGAAATCTATCTCCAGGTGAAATAGCTAATGGTAGAATTCTCGAGCCCTAAGACAAAGATGAGAGAAAAGGGTTTCATGTAGTGGTGGGGTTTCCTTGGTCCAGATGCCTCCCTCTAACTGAGCTACTCTCATCGTTCTAAGTAGCCAACTGGACTGTAAATTCTTCTGGCCGCTAAGTCACAGCACATCATACAGGACCAAGCATCAGCTGATGCTTAATAAATGCTTACTGGCTGACTCATTCTTTACTCCTTCCAGGCAAACATATGTATTTTCCACCCTCCCTGATCCTCATCCCAATGGGCAGAAGCAGGCTGTGGGTGTTGGAACTCTCGAGGAGGGGACCTTCAATTTGTGTATGGAGAACCCAAGGATGTCACAACACCTGAGTCCCCACGCAGGTGGGTCTATTCCTCAGATGATAAGAAGTCCCCCCATAGTCTCTGTCCCCGCAAAGTCTCTGCCCCACGGCAGGCCGAGCCAGGCCAAGCCTTACTGTGCTGTCCTGCAGGTATTGCTCCCAGATCTCGGCCGTCAGCCCGTGTCCAGCATCGCAGGGCAAGTCCGGAGACACGATCATGTGATTGACCAGGGCTGACAGGTGGGTCCTCACAGTGGACAGGTGTCTGCAGTAGGCAAGCCCTACCGGGGAGGAAGGAAAAGTGTCATTGTCCACCATCCAACACCCCCTGCCTTGTCTCACGGAGTCTCCAAAGTACTGTCCTACCCACAATCTGATTGAACCCTCGTGACCAGCAAACTGTCATCATCCTCCTTTTCCAGATAAGGAAGGTGAGGCTCGGAGAGGCAAAGTCACTTGCTGGCCTAATTGCTTAACAGCCCTGTGACCCTGGGGAAGTCATGTCACCTTTCTCAGCCCCAGCACCTCCTCTCCTGGAAACCAGGCATTTAATTCACAGGCTGGAGGCAGGAAGAGGCCAGTGACTCCACGGGCTTGCTGTGCCCTGGGGTGCCTCCAATCCATACCAAGAGAAAGAGAATGGGAGAGAGGGGATGACTCGTTCAAACTGCAGCGGGATAAAGAAGACCCTGGCCAATCAGTAGCTGGGGAGATGCTGAGGGCACTGGTTTGCTTTCAAAGATGGCCCTGGCCCTTCGAGCAATTCCCACCAACTTGCCCCCCTTCATTTGCTCCACCCTGGGTGCCGGGTCCACAGGAAGCACTCAGCCGGTGCTGGCCTATGTGCGCTTTGACCATGCCCGTTCCTTCTGGCTACTGACCCCCAACTCATCCTCGAGTCCCAGAGAGGACCCTGGACCATCTGGAGCCTGAGGACTCACCCCTACCAACAACAGGGGTAATCATGATGATTACGATGAGGATGATATGATAGCTAACATTTATATAGCACACTCTGTTCCAGGGAGCTGTTTCCAGAGCTTACGCAACTTAGTTGATTCTCACTACAACCCTGTGAAGCAGGCACTCTTACTGCGCCCATCTTATAGGTGGGGAAACTGAGGCACAGTCTGCGTGCGTCACTTGCCCAGGTCACGTTGCTAGGTGTTGAGCTGGGATTTGAATGCAGACTGTCTGGCTCCAGAACCTGGGCTCTCAACCATCATCAGGGAGGAGCCACACCATGTGATGACATCAAGACCCATCTCAACCCCCAACCCTTCTACCAGGAGGCTCTTCCATTGTGGTTCCATAAATACTCACCCAATGCCTTCTTCACACCAGACCCTGTGTTAGGCACTAGTGATGGGTAGTAACAGAACAGGCAAAAACCTTGATCTTGGGGAGCTCATGCTTTCCCTGTTTCTCCAGGCCGATACGACCTGCACTGTTTTTTCGCAGGCCCCAGCAGGATATACTAACACTTTCCTAGAATCCCTGAAAATACACACATTGTATCTTCCCCATCTAGGCTGTGAGACAGAGGAAATAAAACCTGCTAAGAATCAAAATAGCAGAGTGGAAAAAACAGAGGCTTTGCCACCAGGCAGGCCTGGGTTTGAGTCCCAGCTCTGTCGCTTATTAGCCGTGTAACCTTGGGCAAGTCACTTTGCCTCTCTGTGCCTCAGTTTCCTCATCTGTTAATTGGAAATAATCAGAGCACCTGTATTATGAATTTAGTTTTTAAGTTTTGGGGAAGGGATCAGGCCATCTTACTCTTCTGCTCCTGCCTATAGGAGAAGGGGACTGACACTTACTGAGCACCGACTGCATGCAATGCCAGGTGCTAGGGGCTTTATACACGCTTTCCATTCAATCCTGAAAACAAACCCTCTAAGGTGGGCACTGGAGATGCAATGGTGATTAAACCAAACCCCTTCCAGCAAGTGTTCACTGCCTCCCCTTAGGACCAAGGGAGACATTTTATGCCCAATCTGTAAATGAGGAAATTGAGGCTAAGAAAGGTTAATGTAACTTCACCAAAACTAGACACCTAGGAACTAGGAGTCAGGCTCCTTCCCCTGATATTGATGGCATGCAGTAGGCACTGAATAAATGCTCCCTGGAGACCACAATGGCAAATAAGGCCAATACGCACATCCATAGAAAGCTCTGGAAAGAATCTGGTACTTCATATTGTCACAGAGAAGCTTCAAGGGAGCCCTGTAGGAAGGAAGGAAGGGAAAGAAAGACACTTAGTACAGATCCACACATAGCCCAGGTTTGCTGGAGAGGAGCATAACTCGTTATCTCTAGGGAGCAGATTACAACCAGCCAGTCAAGTAGACTGGGGGTGTTACTGTTTCTATCTACACAGCATCACTGCCCCTTCCTCTGCTATCAGCTTGGGAGTTACCTCCTCCCCAACTCTGTCCCTAAGGTTTGGGTAGAGCTGATTCTACCCAGTACATGACTCAGCTTGGAGTCACAGTTATTGGGTCGGGGGTGGGGGGCAGTGTCACATGATCCAACCTGGGCCAATGAAAATCAGCCCTGGAACTTTTGTTGGAACTACTAGAAAACAGACACTCTTTTCTCTGCTTGAGTTCCTAAGCCAGTGGGATGTAGGGCAGCAGCTGCTGGGATCCGTTTTTACTACTGCACAGGAAGGGCCAGCTTGAGAATGAAACCATCATAGACACAAGCAGAGCCAAGAGCCAAAGAAACAGACATCCCTCTGTGGAGCATCTCGATCCAGCCATGCCTGAAGCCACCATACCTCTGGATGTCTCAGTTCTATCAAGAGATTTTCATTTGCACCAGTTTGAAGTGGGTTTCTTTCAGCAGCAGAAAGTGTTTTGACATCTTTTTATTTTTTGATTGGAGTATGGTTGCTTTTCAATGTTGTGTTAGCCTCCACTGCACAACAAAATGAATCAGCCATACATACACAGCCACATGTCCGACTTCTAAAGTGACCCCGCTGAACCAAAGTGGAGCGAGACTGCGATTCGGACTCTGGCTGACTGCAAAGGCGGTAATGCCTCAGAGCTTCTCCTTGCATGGGAATTTGCGGGGGTGGGGGTGGGGGAACTGTTTTGGCTGAAAGAAGGCCTCAGAATTGATGGAGAAAACAGGACTGCTGAAGGTAGCGTTGTGCATTCTTGGAGAAAACAGAGTGGAGGAATATTACACCCGTTAAAAACCCAGCGAGACTGGGAAGGAGGCATGGCTGAAGTCCTCCAGTTATGCACGTGGAGGCATTAAACATTAAAGTCACCCTCTTTGTGCCCTCAGGCTGGTGAGGCTTGGCTTCCTCGGGTTACATAAGGACAGCACCACACTGACAGCTGCCCCACAGTGGCCTTGGCCGTCTGCAAGGTGGTGAGTTCCCTATCATTACAGACGTGGAAGCAGATACTATGAGAGGTACTAGGTTAGAGCAGCATTTGTCAATTGTCCATATGCACCATCATCACAGAATCACTTGGGGTTTCTCCAGCATGTGGATTCCTAGGTCCTGCACAGACCTACTCAGTCACGATCTCCAGTAAGTGGTCCAGGAAGCAGTACGTGATGCCCAAAGTGATTCTGATGCCTATGAAAATGTGAGAATCTCTGGTCATTTCAGTGCTTATCGAGCTTAAAAGTACACACGCGATCTTGGGACCTTGTTAAATGCAGAATCAGCTTCAGTAGGTCTGGCGTGAAGGACAGAGAATCTGCTCGGGTGATGGTACTGCTGGCGCGGAGACCACACCCTGAAGGCCAGGAAGTAAGTATATGGCTTTATCTGATGCTGGCCCCCATTTACACGCCCATGACTGAAGACTGGACCGCCCACTGGGACAGAGGCCCAGCAAGGAAAAAAGAATTCCATTCTCCCAGGCCAGGCCAGGCGGGGTCAATGGGAAACATGACCAGTCTCAGGAATGGGCTGCGTAGTTCCAAGGAGACAAAGCCCTGTGGGCAAGGAGAGAGGTGATCTGGGGATTTAACTTTATGCAATAAATTAAAAAGCGTCATTTATTGAACATCACCATGTGCCAGGTACACGTGCTGGCCACTTCAAACCAGTATGTGATTTGTCCTTACAACAGCTACATGACGTAAGCATTAGTATCCCCACTTGTTGGAAGAGCAAACTGAGGCATGTTTGGTTGTCATTAAGTAATATTTCCAGCTTCTGCCTTCCAGGAGTGTGGTAGGACACACTTCCTGGTCCCTTGTTGGTGGGGCCAATGAGGTGTGAGTGAAAATGTAAGTGCTGCACTCGGGCTGGAGCATTTAACCACTGGTTAAACCCCATCCAGAGCTCCATTTCCCTCAGTCACCGTGATTCGCAATGTTCAAGATGGTGGTGGCTCCATCTGCCGGGCCCTTTAATGTGGAGAAACCAGAGCCCCCAGCTGACCCAGGATAGACACACAGCATGAATATGCACGATGGACAATCCTTTATTGTAATAAGCCACTGAGATTTCAGGATTGTTTGTTACAGCGTCATAATCTTGTTTATGCTGACCGATATATGTAAGGAAGCTCCAACAGCTAGACTTCACATGGCTAGGATTTAACCCAGACATGGACGATTCTATAGCCTATGTTCACTCCTCTGAATACAAGGCAAGGCAAGAAATGGGCATCTGCAAATCTCTGGTAAATCCTTCCGTTCCCTCCAACCACAGTCCGAGCCCCTCATACCTCTCATGGTTGCAGCCATTGGTTGAGCCACCATCAGCCGAGCCACTCTGTGAACAGGAAGATTTCCGTGGGCTGGGTTGCCATAGGGATGGCAGGTGGCTCACGGAGACATCCATCAGGTCCTGGGGGACTGTGGTGGGTAGCAGGGGCAGAGGAAGAGCCATGGTTAAAAGCCTATGTGGGTCACAGAAACCTCACCCCAAAGCAAGCAGCTCACCCCTAGACCAGCACAGGGATAGGGAAAGACTCTGAATGTCACAGCAGGAGACAGCGACCCCAAACCAGGTCCTTGAGCCCATCCGAGCCAATGAAAGCCACCACCAAGATTTCGGGCCCCCAGCAGATGGGCAGAGCCGATGAAAGCTGAAGAGACAGAAGGAGAACAGACAGAAAGAGATCAGAGCCAAGGAAACAGGCCCAATCCCCGAGCAGGAGGCCAAGCCTCACCATGTTGTCATTCAGTTGTCCTCATAGGAGGCTGGCAGGAAGGAAGGGGAGCCTGCTGGGGACGTCTGGGGAAGGCTGATGGCCTCGAGTCCCCAGAGGTAGGTCTCATGGGGAGCTCCTGGTGGTGAGATGTAAGGAAGCCTGACTCAACAGGTGAGGCAGGCCACCCAACAGCAAGGGGACCCAGTGGAGTCCCCACTGATGAGGGTGCCTGCACTGTCCATGGTCCTGGGCCTGTAGCTGCTCTACCAAGAGAGCCTCAAATAGGTTGGCAACCCCCCAGAATCATGTTGAGGTGGCATGTGGAAAAGCCATATGCCTGTATCCCACCCCTGACCTACTGAAGTAAAGTAGGTCCTACTATATGCAGGCTGTATCCTGGAGATACAGCCCTTGAGTCCGTGCTTCAAAAACAGTTTTGAGGTAGCAGCCACATTTGAGAACCAAGAGGGCACAAATGATCTCCTAACTCTTGGACACTGGTGGTTCCTGATCAATTGCTCCCAAGGATATAGCACTTATAGTTTCCCTTACTGTCTTCTTTCCCAGGTCCATGGAAACCTCAGCATCTGCAATGCTGCAGAACAAACACACCGGTGACCCAGGCATTAGAATTTCTACAGTTAATTTCCTGGCCTCTTGGTGCAAAAAAGTTGTTTTCTCTAGGACAGGGCTTGGTAAATATTTTCTGTAAAGGGCCAGGTAGAAAATATATTAGGGTTTGCAAGCCACTATCATAACCACTTGACTCTGCTGCTGTAATGCAAAAGCAGCCAAAAACAAAAGGCAAACAAATGAGCACGGGTATGTTCTAATAAAACTTCCTTTGTGGACACTATAATGTGAATTTCATATCATTTTCACATGTCACAAAATATTATTCTTCTTTTGATTTTTTTTCGATTTTAAAAAAATGTAAACACCATTCTTAGTTCATGAGCTATACAGAATGAGACTGGATTTGGCTCGTGGGCCATAGTCTGCCAAACCCTGCTTTAGGAAATTAAGAGGGGTACTCATTTGCCCCATGAGCCATGCCTCCTCAAGGATGACTGGTAATACCTGGCCTCTTCCCTTGGGCTCTAAGGAGAGGGGGAGCTGTGGATCTGGCCCCCTAGTCGCCACAGATCCGTAGCTGACAGCGTCTGCCCCCACCCACTGACAGAATAGAAAGCTGCCTACAGAATGAGGTTCTTGAGGCCACCAAAAGTGGCTTGTTGCCCTACTCCTCCCCATAGACTCACCAATGAGCTGGACAAGAAAGACCAGTAGGCCCCTGTAAAATGTTCTAGAAAAAGTCCCAGTTCTCAGCCAATCTCAGGGAAGCACTGATCAGTTTCACGCAGATGTGGCAAGCATGCCTCCACCCCCAGCCTCTCACACCCTGCAGACATCATCAATGGATCCCTCTGCTACAGAACCCGCAACACTCCAAGCTGCGTCCTGCAGCACGGAGGTAGGACAGTGTGAGGGCATCAATATTTCTCCTGCCTCCACCTCCCCCGGGACCAAGACTCAAATGACAACATGGCAGAGGTGGCTGGCACCCAGTCCCAGGGGTGGGGAGAGCCCAGACATTACTGGGGGGCTGCGGCTTCTGGCTTGATGTGGGGAGGGTGGTGTCCCATTTGGTCTGCGCCCACCGACTGCCCCTGGCCACCACTAACGCGGACCGTCCCGCAGGAACCACCATCCAGGCAGGGCCCACGGAGACAGGGGAAGTGCCACCCACAGCACTGGAAGCAACTTAAGAGGCAAAATAAAAAGCCCTGGTGAAATGGAAGGTCTGCGGTGACAGGAACAGGCGAGAAGAACCAATTCCCTGGGGCTTGAAACCTTCCCCTGTCCTGTTCCACTTAGTTCCCATGGATTGTGTTTGATCAGAGGAAGAAAGAATGCTGTTACCTATAAAGTGCCTACTCTGTGCTCGGTGCACATCCCCTACTATATGCAGGGGATTGCCTTATCCCTAACGACCCTGTAAGGGATGCATTTTTTTTTTCCTATTTTGCAGAAGAGAAAAGTGAGGCTCAGAATGGTAACAACTTACTCAAAGCCTCACCTTTTTGACTAAAGTCCCCCCTTCTCTTCCCACTAAGAAGAGCTGTCACTTCCCGAGCTCAAGTCCTATCATTATCCCCTTTTACAGATTAGAAGACTGAGGCACAGAGAGTTCAAGCAGCATGCCCAAGACTACTCAGCTAATAAGTGGTGGAGCCGGGATTCCAACCTAGAGGATCAGACCCCGAGATCCTATTCATACTCTCTCAGCTGTTTTCCTACTGGCTGTTGTCTCCCCAAACCATCCTTGCCCTAGACCAGCGGTTCTCAACTGGGGTGATGTTGGCCTCCCAAGGGACACTTGGTGATGTCTGGAGACATTCTGTCCGTGACTTGGGAGTTAGCTAGATGTTACTAGCATCTAGTGGGTACGGATGCTGCTCAACATCCTATATAATATATAAGACTCTTCCCTCCTCCACCCACAAACAGTTATTCAGCCCAAAATGTCAACAGTGCCAAGGCTGAGAAACCCTGCACTGGGCAGGTGCTGTCCAATACAAATCCATCGTGAGGTACAAGCATAATTTAAAATTTCCTAGTAGCCACACTAAAAGGGTAAGAAGAAACAGATGAAATCAATCAGCAATATGTGCTGTTTAACCCCATAAACTCCAAATGTTATCTTTTTTTTTTTTTTGGCTGCATGGCGTGGCACGTGGGATCTTAGTTCCCCGACCATTGTTGACCAGGGATCGAACTCGCACCCCCTGCAGTGGAAGTGCAGAGTCTTAACCACTGGACCGCCAGGGAAGTCCCACCAAATGTTATCATTTTCACACAGAATCAATATAAAATAATTAATGAGATATTTTACATTCTTTTTCTTGGTACAAAATCTTCAAAATCCAGTGTGCATCGTACACTTACAATTTGGACTAGCCCCATTTCAAGTGCTCAGGACCATATGCGGCTCACACCTCCCATACCAGACAGTACAGAGACTGTCTTGGCGACAGAGGGGTCTGGAAATGCCCTTCTCTGACTGTGAACCCACCTAAATGCTTGAGAACTTGTCTTTGCCTCCTCTGTGCACAAGAAGCAGGCACAGAACCAGGTGGTGGAGACAGGGGTGAGAAGACACGGAAAGGGAGTTTAGAACCATCTGTGGCCACATCTTTCCTCCCACAGGGGAAAACTCTTCTCTTATCATTTAAGGCAGGCATCTGTATACTTTTTCTGCAAAAGGCCAGCCAGTAAATATTTTTGGCTTTGTGGGCCATGTGGTCTCTGCCCCAACTAGTCAACTCTGCGGCTGTGGCTTTTCAAGCAGCCACAGACCATATGTAAATGGATGGGTGTGGCCGTGTTCCAATAAAACTTTATTTACAAAAACAAGCAGTGGGCTGAATTTGGCCCACAAGAAGGGGTTTGCTGATTTCAGATTTAGGCACTTCCTCAGAAAGAACTTTACAGACCTTACAGATGAAAATCATAACATGACTGTTTTGTAAACTCTGTGACGCTCAGGGTCCTGAGAAAATCAACCAAGCATGGGGGTCACCATTTCCATGTGGGCTGAACCTGACCTTGAGGATGAAGGGAGTGAAACCACAATGCCCTCCCCTACCCTCCCATCAAAACAATCTGCATGGAGTGGATGTAAGAAGCACAAGCTCTGGAGCCAGACCATGTGGGTTCAAATGCCAGCCATGCCAAGGATTAGCTGGGCAATCCTGGACCAGTTTTTTAACCTTTCTGTGCCTCAGTTTCCTCCTTTGAACAAGGGGGGATGGTGATGACAGTGGTACCTGCCTTGGAGGGCTGTGGTGAGGATTAAGTGAATTAAGACATGGAGAGAGCACAGAAGTGGGCTCAGCACACAGTGTCACTTAGTACATGAGACCCACCGTTGCTCACAGGGCATCTGCCATATTAGGTGTGTGATGTATCATTGAGCTGACTTCTAAGAATATGATCCCGGGTGGGGACTGCTGTTATCCCAGTTCTACAGATGAGGAAATGAGGCCTGGAGAGGGCCAGTCACTTGGCCACACTGCAGTGGCAGACTTGAAAGTAGTAATGTGTTCTTTTCTCTAAACCAGCAGTTCTCATCCAGGGGCAATTTGGCCCCCAGAGGACACTTAGCAGTGTCTGGAGACATTTCTGGTTGTCACAACGTGGTGCTGGCGGTGGGGGCAGATTTACTACTTGGCACCTAGTGAGTGGAGACCTGGCATGCTGCTCAACACCCTACAGTGCACAGGACAGCCCCCAACCACAAAGAATTACTCCAGCCGAAATGTCAGTGGTGCTAAGATTGAGAAGCCCTGTTCTAAATACACTGTCTTGGTTGGGGTTTCCTTGAAGGCAGACAAGGATTCAAGTGCAAGTTGGGAGATGTTCCCAAGAAGCACAGGTAGGGGACAAGTGAAAGGACACAGGAGGGGAAGGGCGAAGAGCGTAACAAGCTGGTCACTGCATCAGTTACCATCATGGGCACCTGGCGCTTGATCTCGTGGGGGACCTCCAGGACATGTGCAGAACACACATTTCAGAGTGTTCTCACCTGAGGGGTGAGGAAGCTGGGGCATTTATACACCAGCTCCTACCGGACACTGGCTGAGGACTGCTCCAGGGAGGCACTGATTGTAATCCACCCCACCCACCCACCAGGGCAGAAGGAACCCTGGTGGCTGGAGACACTAAGGCTGGCAGCTGGCAGTGGAGCTGCCTGCACAGAGGGTGTGGGTGGGTGCAGCTAGCATCTGTTGCCCTGGCACGTGCAGGGCCACAACAGGCTAACGTGGATATTCCCCAAATAAGTAAGACGTTCAGCACCCAGCCTGGCTCCCAGCAAGAGCCTACAAATTGTTTGTTGGATGAGGCCCTGTGGAGAGAGCTGCCTGGGAAGGCAGCCACAGGGCACTGGCCTCTCTGATAAATCAGCTCTCTGTGGGGGGCGGAGGGGGGTGGGGGCGTGCGCCATGTGAGCCATAGTACCGCAGAGAGGCTAGGATGGCTTCAGCCCCTGATCCTGGGCAGGAACGGATATGGCAATACACGTCAGGACGCTCCATGGCTCTTAAAGACACAGGAACATGAGGCTTTGCTCCTAACTGAATACACGTGAAAACACAGGCTAACCCAAGCAACATAAGACCTTACCACCCAGCCTGCCCACGTCCCAGCTCCGACAGCAGTGGACGTGAACTGGAGCGTTAAGCAGCCTGGCACGATTAGTCCAGCCTAGCCAGGGAGGGTGTCTGCTTTCAAAAGAGCCTCTCACTGCCCAGCGTGGTCACTTAAGCAAAGGGAATCTCAGAGCCATTATCCATCAAATGGGAACAGGGCTGCAGAGGGTTAAATATTTAAAATAAGGTTTATAGAAAGAGCCTATAACTTATTATTGATTTGTTTAACAGACATCCACACAGTGCTTAACAAATGTCAGGCCTCCTTCTGAGAACTTTTCAAATATTAATTCATTTCATCGTCACCACAGCCCTCTGGTAATGAAGATCTTCATAGCAACAGTTCCCATTCACTAAGCATCTACTTCATGGCAGTCACCACGCAAACTGTAGGACACATGTTTTAACCTTGTGTGCCGGCGCCCAGGGCTTCCCTTCCCCTCTGCTGGCTTTTATTTATTTATTTGTTTGTTTATTTATTTATGGCCGCGCTGCGCGGCTTGCTTGATCTTAGTTCCCCGACTAGGGATTGAACCTGCGCCCTCAGCAGTGAAAACGCAGAGTCCTAACCACTGGACCACCAGGAAATTCCCCCCCTCTGCTGTCTTGACAACCATTTATTGAGGGCCTAGTGTATGCGAGGCCTCATTCTATGGGCATTACATTGACCAGCTTATTATCTCATTGAATCCTTACAACAATACATTGAAGTAAAATAATAATAACAACATAATAGCATGTGAATGTTCTTTCTGTGCCAAGTGCTTTATCTCATTTGATCCTCGCAAGAGTCCCATGAAATAGGTGCTATGAATAGGTCCCCATTTTACAGATGAGGAAACCAAGGCACAGAGGGGTGAAGTGACTTGCCCAAGTGCAACCAGGATTCCAGAGCCCATATCACTGCTGCTACCCCATGCCACCTTGTGCCCATGGACATCTTTATTAGCTAAGTAGAGAGTGCTTATTTGTTTTCATTTGGGGAAAATCAAGGCTGCCAAGACCCCAACTTCCTGATTCCAGGTCCCCCTGCTGGCCCCAGAATCCACATCTCTTGTCCTCTAGTTCCACACGGCTGAAGTCAACTTCAGGACCAGCTAACAGGTGGATCCCTGGGCCCAGGGCCAGGGCAGCTTACCGAATTCGGACTGCATGCCAGGGTAGATGATCCTGAACACGTAATCCGTGGCCTCCTCATCTTCCTTGTCTGAAGACGTGGACTCGGACGAACCCTGAGGGCTTCGCTTGCGCAGTTTGGGAAATACTTTGCCCTGAAAGAACAAATCCCAGTGCGTGGTCCCTGGGACTCACCTGTCTCCACAACCTGCACAGCCCGAGGGTCTCTGCGGGGCATGCAAGAGCCTATGCAGCCACATAAGGGCCCATGGGCAAGAACAGCCAGCCACTCCCCATGGCTTACCCCTACCCCAGCCTCCCTGGGGCTCCCACGATCACTCACCTTCCCCCGCTGAGACCAGAGTGGCGGGTCCAGCTGCCCGTGAGGGAGGAGCCCATTCTCCAGGCACGAGAGGAACTGCAGGAGGTGACCTCCCTTGGGGAAGCGGAAGGGCGGCCTCTGGATCCCGTCCTGGCTGACCAACACCACTGTCCCACCGCTGTCCACTGCCACCGCGACCCGGCCAGAGGAGACCCAGCAGGAAGTCACTATGAGACATGGTGATGGGCCCCCGCCCAGGCATGCCCAGCCAGACCCAGCGGTCCTGCTCTAAGGCTCTGGGAAAGGTCTGGGCAGAAGCTCAGGGGCAGCTGTCACCTCCTCTGAGTCCCCCTCATCCCACCCACCAAGGTCATCAACTGGGGAACTACAGGACGAGGTCAAGAAGAAGGTGCTTGGCCTCCCTGCATTCACCCACCAAAGGAAAAAGGTATCCCCAAACACCCTATGCCCCTCAAACACACTCTACAAATTGACCTGACCTATTTTTGTATGGAGGCTTTCAGACAGACCCATTTTTAGGGCAGTAATTGACTCGTTTTTTTTTAAATTTATTTATTTATTCATTTATTTTAGTAATTGACTCTTGCTAGCATGTATTAAGCATTTACTATATACATGCATAGCACGTTAAAGGCACTGTCTTATTGTAATATTCAAAAGAGCACTACGAGGCATATCTATTACTGCCTATTTTGCATATGATAAAACTGAGGCTCAGAGAGGTTATGTAACTTGCCCAAGGTCACACAGCTGGTGAGTGGCAGGACCTGGATCTGAACCCACGTCTGTCTCATTAAATAATTTAAATCACTGTGTTTTGTGTCTTGGTGATGTACAGATTCCTTTCTTAATAAAGCAAGATGGCCCTCTGCTTGTTCAGAATATAGCTTCCTTGAGCTATAAAGGAGAACGCTAGCTATAAATCTTTGATTTTCAGAACACTGACTTTGGAGGGACAAAGGCCTGGGTTTGAGACCAGACTGGGGAGCTTAGGAAGTATATCAATGTGCCACGCTGCTTCCTCCCCTCTAAAATGGGAACGATGGAGCCCCTACCACTGGGTTGTTGCAACGATTAGATAACAAGTATGTGAATAGTGAGAACTGTGCCTGATACATGGGTTTAATGCTGAGCCCTTAACAAATGCCATTTGATCCTCACAGCAACCCCATGAATAGACACTGTTATGATTTCCATTTTACAGATGGGGAAACTGAGGCTCAGAGAGGTGAAGTCACTTGTCTGAGGTTGCACAGGTAATAAGTGGGTGGGGCAGGCAGGGGGTCCAGGAGGAACACACCCCAGCCCCATGCTCACCCTCAGTCCCTACCTTGCTGGTGGCAATGCAGGTAGACAATCTCCTCCAGGCGGATGGTCATGGCATAGTCCCAGTAGACGCTGGAAGGGGAGGGAGGGTCAAGCTTGCAGGACGTCTTCCCAACTTGCCATGGGGAAGCCCAATCCATGGGCTCCTCCACCCTCCTCACCAGGACCACCTATCCCCAACATCCATGTCCCAGTCTTCCCAGACTCTATCTCCCCTTCTTCTGGTTCCAGTACCCCAATTTTCCAAGGAATCCCCCCTACACACACATTTCTTTAACCCCAGTCCATGTGGCTAAGGCTGACCTCTCCTACCCTCCCCCACCTCAAGGACTCCAGGAATGGGCACCTGACCCTGGCTTGGCCACTCAGTATATGACACTGTTCCAGCCACTGTGATTGGTTCACAGATTGCCCCATGATGCAAGCAGAACCAATGAGACTCAATTATTGGATTTATGTTAGAAATCTCTGGGAAGGAGATGCTCCTTTCTGCTAGGAGAGTAGTGGTTAGGAGATAGAACTCTGGAGATGTAGAGGGCCATGGCAAGAAAAAGCCTGCCTGTGAATGGAGTCAACAGTTGGGAAAGTAGAGCCAAGAGATGGGAAGAGTTCAGGTCCTCATTTGAGTCCCTGGATCCAGCCATGCCTGAAGCCACCACCCTGGATTTTTCAGTTCATGTGAGCCAATGATTAAGGCAGTTTGAGTTTGGTTTTCTGTCACCAGCATCTAAGATAAGAGTATTGACCAACTCCAGGCCACCATGTGTCCATGTGGTTAGAACAGCCACTCAACAGCCTTAACTGCACAGGTCTCAGCAGGGTGACTTGAAGGCTTCCATGAACCTCATTTTCCTCCTCTATAAAACGGGGCTCATAATAATATCTACTGCATCGTGTTGCTGTGAGGATTAAATGGAATCACATATTTGAAGGGCTTAACACAGTGGTGATGCATGAAAAGGTACTTGGTGAACAGTCCCTGTGATGATTTACTTAAGGTTTTCCATTTCCAGCTCAATGCCTACTGCTGTCTTGAAACAGATTGCCCTTCCCCTCAGAACACAATGGACAGTGGGGGCCACAGGAGTGCACTGTTCAAGTTTCCTTCAGATCTTGCTGTGGGGAGCAGAGCTGACCAACCAACAGCTTCAGAGGCCGCCCCTGTGGATCCGCCACATCTGTGCTAAGGTCATGCTTCACTTGAGCTGCTTTTAGTCAGGACTGAGCACGTGGGGGTGACAGTGTAGGTCTATTCTTGTGGGCTGGGAGACTCCTCCAATGGTCAACTTTAGCCCAGGGATTCCCTACTGATCTGGCCAAATGTTCTTAGAACTGCACTGTGTCCGAGATTCTTCTTGGCCAGTCTTCCTTCCTTTCCCCATCCCTTCCCAGTAATAAGAACAGCTTCTCGGTCTGCCCGCCTCGTCCTGCTCCTCACTTTGATCCTTTGCAGGTTCTTCCCCCATTACATCTCTTCTGCACGTCTACTCCTGTCTTGGTGTCTGCTTCTTGGAGACACTAACACAGGCGTCAAGGTCAGGCAGGGTTTAAATCCCACTCCTGCCACCTACGTTGAGCCAGTCTTTCCCCGTCTCTGGGTCTCAGTTTCCTCTGATGTGAAGCAAGGAAGTTGGAATATAAGCTCTCCGAGGGTCCTTCCTGCACAGGTCTATACCAGAATCAGTCTCGTCAGGATCCATGGAGTGAATGTCCTTGGACGATGGTCAAGTACACAAGCGTTGTTCCGAGAAGCGGCCTCTGCCGAGCCCCTCACAAGGCGAGTCTCAGTGAGGAGCTCCTTCCCAGGGCTTCCACACCAGGCCCATCACACAGGGCTGCAATTGCCTGTTTTCTCCTCTGTCTCTCCAAGGGGTGCTGTGGGGGCCACACGAGTGCCCCCAGTTCCTGGAGAGGGACTGGGCTTTTTGTTCACTTCTGCAAAATGCTTAAAGAATGTTCATAATGAATGGTAAATGCTGGATCCTGGAATGCCCAGGAAACAAGGCAACTCTCCAATTACCACCAGACACCAGCAAGGAGGATCTCTGTGGCCACGGTCCTTTGGATCCACCTAAATTAACACCAACAAACCCCATGACCGGGATGCCTTTCCAGCTGCCAGGTTTCCTGCCAAGGGCTTTATATGCATTTTCTTATTGACTCTTCCCTGTATGTCTCTTCAGAGGTTCCATTACCACATCCCCATTTTACAGATGAACAAACTGAGGCTCAGGGAGGTGAAGTTGATTATCCAAGGTCACTCAACTGGGAAGGAACAAGAGTTGAGTTTCTGTTTTCGTTTTACATGTTCTAACGGCTTCTAGAGTGGAATTTCTGGGTCATATAGCAAGGGTATGTTATAAGAAACTTCCAAACTTGTTTGTAAAGTGGTTGGACCATCAGCAGTGTATGAGGGTTCCAGCTGTTCCACATGGCAGGGCTGAGATTTGAGCCAAGTCTGGGCTGACCCCAGAGACCAAATATCCACCTTTCTGGTGGTATTTCCCCTCAAACATCAGGAAACCCAGCTGGGGAGTTATGATCCTGGCTGTGTAAGAGGGAAGTCTGGCTGGGAAAAGAGGAAAGAGGTCCTGAACCTCCTCCTCCTTATCGTCATTGTCCCTTGATCCCCAGAGGGATGCTGGAGCCCCTGGGTTCCCCCCTTGCCCATGCCAACACACACATTTCTGACCCCTGGCTGTTTTTATTCCAGTGAGCCTCAGTTCCAGGCAAGGATAACAAGGATAGATGGGGGTTCAGAGCCCAGGGCTGGGGAAGTTCCCAACCCCATTAGCAGTGACCTTCGACGTGCAGATTCAGCTGGAACTAAATATTGAAGCACTTATGATATGCCTGTCCACAGAGGAAAAGATGATGCAGAAACAGGCAGAAACAGAGTCCCGATGATTTGAGCTGGAGGGAAGGTGCCTGGCAACCATTTGGTCCAATGTCTTTCCCAAAACATTAACATCAAAAGTTTCCTGCCCACACAATCCTGGGCTTAGGTCCAACCAACAAACAGAGTCCTTGTGTTGTTGAAAGCTTTGATGTTTGGTGGAAGACACGTCAATGTTTAGGAACCCCTGCAGACCCTTGGGGAACCCTTCATGTTTTGGAGAGCTTATCCTGTCCACCCACCTCATTTGATAGGAGAGGGAAGCTGAGGCCCAGAAAGGGGGAGTGATGTACCCCAGGTCATCCAGTGAGGTGAGGACCGAGCAAGGACTGGTTCCCATCACATCCATTTATTCATTGCTTATTTGTTGTCTCCTTCAGTACAATGTAAATACAGTGTAAGCTCTGAAAGATCGATTTTCCTCTCCTTTTACACATCTGTTCTCTCTCTTGGACCAAGCACAGTGTCTAGCACACAGTAGGTACTCAGTTAACATTTGATGAATGAATCCAGGTCCCCTGACTTCCCTGCTTTGCTTCACAGTTATTTGATATCTAAAGGGTGAGACAGTCGGAACACAAGTAGTAACAGATTTATTATGATTTTGTAAATGCTAAGAAGGAGATTCAGGGGACCTCCGTGGGACCTGAACTCAGCTGGGAGGTCAGGGAAGGCCTGATATAGAGATTTCAGATGAACAAGCTGATATAAGGTTCAAGGGCAGAAGCATTTCCTCGGCTCCCACGCTGCTCCTCCCAGAAGGTGTTGCCATCAGAAACTCAGGAGTCTGGCTGGAGCTGAATTACGTGGCCCAGCTGAGGACTGACTGCACCTCCCAATGACCGTCTCTGAGGACAGACGGTAACCCTTGCCCAGGAAGTGATCAGCTTAGAGAATGATATTAATCACACCAAAGCCTGGCGTTAATCGCACTGAGGCTTAACACTACACAGAATACAATGATAGTGCTCTGGTCATGGCTCTTGGAAAGAGTCCTTCTTTTTTATATATAAATATATATATTTATACTTACAAATATGTATATATATTTATAGATGAAATCCTATAATTTCATGATGTTTGTTTGCTACTGCAGGACAATATGAAAGGCAGAGGGGATGACGGGATGGCTGTTAGGGCTGCATCATGGGTACTTGAGTTCTATTTTTATGTTAGAAATTCCTCATAATCAAAAGTTTTGAAGAAATCGAGAACATGTATAATAATAATAATAGAGCCCGATGTGGGCTCAGAGCAGCAAAACCCATCATCCCTCCTCCCCACCGGCAGCCAACACTCCCCCAGCTGAAATCACCGGGCGGGCTGCACCTCTGCATGGCGGCTTCCCTGTGTTTTTCCTAAACTTTCCCTAATTGCGCTGGAACACAGGGGATCGCAGGCAGGGAATCCCTGGTCCCCGGGTCTCTTTGAAGTGTGACTCCAAGGCCTTTGCTGGGTCTTATAACTCGCAGGGTATTACAGGAGATACAGACCTGGACCAGATCCTCACAACCAACACCTCTGGCCTTCCTTTTGCATTGAGTGATGGGTAAGGTGGCAGGAGACTGGGGAGTATTTGCCATTTGCGGGCTTACGAGATCTTTGTTACGATTTCTCTCTCCGGGTGGTGTTTGCCCAGGGCACTGCCTAATACCTATATCCTAAGATTCTTCCAGTCAGTTCCCAGATCCTCCTGAGTTACCCACAAGGCCACAGCTGCAGGGAGGCTGGACCAAGTGGCCATAACAACCAGACGGAGCAGGGGCAGAGGCGGGGCACAAGGGACAGGGCACAAACATCCCTGCGCCGAGGGGAAGGGAGGCTCCCAGCACCCTACCTCTTCTCGTAGTCCAGGTCCCCCACAGACCCGTTCATCAGCTGGTTGGGCGTCCACTTCAAGGTCATGACGTCAGCTGTCTGGTGCAGGGACAGATACCCCGGCACAGCCTCCATGTCATCCCTCTGCAGAGACAGCAGGACTCAGGCCTGATCATAGCGCTGGCATCACAGTGGACACGGGCCCTGGCCCATGTGACTCAAGGGCACACAACCAGAACCAAGAGGTTGGCTCATTCCCTCCACGGCCATGTCCATCTGGAAGACCCCGAGCCTCCCTCCAGATGGCTGTGCTAAGCCAACCACCACGATGGGTTTGGTTCTACAGAGTCCAGCTGTGAAAGCCGCCCACCCCACCCTTTCATGTGGCTCAGGAGCCCTGATGCAAGGGTGGAGTCGGGGGGGATCTTCAGAACCAGGAAGGGGGCTCTGTCCTCTCAATAACACCCTTTCCAAAACGGAAGGCATGTATCTGCCATCACTGTGTCCAGTCTTAAGGGAGAAAGAGATGGCAGCCGAGTTCTGTTCCACAGATATTGCCCAGAACGCCCTCCCCAAATACCCTCTCCATACTCCCCACCCAGGAGCCCCATCCTCTGCCTTCCCAATATGCCTGCAGCGCTTCTCACCTGCTCTGCTCTATCCCAAGCGGGGTTTGGCGGAGGGGGCTGTCTCCAAGCCTCACACATGAGAGGCAGCCCTCCTCCCCCCAGATTCACCCCACAACATGTGGAGACAGACAACTAACATTTACTGAGCACCGAGGGTGTACCGAGCACGGCTCCACTCCATAAATATCTCAACCACACATGCCAGCAACCCCGGGAGGAAGCATCTTTGCCGTATTTCATCGATTCTAAGATACACAATTTTTTTTCACATTTTAGTGCACCTGAAACGGTGCATAGCAGGTTCAGTACAAATGAGTGAACTAAATGAGTGAGTGATTACAACAGAGAATGATAGATAGACAGCTGGCTGGACAGATGGATGGACAGATGAACTGGAAAACAAATGGACAAGTGCAGACATGGATTGATGATGGGTAGATGGATGGATTAATAGATGAATATAATTATGGGTGGATGGATGGAGGTAACGATGGGTAGATGAATGGATGGATGTAATAATGGGTAGATGGCTGTATGGACGTAATGATGGGTAGATGGATGGATGAATGAATGGGTGGTTGGGTGGATATAAATACAGGCCGATGGATAAAGAAATAGTGATGGATGCATGGATAGAGTGATGGGTGAATACAGAGACTGGTGGGTGGGTGGAGACTTTGACAGATGGATGAATAGATGGGTGAATGGGTGGATGGATGGATAGATGAGCAACCAGGAGCCAGAGGGAACTCCTCCTCTACAACCTGGAGCCAGACCCCCAGTGGAAGAACTGGGCCCAAGATGAACTCTCACCGGCTGAACCAGAACGTTGTTCTTGCCATAGAGCAGGGTGGCCCGGGAGTTCTGGTGCAGGGACTCTACGTAGTCACGGGCGGAGAGGGACGGCCGGTCATCCATGCTGCTGCTCGAATGCCTTTTCTGGATCTGGCAATGTGCGGGGAGGTGGCAGATGAGGTCTGGAGTGACCACCAAGGCCCCGGTCCACTCCCCACCTCCACACCAAGTCCAGAACTCAGCCAGACTCCCTCCCAGTGCCCCACCGTCCACCCCACTCACGCAGAGGGCCGGACGCTTGGTGGGCGAGTCCTGTCGCAGGTGCAAGCTGTGGATGCGGTGCCTCTGGACAAGCTCGTCAGCTGAGGGGTCCGTCCAGAAGTGATCGGAAGTCTTCATCTTGGTGTACTCCAGGGCGCAGGGCCCTACTGTGGAGCAGACAGGGGCTGGGAAGCCATCTCCCTGGAAAGTCCTCCCTCCCTTCTACCACCAGATGGACCACTTATTTCACCATCTCTCCCCTCCAGGCAGCTAGCATGACCCAGGGTCCTGCTAAAGAGAAACCAGCACAAGACCCTGAAAGCAAGAGGCAGGGAGCAGTTTTGAAGGGAGAGGCTGGAGGGAGGCGAGAGAGGCCCTTAGGAGGTGCCCCCTGGAGCTGAGACCAGAGATCCAGAGGAAGCTCAGAGCACTGGACCACTTACCCAACAAAGATGCAAGGATGGGGCCATCCACGGGGTCCATCAGGAGGGCTTCCTTCTCGTAATACTTACTAGCAAGAGAGGAAAGGACATGCAGGGTTGTATGGTGACCAGCGGAGGGTGCACAATCAACTACAACCTGAAGGTTAAGAGCAGACTGGGTTCAATGCCTCTCTGGTCACCCAGTACCTCTGTGAGCCTCAGCTGCCCCATCTGTAAAATGGGGATAATAATAATATGTCTCATAGGGCTGCCAAAGGACGTTTGAGAGAGACAACAGATGTAAGGCACTTAACACAGTGCTTGGCTATAACTGCTTAATACATGGCTTATTAATAATACATTATTATTAATGATGAGAGTAACAGGAAAAATCATTAGAAGGCTGCCGAGGCCTGGCTGTTCTGCTTCTCTTGCATCTTCCATTTCAAACATGAAGTCACTTAGAGGCTCAGATGATGTCTGCCCTTCCAATATTATTGAGGCAAACATATGCTTTTTAGCTGTGGTGTGTCCTCAAAAGCTGTAATCATAGGCCTTCCTGTCTGGAAAACTAAAGCAGATGACGCTGGCCTGACACGCTCAAAAATGCCTCCGGCCTCTGACTCTCCAAAATAACATGCAATGTTGTCAATACGTTCGTGCTGTTTTGTTTTTTGAGTTGTTGTGCACTGGTTTCTAATTCTTTGCAAACTCATACAATCTAGAAACTAACAGAACTTCAGAATTGGAAAGGACCTTGTTCTGACCTCCTGAGGGATCTCAGGCCCAGAGAAGGTAAGTGACTTGCTGGAGGCCACACAGCAGGTGGATGCAGCCTACACCCAGCAAGCTTAGCTCTTCTTCCCTTCCTACAACAGGGGGTGAAGAACACAGGATCTGGAGTCGGACTGAGTGGGAGCCCAGCTCGGCCACTCCCTCCCTCGCTGTGTGTCCCTGGGCAGGTGACTACCTTCTCTAAGCTTCGTTCGGTGCCCTCAGCTGTAAAGTGGGAAGAATGACAGAACTCACCCACTTGCGGATGCTGGGAGGAGCAAATGTCCAACTGCATGTATTAAGTCCCAACACCGTGAAGTTCTCACTAAATGTGGCAATATCATTGTAATTTTACCCCAAAGAAATCTTCAATCAACCATAAAATTGACTGAGGCAGAATGACACATCCTGGACATGCTCAACATCAAGTTTATACATTTTGGTGTCAGATCTGAAGCTAATACTTTGAGACACTTTCCAGTCCACCACTCATATTCTATTCCAAAAATCAGCACAGTTATGTGATCGTAACCTGGAAATAATGCCTTCAAATAGTAGGTAGGTTGGGAGCAAGATGTGACTATATAGGGTAGCCCCAGGGAGTTTCTTCCGGGTGATGGGTTTCTTTGGAACAGTTCTATAGCCTGAGTGTGGTGTTGGTTTTATGAAACTATGCATGTGTTAAAATTTCATAGAATTATATAGCAAAAAAAAAAAAAAGAATGTACCAATACTGTTGGTTTAACAGTATTGCATCAATGGCAATTTCTTGGTTTTAAGACTTGTACTACAGTTATGTAGGATGTTAACACTGAGGGTAGGCAAGAACCCTCTGTACTACTGTTTCAATTCTGTGTGAACCTAAAATTCAAAATACAGTGTTAATGAAGAAATAGTAGGTTGGTATTGCTGCTCAAATAAATTACTAAATAAATATGACCAACTTTTTCAGCGGGAAAACACAAGGTCATATGCCAAAGGCAATTAACTACAGAGACCCTGGACCCATAACAAGACAGGGGGCAGAGATGTGTTATAATTTACTAGAAGGTGAAGAGGTGAACTGGAACTCCAGAGCCTGGATTTCTTTCAGTTCCTCTCCTGCCTCTGGGCCTTTGCACCTGCTGTTCCCTTTGCTGAGAACACTCTTCCCCACACTGTTTCACAGTATCCCATCTTCTGGGATACTTTCCCTGACCACCCAGAGGAAGTTAAACACCACCCACCTGTCCTGGTACACTCATCACAAATTATCACAATTATTATTTGCCTGTTTTCCCTGCTACAATGTGAGCTTCATGAGGGGAAGGACTTTGGTTTGTACTTTCATACATATTTTCCTAGCAAAGAATAAAAGATGAGAACAATGATACCCACTCTGTGTGAGGATGTGGTTAAACAGGCATTTTCACATACTGAAAGATGGAAAGATTCTCAGATATATTTCTTTCTTTCTTCCATCCTCTCTGTCTCTCTTGCTGGAAAGGGGTGCTGGCCACGAGGAGTCTCAGATCATAGATCCTTCAGTAGATCTCCACTGTTCTTTTCATAATATCCAAGTTCTTAAACATGACAGGCAAGACCAGTGTATCCCCAACATCTAGGTTAGTGCCTGGCACATAGTATATGCTCATTAAATATTTATTGGGTGAATGAATGGATGCACGGATGAATGTTTGCCAAGAGGACTTACACTGTAAAACCTTTATACCATGTCAATCTGAGCTAGGAGAGAAAATGTAAAAAATATCACTATGCATTTCCAAAATGCTGTGTACTCACTAACTCCTTTTCTCACCTCTTCTCCAGAGTGGCAGCAATTCCCATCCTGTCCCATTCACCAGAAGAGACAACAGAGGCACAGAGAAGCTAAGTGAGTCCCCTAGGGCCACATAGTGAATAGACTGTGGGCTTCGTTCATGGGAAAAGGAACATCTCTAAGATTGCAAGATCCTTACACCCCACCCCAATTCCAGAGACCCTGAATTGCTATTAAGCACCCAAATATTCCCAAGGTTCTAAGCTAGGCTAGTTCAGAGTCAAACATCCAGAAGGCCCTTATTTAATCACCTTCACATCAAGTGTATATCAAGGGGGCAAAGGATAAGGAGCTTTGCGTGAGAGAGTGCAATTCCTAAGAAGGCCAGCAGGTGGTGGCAGAGCGCACCCAGGTGTCTTCCGCTCACCTGCTGTTTTCCACAAGGTAATGAACAATTTTGTCCAGGACCTTCTCAAACAAGGCTGTACGGATCCACAGGTGCTTGATGGCGAGTGGGGACAGGTTGGGCAGTTTTGGCAGCTTTCGCACATTCTCCTGGAGGCCCTGTATCTGGTTTCGCCTTCAAGACCAGTAAAGGAAGAGAATAGATATTCACAAAAGAGGAAATCCAACAGGATCAATATGCAAATAGGAAAGTGTCCAACTTCTCTAAGAAATCAAGGAATGTCAATTAGAACAACAACAAGAGCCCATATTGCTCCTGGAGAATGGGAAAAGAGTTGAAAAAATAATACCGAGTGAGTGTGAAGCTGTGGTAAAACTGACGCTCTCCTACATTGTGGATGGGTGAGCCAGATGCTCATACTGAAATGTCTTTGTTTTTTTAACATCTTTATTGGAGTATAATTGCTTTACAATGGTGTGTTAGTTTCTGCTTTATAACAAAGTGAATCAGTTATACATATACATATGTTCCCATATCTCTTCCTTCTTGCGTCTCCCTCCCACCCTCCCTATCCCACCCCTCTAGGTGGTCACAAAGCACCGAGTTGATCTCCCTGTGCTATGCGGCTGCTTCCCACTAGCTATCTATTTTACCTTTGGTAGTGTATATATGTCCATGCCACTCTCTCACTTTGTCACAGCTTACCCTTCCCCCTCCCCGTATCCTCAAGTCCATTCTCTAGTAGGTCTGTGTCTTTATTCCTGTCTTGCTCCTATTGAAATTTCTGTCTCTCTCTTACTTTCTCTCTCTCTTGGCTGGAAAAGAGTGCTGGCCAAGAAGAGTCTTGGATTATAGATCTTTTGGTGGCTCCCCATTGCCCTGGAGAAGGAAGCTTTTTAACATGACTAGCAGGGCACTCCATGACCTTGCCCGTTTGCCTCTCCAGCCACCTCCTTACCACTCTCTGCCTCTGACCCCATGATCCAGCCAGACAGAGATATCTGTGGATCCCTGAGGCTGTGAAGCTCTCATATGAGGACTTTCGTGAGCTGCTGCTTCTTCCCGGCTTCCCCCGCCCACCCTATTCCCTGCCTGACTCTTTCTCACTCTTGAGGTCTCAGCGAGGGCACCCCCTCCTACAGGAAGCCCTCTTGCACCAGCTGAAGCTGGGGAGGGGCCCCTCCTCTGTGTTCCCTCAACCTCTGCAGCTTAACTTCCCACTCACTTCTCTGTCTTCCCCTCCGCACTGTGACCTTGAGGGTATGGACAATGCAACTGCTTTTAAAATAAAATATTGAGTCTACCAAGTGGCAAGCCTTGGCCCTTTTTCACGCCTGTATCTCCAGGGCCCAGCACAGTGCCTGGCATATACAAAGGGCTCAGTAAATATGTCCATGAATGAATAATTGCACAAATGAATGAATGGACACCTGGAATGGACATCTCTCATTCCTCCATTAGAAAGTTGCTCCCAATGTTATGGAAGGTCCATGGAAATCCATCCCTTTTAAGAAGTTATCAGCAAACACCTGGGAATTTAGCAGATGGATTGGAAGGCACCTAAAGACCAGGTGGCTGAGGAGTCAGATTCCAAATGGGAGTTGGCAATGCCAAATCCACAGCCTTACCCATCATGCAGTTCTGGCCAGCAGCCCGGGGCTGGCAGGGCCTAAAGGGCAAGGAAAGGGCCATTTCTCATCCAGTGAAGTAGAGTAACCACTCATGGCAGAGAGGGCAAACACATGACATGCACGCCTCTCTCTCCCTTCTGTTGCCCATAACAGGCATGGCTAATCAATCCATGCCCTCTTTCCCATGTAGTCCACTCACAGCTCCAGAATCTTTCACAACACAACTCTCTGTGCAGCTACTAGGACCAAATGGGTTTGAAACCTATTTGCTATCCCTGACCAGGCTCCAGGTAGAGGGTTTGGCTGTGCAGTTGGGACGCTGGGGGTGGCTCGGGTGGAAGGCCCTCATGTGCACACTCTCAGGCCATGAGCCTCCCCCCAGTACACACAATCAGCCACTAAGACAACATCCCCTTCAATGGCTGCTTCACTGTGAGCATCTGTCCACACAGACAGAGACCATGTTGGTTATGTTAAACTTTGATCTTCCTGCATTTGGCACAGGTTTGGCTCAGGGTAGGCACTTATTCATTTTACAGTTGTTTCTTGGGCATCTCCCAGGTGCTGAGCACTGTCTCAGACACTGGGGACCTAATGGGGGATAGCACAGGTGCAGCTGCCTGCCCTCAAGGAGTTCAGAGTCAAGTGGGGGAGACAGACAACAATCAAGTAAACAGTAAACGAATGAATGAATGAATTACAGACGGTGATAACACCTGGGAAGACAATACACAGAGGGATATAAAAGAGAAAAGGGGTGAGGGGTGAAATTTACCATTAATTAGCGGAAGGCCTGAGGATGACAAGGAACCAGCCATGGAAGATGAGGGGTGTGAACTGGGTGGAGGGTACAGTGTGTGCAAAGGACCTGGCGGGTTGGAGAAGCAGAATGGAGAGTGGAGAGGGTGCAGGCTCTCACCGAGCCCGGGGAGGAGCAGGGGCTATCCTCTGGGGGTACCCTAGCCTGTACCCCGTTCTCAGCACTTACGCGCTCTCGATCAGCTGCTCCAGGTCCTGCACCTTGCGGCTCAGCTCCTCTGCTGGCGGGAAGCTCTTGCCCACTTTCATGAAGAGAGCTGCGATCTTGTTGCTGCGCAGGAAGCCAGCCGCTCGCCTCCGCAGGCCATGCAGGACGCAGGCCTCCACAGCCGCTGCAGGGACACAATGATCAGCAGGCCCTGCCCATGCTTCCCAGTGCCCAGCCTGGCTCTGAGCTTCCAACACACACAGGTACCTTGAAGATCCGGGGACCCCAGAATCACAAATTTCGTGACAGCATCATAGCAAAAAGCATGTATACCTCTCCACCATCCAGCCCATCAAAAAGGAGCAAGGGGGCTTAGTGGTGAACCCACGCAGGCCGCCCAAAGTCAGATTATCTCTGTTCACATTCTCTCCTGGCCAATAACCAGCTGTGTGACAGGGGTCAATTACTTCCCCTCCCTGTGCCTCAGTTTCCTCATCTGTAAAACGGGGATGGTATGAACATTAACCTCGTGAGGTTACTGTTAGGATGAGGTGGAAAAAATGCACGGAAAGCACTTTGCCAGAGCCTGGCACATAGTGTGTGCTTTACGAATGTTAGCTATTACTCCTGTCAGTGAGGGAGGGGAGCCTGGACCATGTGACTGCTGAGCTCTATTCCGGTTAGGGAGTCACACTGTTGTCACTACTACTGTGACTCCAGTAACAGCTAACATCATGGATCTCATCTGAGCTCTGCCACAGCCAGGCAGAAAGTAAAACCATCCATTTTTCAGATGTGGAAACTGAGGCTCCCAGAGGTAAACTGAACTGTCCAGGGCCACCCAGCAAATGAGTGATGGAGCTGGGATTCAAACCCACATCTGAACCCAAGGTGTGCTCACAACACTTGTGCCTCCACAAAGGGCCTTTGAAGAGAGGATTTAGTCATAATCTTCCCATTTCTGTGTTTCCCCTGGAGGCCCTGCCCAGTCCTCCTCAAATAAGAGACCTAGGGTGTAGCCTGGGTTCTACCACTAACTTGCTGTGTGACCTTAGGCAAATAACTTTCCCCCTCTGGTCCTCAGTGTTCCCTTCTAAGAAACAGACCCTGTGCAGGCCATTCTGATGGCCCCTATCTTATATCTGATACTCTCAGCAGCCTTTATTTATCTTCTTACTTTCCGTCTTACACAGCAGACTGGGAGCTCTCTGGTATGCACTGGAGCATAATCAATGTTTATGGGAAAATGTTAATTTATAATAAGAGCTACCCCTTCTTGGGCATCTACTCAGCCAGTGTTAAGGTTTACCTTCCCTGATCCCCGTGGCAAAACTCATTAAGCAAGTGTTCTAGTTACTGTCTTTTCAGAAGAGCACACCAGCACTCAAGAGCCTGGCCAAGGGCTTCCCTGGTGGCGCAGTGGTTGGGAGTCCGCCTGCCGATGCAGGGGGTGCGGGTTCGTGCCCTGGTCCGGGAGGATCCCGCGTGCCGCGGAGCGGCTGGGCCCGTGAGCCATGGCCGCTGAGCCTGCGCTCCACAACGGGAGAGGCCACACAGTGAGAGGCCCGCGTACCGCAAAAAAAAAAAAAAAAAAAAAAGGAGGTTGGCCAAGGTCATGCCATGTGCAAGGAGAAATACTGAGAGGTTTCAGTTTAATTGCTTGTGTTGCTTTTGTTGTTGTTGTTAGCAATGACTTGGCTTTGAAGGATTGTTCACATGTTGCCTAATCTGCTCATGGATTTAAAATATTCTGGGTGATGATCTCTAAAATATCTTCAGTTTTGCTTACATACCCAGAACTTTCATTTCTTTATACTGATTAAGTTCATGATCCATTCTGGCTTGGTAGACATTATTCCATTCTTTCCAACAATGGCTCATAAGGAACAATGGACAAAAGAAACCTCAGGGACATCCCTCAGGTCTCATTTAGAGCCAGCAGATTTCTCTCACCCCCAAACTCTGATCAGAGTTAGAGAATTATTATGATTTTTATCACTCTCTAGTCTTCTAAGTCTTTAATTGGTAGGTATGCTAGTGAGTCCCAAAATAGACATGCAAATCATGTCTTTTGCAAATAAAAATGTCCAGGAGAAAAAAGAAAGCCAGAGATACATATCTATATTTATATAGAGAGATATATATTCCCATATATATGTGTATATATATGTGCACGCATAAATGTGTATTTTTTTTTTTTTTTTTTTTTTTTTTTTTTGTTGTATGCGGGCCTCTCACAGTTGTGACCTCTCCCGTTGCGGAGCACAGGCTCCGGACGCGCAGGCTCAGCGGCCATGGCTCACGGGCCCAGCCGCTCCGCGGCATGTGGGATCTTCCCGGACCGGGGCACGAACCCGCGTCCCCTGCATCGGCAGGCAGACTCTCAACCACTGCGCCACCAGGGAAGCCCATAAATGTGTATTTTTATACATAACGTAACATCTTACAGAAAAACCCGAATGAACTTTTTGGCCAACCCAGTATATACATAAAACATATTTCTGGGACTTCCCTGGTAGTCCAGTGGTTAAGACTTGGCGCTTTCACTGCCATGGGCCCAGGTTTGATCTCTGCTCAGGGAACTAAGATCCCACAAGCCAGGAGGTGCAGCCAATATATATATATATATATATATATATATTTAAATAAATGCATTATCACCTAAAAAAATAAGATCTTGCCCAAGGTCACCCAACCAAGAAATGGCAGCGGTGGGATGTGAACAGAGGTGGGCTGCAAGGGGCTGAGCTGACGTCAGTGGTCTCCCAGGTCATGGCATGTGCTCGGCCAGCTGCAGGCCCATGGGTGGTGTCCCCGGCCATCTGGATGGAGGCTGATGGGCCCCTCTTTAGGGCCAAGACCGTGAGGGGGGCATTACAGCTTGTCCTTTGTTATGAGACTCCAATCACGAAATAAAAAGGTGTTCAGGGAGAAAGAAAAACTCCCACGTATACGTACACACTGCTTAGGCACTGAATCTGACTTCAGGGACACGGTAAGACACCTGTCTCTAGCCATTGTGAAAGTACAGTAAGAACCTGGCAGCGAGGTTATTCCTGGAACCCTGTGGGCCTCGCAGGTTCAAGGAGAAAAGTCTCAGTCACACTCTGAGCCTGCCTCCTTTGCTGAGCCAGCTGGAAGAGATCCCTCGGGATGTGTCTATGGCTCTTGATTCCTTTCATTTTTTTAAGTCCTCATTCATCCTCTCTCTTTACCTGGGTGAGGAAAGGATGTAGAGCCCATCCCTTAGATGCAAGACCCTTGGTCGCTTGGGGTAGGGTCAGTGCGAACGGAACCCACGGGAGGGAAGGCATCCTTCTGTGTCAACCATGATTACCTTTTCCCAGGGTGCAGATGTCATTCTTAATTTCTTCTCTACTTCCAAATCTTTTCTCTACTTCCAAATTCCCTAATGGAGTCCCTTTAGAATCCAAAAATAACTTCGCAGTTAAAAAGCAAAAGAATGACATGAGAACTTTGCTCAAAGAAAGACGCCACATCCCCAAGGCAGCCCACAGAGGGAAAAAAAAGCCGCTTTTCAAGGCCACGGGCCACTAACTCACCACAGAAAGAGATGATGTGGCTGCTGTCTTCATGGACAAACTTGCGCGTGACGGCTTCCTCCATAATCTGCTTCACCTGGAAGGCAGAGGCACCAGAGGGGGAGACCCAAACCCAGTCGGGGTGCAGACACTCAAAGGGCTACATCACCCCCCACGGTGTTCTCAGGCTGCTTGGGATGTTTTGGTAACTGCTTTCCTTCCACATCCTCCCTGCTGTGTTTTCTGTAGGGCTAGGGCCTGTGGCCTCTGATAGCTGCACACTTCACACTGAACTAAATTATTTTTTCAGGCTCTCTGCACAGTGGGCTTCTCTTGAGGTGTCACGAAAAATGTCCTCTCCTTCCTGACTGTCCACATCATCTAAGGCATCCCACCTCTAACTCCTTCCATCCCCTGTTATGGTTTCTTCAGAGTACTTCCTGTCCTATTTGTTTATTGTCTGTCTCCATCTTCTACAATATAATTTCCCCAAGGGCAGGGCCTTGTCTGCCTTTTTTCACGGCTGTATCCATGGAGGCTAGAACAGTGCCTGGTCCACAGTAGGTCTCCATAAATATTTTCTAAGTGAGTGGATGAATGAATGAATGAATGAAAGGGGTATATTACAAAAAACAGGAAGGTGTAGTATGAAAAATCAGCCCTGGAATCCTGTAGACCACAGTTCAAACCCCTGCTCAGGTACCTACCAGCTGGATTTGTGATCTTATTTTGGGAAACAGAGGCTTAGCAACGTGTAGAAATTCACCCAGAAACGTAGAGCTGGCCCAGAGTGGAGACAGAATCCAAGCTGGGTCTGACCCCCCAGGCTGTGTGTTTTTCATACTACATTCACTCATTCAACAAATATTTATTGAACACCTGTGATGTGCCAGGCACAGGGGACACAGCGCTGAAAGGGCAGTCATGCCCCTGCTTATGGAGGTGGCCCTTTGGTGGCCTGAATGTCCTTCTGCTCTGCTGGATTCTGGGCCCCACTGTGTCTGGAGTCACTGTAGTACTTTAGCAAAGTGTTTCTCCCCTCTAAGGCCTCAGTTTGCCCACCTGGAGGTTGAGGAGGTCAGAAGAGATGACCTCAAAACCTGGTCCCCGCTCTACATCTCTGGGGCTGTGACGTGGGGATTCGGAATCCACCCGCATCGATGAGCCCCTACTCCCTTCTGGCTGCCCTGCAGCCCACCTACACTCGGCCTGGCCAGCCCATCCATGCGCCTGTCTGAGAGTAGTCTCAGGCTCTCAGTGTCCCTCTCTCCCTTCCTTCTGATTGCCTTCTGGAGGGGAAGACAGAACCCAAAGCATCCTTGGCCATGTTCTCCGGAAAAACACATGGCAGTGACCACCTGAGAGCTGACACAGCACCTCCCCAGACACAACCAAGTCAGCACCCGCACCGTGAACAGCTCCCGGCCACCAAGCCCAGCAAGCTCTAAGCCTGGTTTTGCCAGCAGCATTTCAAAGTCTGAAAACTATCTAACTGAGCCTGTGGAACTGGTCCCAATTACAAATGGGGAAACTGAGGTTCAGGAAGATGAACTAGCCCACCCAAGGCCACACGGCTAGGAAGCAGCAGAGCTGGAATTCCAACTTATAAAAATGTTTCTCATTTTGGCTCCAGCTGCCATATCCTGACCCGTCTAGCTACTAGCTGTATTTCCTCAGGCAGCTCATGTCGCCTCTCTGAACCTTAGTTTTCTCACTGGGTAAAGGGCTTGTAGGAACAGCACCTACAAGGGGCAATGGGAGGACTGCACAAGGTAATGCACCGCATGTGCTGAGTACAGAGCCTGGTGTGCAGTGTACCTGTGATAAACGTTAGCTGCATGCAGGTCATTGCCCTACCGAGAACCTCACACCTGGCCTCCTTTACCGTTATTCTGGTCCTGCCTGAAACATCACCTGTTAAGATTAAATTTCCTTGCTTGGGGGCCCACAGTGGCTGCTTTTTGTAACATCCATCAGATTTGTGATGATTTTGTCAGCATCTGTTCCCCCTGCCAAGCTGTGGACCCCATGAGGGCAAGCACTCCGTGTCTCTCTGCTTAACAACTGTGGTTCCAGCACATAGTAGGTGCTCAATAAAGTTCTGTTTGAGGAATGAATGGCTTGAAAGATCATGATTGACTTCTGCTTTGGTAGAATATTCTAGTTGAAAAACATGCTTTCTTGTCACTATAATCATGGGTAAACGGAGTAGCAGTATAATGACCCCTGGAGCAAACAAAGGCACAGAGAGGCGGAGTAACCTGCCCAGAGTCACACAGCCGGTGACGAACGGATTCAGGGCTTGGACCCAGGTTTATCCGACTCCAGGGGTTGAGCCCCTTCTACAACATGCCGTTAAGCCCACATGGTCTCAGAGCATTTGTCCCCCTCTCTGCCCTCCTCAGCCTCAGGTACCTGCCTCCCTCTTTTCTCTGCTCCCAGCACCTAGACTTGGACATCCTTTGGGAATAGAGGCAGAGGGAGTGAGTTCAGGCCAAATAGTGGCGACAGTAGACTGTCAGGGAGGCATGGGGTGGGTGTCCAGGCAGCTGGATCGGGAGGACTTTCGAAAGCACAGTGAGTAATCAACAGCCAAGAATCGGGAGCCAAGCAGACGTGGGTTCAAATCCTGGCTCAGCCACTTACTAGCTGTAGGAGCTTAGGCAAACTCCTTTACCTATAGCTCCAATTTCTACAGAATCATTTCACTGACTCTTTTGGCTCCACCATTGAAACAGACTTAGAGTCCAACCATTTTTCCTCCCCTCCACCAGCACTGCCCAGGTGCCAGTGATGCTGGTCCAAGTCATATCTCTCCTAGATTGACACTGTAACCTCTCACTGGTCTCCCTGCATCTACATCCTAGAGGCTGTCTTAACAGCCTTAACAGTGTCCAGAAGGATCTTGTTAAAAGGTAAGTCAACAGAACAACCAGACAGAAGGCCGATAAGGAAACAGGGGACTTGGACGACATTATAGACCAACTGGACCTAACAGACACATGGACTGTCCAACCAACAAGAGCAGAATACACACTTTTCTCAAGTGTACATGGAATAGTCTTCAGATTAGTGTGTTAGGGCACAAAACAAGTCTTAATAAATTTTAAAAGACTGAAATCAAAGAAAGTATCTCTTCCGATCACAATGGAATGAAGCTAGAAATCAACAGCAGAAGGAAAACTGGGAAATCCAGAAATAACTGAAAATTTAAACACACACTTAAACAATGAGTCAAAGAAGAAATCACAAGAAAAATCAACAAACGTCTTGAGACAAAAGAAAATGAAAACACAACATGCAAACATTTATGGGATGAAAGGGAAGCAGTGATAAGAGGGAAATTTACAGTTGGAAATACTTACCTTAAAGAATAAAGATCCCAAATCAGCAATCTAACTTTACACCTTAACGAACCATAAAAGAATAAACTAAACCCAAAGCTAGCAGAGGGGAATCAAGATTAGAAATAAACAAAATAGAGAACAGAAAAAATTAACAAAAGCAAGAGTTGGTTCAAACAATCAGCAAAATTGACAAACCTTTAAGCTGGACTGACTAAGAAAAAAGGAGAGGGCTTCCCCTCTGAGAACCAGCCCTCGGATACTGAGTTCAAGGTGGAGAGAGCTGCAGGGATGGAGTAAGACAGTCCTGCCCTGAAGGGGCCCTTAGTCCAAAGAGCCACAAGCTAAGAGAGGTGGGAGGTAAGTGCGATGGGGACCAGCAGAGCTCCTCGGGTGGGGCCCAGAAGCACCAGCACTGGCACCGGCTGGGAACTGGTCAGAGATACAGATGCTCGGCCTCACCCTGGACCTACTGAATCAGAAACTCTGGGGTGGTGATCAAGCCCTCCAGGTGATCTCAAGCACGCTCAGACTGTACTCAAGGATCTAAGGGGATGGAAAAGGAGAGGCGGGGAAAGTGGGGAAGGGTGGGGGAGGATATAAAATATAAAATAAGGAGCTGCCCCCAAATCCTTAAGAAAGAGGTGTAGCAGTCACAGCTGTCTCTGGGGACCCTCCCCACACAGGCTGCCCCTTCTGGGAACCTCTCCCTCCCACCCTGATCAGACTGGGGGCAGTAGCGGGTCCTGGTTCCCCAACGTTAATATCACGGGGTGCTGCATGCTTCCTGGGGCCTCACAGCATCCTTCCCTTGCCTTAGTCAACAGCCCTTTATTAAATTCACCTTGGGAAGCACTTGCTTCCTATCGGCACCCTGACTGCACACACACATTGTCTCAACTCCAGAATCTGCAGAGCGGAGAAGGCCCTCTGCTTACAGCTGTGGATTCTGAAATTCAAAGGGTCACACAGCTGGGAAGCCGGCTGCAGGGAGGAGCCCGTGGCTGCCTGGCTCTGGGCCTCTTGTCCTGGGGATGGATCTGGGGGTGGGTGGTGGAGGGGAGAATGCAGCACCCAGGGTGTTCTCAGCCTGAACAAGGGGTTCCAGCGAGTGAGGGCCCCTCCCCACCTCCGTTGGCTCCCAGCTGTGGGCTAGAATATCTTCCCAGAATTTCATAACAGGCTGACAGCCGGAGGCCAGGAGAGGAAATTAAAAAGCAATGCTGTGGGAGCCTCCCCCAGAAGGTCACTGAGAGTCTTGCAGAAGAGGGCATGGTCTCGCCGCAAGAAGAAAGAGGCTGCTGCCCACTCCTGCGAGGGGGGGACCCATCCCCGGGGACAGGTCAGCACTGGGGGTGGGGGAAGAGGGTCTGGCAGCTGCAGAAGACTTCTGAAATTAGCTCAACCACCTTCCCCCTCTCACACCCCCAGACATGGTCTTGAACTTGGTCCACGTTGGAGGCAGACAGACTGAGGGACCGTGGGGTGGTTTGGAGACAGTGGCAGTGGCAGTGTGATTTTCTAAGCTTTGGACCAGGAATCCCGCCCCATTTGGGCGGCACAGAGGCAGTGACTATGGTTGGCGCCACTCTAGAGCCACACAGACCTGCATTCTCATCCCAGCCCGGCCACTCACGTCCAGTGTGAGCTCGGTCGAGTCGTGCCCCTGCTGGCACCTCAGTTTCCTCATCTGTAAAGGGGAACCTATCACCCCCTGGGGCTGTGCTGAGAATTAAATGCGATGTGACTGGTGAAAGGGCAGGCCGGGCTAGCTCACAGTAGAAGCTTTATGACGCTAAAGCTTACCCTCACTTTTTTGGGCACTCGCTGTGTTCCGGGGACTATCTGTAAGCACAACCTTAATGAGGTCATTTCCCAAGTTATTCCCATTTTATAGATGGGGAAACTGACACACAAACATTAGCTAACTTGACCCAGGTCATGCAGAGGCAGCAGGATTCAGACCCAGGGCCTTTGTTCTAACAAATACTTTGTCTGTCACTGCAGAAGCAGAGGCCACTGTGAACCAAATGCTTCTGTTATTCTCCTTTTGTTTTGTCATTCTGCTTTTGTTATTAGAATAAAAGAGAATGTATACTAAGAGCATCTACGAAGTGCCAGGTGATCTGTATAGAACGTCTGATTTAATCCTCTTGAGAGCATTATTATCCCCATTTTAGAGATGGATAAAGTGAGGCACAGAGAGTTTATACAACTTGCCTGTAGGTCACACAGCCAGGACTTGAAGCCAGGTCTGACGGCCTGACCTGAAGCCCTGCCTCCAGCCCTGCCCAATGCTGGGTCAGGCCCTCTGAAATCCCAAGGTGCTGAGAAACCTGTGAGGAGGGATTCTCCAGTGTCTCCCAACTTGGGGATGGAAAGAGGCACTGAACTGGGAGTCAGAAGACCTGGGTCACCTGGATGTGACTCTGCCAACTACATCCCACTGTGGGGACCCTTCAGAGGCAGGGGGACCTCAAAGGTCACAGTGGTCGGGAAACTGTGATCCCTCTCCAGCTCCATTCTAAGGAGTCCTCCAACAACTGCTTGCATTTCTCCAACGACGGGGAGCTCACTCTTTTTGGAACCAGCTTCTCAGCTCTAAGGACAGGATGTGAGGAGGCAGTTGAGAGAGGCTAAGAGCCCAAGAGGTGGAGTCACTGACCTGGGGTCCAATCCTTGGCCACTCACTGCCCACATGATGCTAGACAAGCTTCCCCATCTGTAAAATGGGGTGGATGGTCTTAGCACCCCTACCTCACAGGGGTAATGTGAGGCTTGAATGAGACTGTGGAGACTGTACTTGGCACACAGTAGGGATTCTACAAACAGTAATGACTCTTGACATGACAGTGACGGTCAGGTTCACTGAGTGGCCCACGGTGGATATCCATGAGGGTTAGTTAGTTAGGTGAATGGCCAATTGCTAAGGGGCCCTTTCAGCTCTATTCACCAACCCCAACTTCCTCTGGCTGTGGCCCAGCCGTGCCTCCACATCAGGCCTCAAAGCACCTACCCCACCCCACCGCTGGCCCCACCCGGCAACCATTCAGAAATATGCCCTGCCCTCCCCCATCCCTCCCTCCCTCTACCTGCAAATATTTAAACAGCATAAAAGGAGGATTAATCTCAGGAGGGAGACAGGGAAATCCGGACCAATCTGCAAAGCCGGAAGGGGGGCTCCTGGTGGCTCCCCGGGCTGCCCTGTGTCTCTCCTCCTCACACCTGCCACCTGCGCACACCCAGGTACCCTCATGTTGCCCACCTGGAACCCTGCCAGCTTCCAAATCGACTTGCTCCTCCTCCCTGACTCTCCACACTGTGCTGTGTTCACTCCTCTAAGCCCCGATGGGAATCACATGGCCCAGTATGCAGGGCTGTCACAAGGATTACGGAAAATACAGGCAGGGGACCTCAAACGAGACCCAGCACACAGCTGGCACCATATAAAGGGAGGCATTTTAGTGACGTGAGTAAGAACATGGGCTTGGGAGCCACCAGGCCCAGGTCAAACTCCAGCTCTGCTGTTCGCTGGGGGACCTCGGGCCTCGGTTTCCTCATCTGTGAAATGGGGATGATGTTTGCACCACCTCACAGGGGTGCTATGTGAGGATTCCACAGACAAAACAGGCACAGTGCTCAGAACCGCCCTGTCTAAAACGGAGTCTCTTGCATGGCACCCTAGAACTTATCACAGTCTGATCGTCACTACACGTCTGTGGATTTATTCGTTCAGTGTCCGTCTCTCCCAAGTAAACCTTGAGCCCCTCGGACAAGCAGTTCAATATATATTTGGTGATCACTTTGATTATACCAATAACACGAATACCAGTAGCCGATGCTTATGGAGCTGGGTTCCAGGCAGTGTCCTAAGCCCCTTTGATGCCTGATCTCGTTTGCTATGTGTGTAAGGCTGGGGTCAGCAAACTTCTTCTGTAGTAAGTCAGACAGCAAATACTTCAGGCTTTAGGATAGCGGTGCCATATAAAATACAGGATGCCCAGTAAAATCTAAATTTCAGATAAACAAGAAATACATATATATATTTGGTATAAGTATGTTCCAAATAGCGAATGGTAAATACTTTTGCTAAAACATTACTGTTTCCCTGAAAGTCAAATGTAATTGGGCTTTCTGAATTTTCATTTGCTAAATCTGGCAAACCTCTTTTTTAGACCGCGTACAGTCTACGTCACAGAGTCTCTTCTGCTTTTACAACCCTCTGTAATGTAAAAAGCACTCCTGGCTCAAGGGCAGCACACAAACAGGCTGCATTTGGGCCACGGGGACCCCTGCTTTAAAGCACCCAGCACAGTGCCTGTGGCACATAGGAGGCCTAAATAAACATCACCAGAGCTGCCACCTGCTCGGCGGAGGCCTTAGAGCATCCGCACACCAGCTGGGGTCTCAGGCGGTAGGTGCCTGGTGGTGCAGGTGGGTGAGTAATGCTTAGGTAGCAACAGCTTCTGAGATGGAGGCCCCTAGGCAGCCTGACTCTTACATCTACAAGAAACTCACGGTGGAGAGGACTGTTAGATTAGGATGCCTGGAGGGCCTTCGAAATGGTTTTAAAAATAACTCTCAGGGACTTCCCTGGTGGTGCAGTGGTTGAGAATCCGCCTGCCAATGTTCGAGTCCTGGTCTGGGAAGATCCCACAGGCCGCGGAGCAACTAAGCCAGTGCACCACAGCTACTGAGGCTGTGCTCTAGAGCCCGTGAGCCACAACTACTGAGCCAGCGCACCACAACTACTGAAGCCCACGCGCCTAGAGCCCGTGCTCCGCAACAAGAGAAGCCACCACAATGAGAAGCACGTGCACCACAACAAAGAGTAGCCCCTGCTCGCCGCAACTAGAGAAAGCCCGCGTGCAGCAACGAAGACCCAACACAGCCAAAAATAAATAAAAAACAAAACAAAACTCTCAGCATGTGGGGAAAGTGGGGAGAAAAGGGGGGTGGCTCAAAGGCCCCCTCGACAATGACTGGGGTGAGGGGGGTGAGAGGTGGATAGGCTGGGCCACTCTGCAGGCACCCCGGATGCTGAGAACAAGAAGCCGATACCTTAAGAGGCCAGTATTTCCAGCTCTGCCTCAGAACGTAGGTCCCCAAAGGCAACGCAATGGGCTCACCTCCACGCCTTTGCCTAGGTGGTGCCTTCTGCCAGATGCCCCTCCCTGCATGCTCCAGCTGGCTAACTGCAACTCAGGCTTCAGCCCAGGGGTCCCCTCCTCCTGGGAGCCTTCCTGGACTTTCCATACCCCAAGCGGGGATAAGCATGCCTCTTCCACGTTCCGCTAACACCTGCCTTCCCATAACGTATCACATGAACCAAAACTGTCAAAACTGACTGCTCAGTCAGTCAACATTCACAGAGCGCCTCCTATGTGTGCAGCATTAGGTGGCAAGCAGATAGAGTCCCTGTCCTCATGGAGGTCACAGTCAAGCAAGGTGGAAAGACATTAACTAAATCACACCAACGGGTAGATAATGACGAAGTGAGACCAGTTCTCTGCAGTGAAAGAACTTGGTTCTATGAGAACAGATAACAAGGAAACTGGGTGGGTGGGGAGGTCAGGGAGGGCTTCCTGCAGGAGGTGACGCTCAAGATATGAAGTACAAGTAGAAATGAACTTTCTGGGCTTCGGATTCACCAACTCTAAAGCATAGGGAAAAAAAATTCCTCCTGCTACTGCCCCCACAGAGGTGCCCTGGAGCTCAAAGGAAGGAACAGATGTACGGACAGTGTGGCAGGGAAAAGCACTACATGGGAATAGCTGGCGGCTCTGTATTTTTTAATTTGATATGGGCGAGGCACGCAGGAGGTGAGAGTTGGGAGGGGCTGGAACAGGGCTGAGGCTGATGGGTGGGGCGGGGCGGGGGGAGGGAAAGGAATATTTTGGGAAGCTCCAAAGCAGACACAGATGTGGGGGCTGGATGGGACCGCCTGGCAAGCTATAACTATTCCCATGGTGTGGCTCCACCTGCCTTTCCTGCCAAATCCTGTCCCTTCCCAGTCACACGTGCATTCCTTCTGTGTGACCCATGTGACTCCCACCACCTGACATTCGCTTCTGCAGTACCCTCCACCTGACATCCCCACCCACCCTTACATCCACCTCCAGCTCTGGAAAAACCACCCAGTGCTCCAGAACCAGATAATGTGACCTTCTTACTCCCTCCTGAGACCCCCTCGAGTTGATGTGATGCCCCCTCCCTTTCCCAACTCCTAGAGTAACACCCACTGCACAGCCATGAGCACTGGACTCTGGAATCAAACTTCCAGAATTCATATCCCAGCTCATGCACGCATGATCTCGGGCAACTCATGTCCCTTCTCTGAGCCTCAGCATTCTCATCCATAAAATGGTGTTATTCATATTAGTGTTATATTAGTATTTGTATTAGAGATTAGTATTGTCTCAAAGGCATAAAATAATACATTTTGTACATTTTGTAGCAATATATCTTGGATCTGTCTCTGAAGGCAAAAGAAATAAAAGCAAAAATAAACAAATGAGACCTAATTAAACTTAAAAGCTTTTGCACAGCAAGAGAAACCATTGACGAAACAAAAAGACAACCTACGGAATGGGAGAAAATATATGCAAATGATATGACCGATAAGGGGTTGATATCCAAAATATATATAAACACCTCAGACAACTCAATATAAAGCATTAAACACAATAGCAGCTACATAGTAGGTGCTTTATGCATTTGTTTTATGTAAGAACAACCAGCATTTATTTATAAAGTGCTCACTGTGTGCCTGGCACTGTGTATAGGGGGTTTATCTCATCCAATCCTTGTGGCAATTTGGAGAAATGGATACAATTAGCCTCCTCATTTTACAAACGAGGAAACTGAGTCTCAGTGAGATTAAATGACTTTCCAAGAGCACAAGGTTTTCAAATGGCAGGGCAGGGATTCAAACCCATGACTACCTGCTCTGCACCGACCCTGGCACACAGTAGGTTCATTCATTCATTCAACAGACACCTACGGATGCTTCCCACAAGCTGGGTAGGAGCTTTACATATGTGAGCCCAAAGATTCACAATAATATAGGTGTCATTGCTACTATTCTCATTTTTCCAACGAAGCAGCAGACCTGGGAGGGACAAAGGTCATCTGGCCTGTGAAGAGGCTGGGATCTGAATCAAGGTCTCCTGCTCCAGAGTCCCAAGTCACGGTGGGGACGCTAGCAGCCAGGTGGCCAATGCACCAGCTCCCTCAGCCCAGTGAAGCCCAATGTCACAGTCACAGCCAGGGTCCAGCAGCACCTGCCAGCTCCACCTCTGCCCCAGCCATCATCTTTCATGACCCATCTCTCCCAGCTCGCCAGGCACCTCCTAGCTCCCTCTCTCTGCCACACGTCGGTTCCCGAAGGAAAATCATAGTCATGAAAAGAATGTCCACGCTGAAATGCTTATTACTAAATGAAAGAAGCCACTCTGAAAAGGCAACATACTGTATGATTCCAACTGTACGACGTTCTGGAAAAAGCAAAACTATGGAGACAGTAAAAAGATGGGTAGTTGCCAGGGGTTGGGGGGAGAGAAGGATGACTAGGGTGGAGCACAGAGGATTTTAGGGCAGTGAAACTGTTCTGTGTGATGCTCTAATGGTGGATACACGTCCCTATGCATTTGTCCACACCCACAGCATGCACATCACCAAGACTGAATCCTAGCGTAGCTGTGAACTTGGGGTGATAATGTGTCAATGCAGATTCCTCCATTGTAACAAATGTCCCATTCTGGTGGGGGGTCCATAGTGGGGAAGGCTGTGCATGTGTGGGGTGGGGAGTGTAAGGGAAATCTCTGTACTTTTCATTTTATTTTTACTGTGAACCTAAACTACTCTAAAAAAATAAAGTCTGTTTCTTAAAAAAATGTCTTTACCTTACTCTGCCACTCATGGAGGATGTCGGCGGGGGTCCCAGCTTTTGGGCAAACAGGTTGAGTCTCCTTTCAAAGAGACTCCTCCTTGCCTTCAGCCTGTGTGGTCTGCAGGGCGCTCTGGGGCCTCGCAGAGCAGGGGTCTGAAGGTGTCTGGCACTAGGACCTCAGCAACCACAGGGAATGGATCAAGCTTCCTTTTCCGGATTCTCTCTCGCCTGCAGTTCCAGGATTGATCTGCCCCACCCTCACGCCCACATCCTTCCACCCGGCCCACCACATCCACACAGGTAAGGAAGGCAAAGCCACAGGGGTGTCCTTCTGCAGTCCCATCCGTGTGATGGGAATGAGCAGATAAATAAATAAATGATGAAGTGGTGGCATGTGGATTTTCAGAGGGTTAGAAAAGCCCTCCCTCCGGTTCCTCACTCTTAAACGCCCTAAAGGTGGCTATGGGGCTTGCAGGAGAAGCAAATGCCTCTCCCGGGCTGCTGCTGGTCCCGCCCCAGTTAATAGTTTACTGACGTGCTATAAATAGGCACCAGGCATTGTTTCCGAAGAGCAGAAAGACCCGCCAGCCAGCGGGGCCCAGAAGGAGAGGTGTTCCGGGGCTGAGAATGGGGTTCCCACCAACAGGTCTGTCATCGCCACCCTGCACAGGTGCCCCAGACCCCTCGACAAGGAGTCTTCCCCAGTGCCTGATTCTAAGACCATTCACCTGGGGACATCCTGGCCAAAAGGTCCCTCCGGCCAACACTCCCACACCCAGCCCCGATGGACATGGAGAAGCCTTGAAGGCCATCCCCCGGCCGCCCCCCATCCCCAGGAAAAAGGGCCCGCGTGTTTCACATTCTCAGCCCACACCATGGACACCCGCCAGCTTTCTCCCGGTTGCTCTGCCTACTGCGTGTGGCGGCTCCCCTGGCAACATGCCCCGTTTCCACAGACCCACGGGCCTCAAGGATGAGGAAGGCACACACGGACTCCAGAGGGTGCCGAGATTCTCTGGAAAGCTGTCCAAAATCTGGGGGTCTGGGCGGCTGCAGGAAAGAAAGAAACGGAATTCCCAGATGGTTCACACTCAGGATGGACCGGAAAATGGACTAACCACCTCCAGCCAACCTTAAGAGGAAAAGCAGTGAGATAGTGTGTTTAAGGGCTGGGTTAGAATCCTGGTTCTTACGGGCTCTCCGACCTTGGGCAAGTCACTTCACTTGCTCTGTGCTTCAGTTTACTCATCTGTAAAATGGGACAATAAATAGGACCTACCCCTACCTCTGAGGTAGGGGTAGGTCCTATTTATTAAGGATTTTTTAAAGATCAAATATGTTAATGGATATAAAGCACTTAGCACAACGTCTAGAACAAGATAGAACTTTCTGGACATGCTGTATCCCTGTATCGTCCAATATGGTATCACTAGCCACGTGGGGCTATTGAAACGTGCCTAGTGCCGTTGAGGAACAGTATTTAAAATGTAATTTTACTTGATTTAAATGTAAATAGGCACACGTGACTAGTAGCCCACATTGGACAGTGCAGGTCTAGAATATAGTAGGTGCCCAATAAATGCTCATTATGATTATTATTAGAGATTGATATTATTATTAGAGGACTCACTGGGTTAGAAATTAGGAGACACTATTTCATTTCTGAGCACGTGGAGGTTGGGAAACTGTACTGTATTCACCTTTGTATCCCAGCATCTTTCAGGATGTTTTGTTTTTTTTTTTAATCTGTGAAAGGTTTATTTAAAACCATATTAAAGGACACCAACTGTATTAGGGTATCTGGGTTGTGGATCCTCTACAGGTCCTGAGGATGATGGAGGATACCCTCTCCATACAGCAAGTACAAAGTGTTTGTACAATTTCAGGGTTTTGCACACCCCAGAGTAAAAATCTCTGATCCAGCAGACACCTGCGCACAGCAGGTCCCCAGGCAGCACTTGGGATCACAGCCAGGCACGGAGCATCAGAGTGGCCACCTCTACTGTTAGGGGCTGAGCTCCAAATGCAGGACCCTCAGGCTGTGAAGGTGGATGTCTGTGGTTTGTTGGCCTAGTTACCATCTCCCTGTCTGGTCATTTCACCTTGACTCTCCTCTGGGTCCCCTCCTTTACTCTCACAGGGCTGACTCCACACTTCACCCCTCCAGGCTTGACCAATCAGAGCAATCCATCCCACAGCCATTGGCGCAAAAGGAGCACATGACCCAGGCTGGTCGGATGAGATATAATCCTAAGACTTCTGCTAGAACCGTGGGGAAGGAGAAGCTCTGTTTGTCTCGATGTCAACCTGGCATATTGTTTCCTGAGAGCAGCTGGGCAACCCTCTACCTCCCCATAGAGAGGAAGCATAAAGCTTACACAGACAAAAGCAGCACAGAGAGATGGAGAGAGATGGTCCTGATAACATCACTGGAACCCCTGGATACAGCTGTACATAAAGCCGGATCACTACAAACTTCCCAAACCCTTGAACCAATAGATCCACTTCTTAGCCTCTCTTTCCCTTTCTGCTTTATATTTATATGTTTATTTACTGTTTTAACTAGTTTTTTTTTAGCAAGTTATCATCCAACTTGAATTGGACGGGGCTGGCTAAAATACCCTGCTCTGCTGCTTTGCAGCTGTGTGACCTTAGTCTCGTTTCTCAACCTCTATGAGCTTCAATTTCCTCTTCAGTAAAGAGGAGTTGCTATTCTGTACCTACTCTATAGGAAAATTGCTTTGTGGATTAAATGAGACAGAGTAAAGCACTTAGAGTAGCGTTTAATAAATGGTAGTAGTAAAAATGTCTTTATTTCTTAAAAAAAAAAAGAAATGATAGCTGCTCTAATTCTAACTTTCTATTTCAACATAATTCACTAAATAACAATAATTAGAGGAGAATTCATTCAATGCCCCAAGTATCGCCAAGTCCCTGGATCTCTTGGTGCTTCAGTTATCCGATTTTTGTATGGGGTCTACGGCAACAGGACCTGTTACTGTCCTTCACAAATGCCCAGAATCTGAGTTCCTTCAAGATTTTGTAAAGAAAAAGCACAAAAAAACTATTCATCTCCTATCTTCTTGTACTACTAAAAGAAAGAAAAATACGCTGCCCCCATTGGAGTTCAGCCCTCCTAGCTGCCTCACCTGGGGGCTCACAGCAGCTAAGCGGCAGGGCCAGCAGGCTCACGAGGGTTTCTGACCTCTGAGGCTGAGGGATTACCTCCACGGGGGTCGATGAGCAGTCAGACACAGAGGGAACCTCCAGCTGCCCACCCGAGGATGGCAATGCCATCAGTCAAGACTCAGCCTTGCAGACTCCTACTCAAGGGCTCAGTCCCACTGGATCCCCTTCCTAGGCTACAGCACTGCTGCTGTGGTCCTGGCACCCCCCAGCCCGAGGCTTACCCAAGGAGATCAAGATCCCATGCTGAGAGCATCTGCAAGTTCAACGTGACCAGAAAGGGCAGCAAAATGTCCTTCTGCAAACGAGTTCCATCTCACTCTTAACTGCGTGAGCCAAGCACTGTGCCTGGTCCCTCCACAAATACTGTCAAACCCCCGTGTGACAGCATAAACGAGTGTAGATGATGCCCTGGCCATCTGATACACAAGGAAACTCAAGCCAGAGAGATTCCCACAGCTCCTAAACGGCAGGGCTGCAACCTGAACTCAAGGCTGTCTGGCTCCAAAGCTTGGCCTTATCCCTAACTCCACACTCTCATCACAGCTTATAACCACATTGGTTTTGGCTCCAGAGTGCAGAGCTGGGTCCTGGAGCCAGACCCCCGAGCTGTACCACTTACAGTCTCCACGACCGCAGGGGTGTTACTTGCCATCTCTGTGCCTCAATATCCTTCTCTATTAGGGAGAACGTTTTATCCACTCCACGGGGCACTGAGATACTTAAATGAAGTCATTCATATAAAATGCTCAGTAAATGCTGTTTAAAAAAACTTGATCCCATTAGAATGGCTTTAGTCGAGCCCTTGTTTTCCTTGAGTGAAGGCTCCCCAAAAGTCTTATCAGCTACTGAGTATAATGAGTCTTAAATACAGACTTGGCAAATTCAGAGTAGAGAAAACACAGGAGAGACTTGGCTCTTGTAAAGAGATGCCGGTCAAATTAGATGGCTCGATGTTCTTAGAATCCCTGAGCCGTCCGACCTTGTCCACTTAGAAAGCAGGAGAATGAGACAGGGAGAAGGGACCCGCTAGGAGGCCACAGGTCGTTAGGCGCAGAGTTGGGACAAGGACTGAGGTGTCCTCACCTCCCATCCTGGGGTCTGCAGCCAACAACTGTGGGTCCAACTGGGTGACAGAAATGCACTTTCCCACCTGCCAACCAGCAGCAAAAGCTACTGCCCTCTCGCAGAGCCCCTCAGGATGTTACTGCAGGGGGGACCCAGCCAGACTTCACGGGAGACATATCTAGGCAGGAAAGCCAGAGTCCCTCCTGCCACCCCCATCACATTGAACCCAAGCCCACCACTATCCAAAGCTCCCGGAAGCCGCATTGCCAGAGATACAAAAAAAGCATCAAACCAGACTATGTGTGGATATAGCTGCATTATTCATGAGAACTTCTGCCGTTTTAAGTTCGAAAACACGACACACACCGACTGATTTGAGTCAACTCTGCAAGCAACAGGGAGCCCCAAAATATCCCACCCAGTATTCCTGCTTTTGTTCATTCGATCAGCAAGAGTTTTCGGAACCTCCACTTGGCCCAGCAGAGGAGTGTGGGGCTGTGATTTCCAGCCCAAGAATGGAAAGCTCGGAAAGAACTAGATAAAAGTTTCCTCTCTTGCCTAATGACTTTGTATCCTCATTTGTCCCCTCCATGTATTGCCTACCTGCAGCCACACATAGGTGAACTCACACTCCCCCCATGCTCAAAATCCCCCCACGGCTCCCATCTCACTCAGAGTAAAAGCCAAAGCTTCCGAGGGCCACAGGCCCTGCACGATGGGCCTCCTGTTCCTTCTCTGACCTCATCTCATCCTCCTTCATTCTTTTTCCCTTTGCTCCAGCATCGCTGGCCTCCTCGCTATTCACTGTTCCCCACTCAAGGGCTTTGTATATGCTGTTCCCTCACTCTTCCCACAGACGTCTGCCAAGCAGACAATGTCACCCTGTCAGAAAGGCCATCCCAGAGTGCCCCCTCTGGAGCGCACTTCTCACCACTCTCCACCACCTTTCCTGCTTTATTTTCCTCATAGCTCCTGTCACTATATTTATTGTGTTATCTGTCCCCCAACTAGACTGTAAGCTTCACGAGAGCACGTGAGCAGGGATGTTGCTTTGTTCACTTCTCAATCTGCAGTTCCTACAACAGTGCCTGGCACCTAGTAGATGCTCAATAAATATTTGTGGAAAGAAGGAAAGAAGAGAGGAAGTTTTCTTCTAAGAGCTGGCAGAAAGGGTCTGTCCTGGCCCCTGCTGCCAAATGAAACTTCCTGAAGTACAACTCCAAGCAAGACCTCCCCTGTTCATAAATCTTCTAGAGCTCCCTACTATCTGATGGAGCAAAGGCTGCCGCCTGGCATCCACAGCCCTGCACAAGCTGGGGCTAATGGACCTTTCCTGACTCATCTCCTTCCCCTACACACATCTGACCCCCAAGCCTGCTTCCGGGGACTCTGCTGTAGCTTGTAGCTCCCTACCTCTGCCCTCTGTGAATCAGGGGCCATGAGGCCACCCTTCAGAGCCTGAGAATGTGGGACTTGAATCCTGGCTTCTCCACAGGCTGGCTGTGCAACCTTAAAGCGAGCTGCTTACCGTCTCTGTGCCTCCAGGTCCTCTTCTATAAAGTGAAGGAGATGGTTATTCTCCCTCTTAGGGCTGTCTTTCTGAGTAAAGAAGGTGGCATGTGGGGACCAATCAGTAAAGCAGTGCTGTTCTGAGCTGGATACTCCCTTGTGATAGGGGCTGTCCTGTGCTTTGTAGGATGTTGAGTAGCATCCCTGTCTCTTCCCACTAGATGCCAGTAGCACCCCCAGCTATGACAACCAAAAATGTCTCCAGATGTTGCCAAATGTCCCCTGGGGTAGGGTTGCCAGATTTAGCAATACATACTCATTCTAAAACATTGTTTGTTGTTTATCTGAAATTTGGATTTAACTGTGTGACCTGTATGTTATCTGGCAATCCTACCTGGGGGGCAAAATTGTGCCCCCTCCTTCACTAAGAGCCACCGGGTTAGACTGACACCACCACAGGGTCCTAGTACTAACATCAGCTGTTTCCCTCTTGATTTCCTCCAACCTTCTCAACACGTCCCACCTACCTCCCCTCTCATGATCCCCCACTCAGGAGCTGGGAGGCTGAGTCCCCAGACAAGCCCAGCTCAGCCACTGTGAGGATGGCTCCCCAGGACAGCCCTCACACCAGCTCCAGTGTGCAGAGCGTAGCTTCCTCTCTAGCACCCACCTCATCCCCCTGCCTCTTTCCCAGGGTCTCTCCTCCGGCCCACAAGCCCCTGCCTTCTCCCCTCCAATTAAGAGGCCTCCCAGGCCCAGCCCTGAGGCAGGAAAACAAGGCAGTTAGACACTCTGCTTCCCTTATCAACTCGTGTCAGGTGGCTAGCTCCTTTAGTGGCAGTCGTCATGGCAACGGGAAGCCAGTCCTTGAGGCTCTGGGAACCAAAACAAAATTAAGGGGTGGAGGCGGGGAGGGAAAAGGAGGGGAGGGCTAATCGAGCCAGGAAGGAGCCAGGATAGAGTTGGTTGGATTTAACTGGAGGAAATTATGCTGAGGCCACGCTGTCCCCAGCTTTCCCTGGGTGGTGCTGGGGAGACAGAAAATAAAAAGATTCCTGTCCTGGAGAAGCTCAGACTAACGTGGTGGGTGTTTTCACATGGTTTACCCTGATAGGTGAGTAATTTTCACCCCCATTATGAATAAACTGAAACCCAGATACGTGTGAAGGTAAAGACAGATGCTTGTCCAAGTTGTACAATTGATAAGCAATGAGTTTCGGCTCCACCCTCTTCTTTCCATATTCCTCATGTCCTCCCCACTCCTTTCCTCTTGCTTTTAGGAGAGGACCACATGTTCTGCCCCCTCTGCATGTGGCACCATTGTCCTTTCTCTCTGCACTCCAGCCACTTCCTAGTCCTTCCATTCCTTGTCTGTAGTGCTCCCTCCAGCCACAAAGTCTTTGCATGTGCAGTTCCCTCTGCCAGGAATGGTTTTCCTCTGTCTCTTGCTACCTCATACCTTCACCTAAAAAGCCTACTTATCCTTCACACATCTTCTTAAACATCACTTCCTCCGAGAAGCCCTCCTGAGCCACCTGCATGCAGTTATATGTTCTTGTGATGCCAAGTGCTTCTACTTCAGACCTCAGTGCACAGCCTGCAATCATCCTTTTAATTACATTCGGATGTCTGTCAGGGTCTGTCCACCGTACTGGAATGTAAGCCCCCAGAGGGCAGGGCCGATCTTGTTCACTGTGGGATCCACAGAGCCCAGCTGAGTCAGCACTAGACGGAACTTCCAGCCCCACAGGCTCTACTAGCCTTTGTAGCTTCAGTGGCTCAGACAAAGTTTGCAGACCTGCTTGGCTTATCTACAGAAACTGACTGTTAAGCCGCCCCTTCCAGAAAGAAGGATGGGAGGGGCCTCTGGGCGAGGCTGTGACAGGCAGGGATGTGGTTCTGAACCCAGAGGGTGGAGAGAAGGAAGACCTCAATCAATTCCCAGTTTTCTAAGCAAAGAGCTCCCCTTCACCATTCCATTGGAGATGCTCTCCAAAGAGGTAGGCAGAGGAAGGAAAGGAGAGAGGAGATCTGCTTTGGGGGGCATGGATTTGTCACCACGCCCTTGGGGGCACCCATGCTGAACAGGGGGCTCACAGACAGAAGACTGTTCCCCTTCACTGGTTCTGTGCCCTTGAAACACTTCGCTTACTCTCTCTGGGCCAGTTTTCTTATCTGTGTACAATGGAAATTATACCACCCACACATGCTGAGATTGTGGCACTGTGTAGATGTGGATGGGCATGTTTGTGATTTAGGGGGTAAGACAGCCTGGCTCTAACACCAGACAGGCCAGGGGGATAAGTCCCTTCTGGGCTGTGTGCTTTTGAGGAATTCACTCCTCCTCTCTGAGCCTCAGTTTCCTTGTCTGAAAATGGGAACAACCTCATTTACTTCATAAAATTACTGTGCACACAGGATACGGCACAGAGTAGCCCCCAGTAAGTGGAAGCACTAATTACTAAAACGATGTGCCCCACGAAATGCAAAATTTAGAAACAGCTATCAACTTGCAACTATAAGTCTTGCCTTCTGATTGCAGATCGGGGTCAATGGGCACTCGAGGTCCTTTGCCGAAACTTGCAAGGTTCTGCCTCTGCACCCCCGCCCCCCCTGCCCCCCACCCAGGCATCAAGCAGGATGCCAAGAGGTCCCTCTGACCAGGAGATGGCCTCGGCCTCGAGCCAGGCAGAAAGCTCATCCCAAGCCCCAAACTCAGCTGCTCCCAGGAGAGAGAATGCAGCCTCAGACCGCTGGCCACCAGGGGAAAAGTCCCCCACAGCCTGGCCAATAACCCAAACTAGACTGACATGGATGGGACCTCCAGGGACACTGAACCAATGCTCCCTCCTCCAGATATGGAAACTGTGTCCCTGAGAGGGGAAGGAACTCGTCCAGGGCATCGAGGGAGCTGGTAGCAGAGCTGGGTTCAGGGCCCCAGCTGGAGGCCTGCCCAGAACCAGGGAAGCACTCCCTCCAAGATGTTCACAAGCTCTTCTGCCTGTAGGTCCCCTCCCCCAACCTCTTGTTGAACCAGTCAAGCATTTCCTTAAAAACACAGCCACTCCAGGTGAAAACATTTGGGGAGCACATATTACACCTAGGTTTAATTAAACAATGAACAAAAAAATTGTATGTTTTTAACCTGAAGGGTTTTGGGCGGGAGGTCTATACATACTTCCCCCCGAAACAATCAGAATATGTAGGTTTTGATGGAAAGAGGGTCTAGACAGAGCTTTCTTCAGGTCCCCACAGGGGTCTCTAAGAGGCCTGAGCTGAAAAGTTCTGGGCCTTTCTGAGGGATTCCATGTAGCCTGTATGTCTCCTTATTCAGAAACGCTAGAATGGGCAGTCAGCCTGGAGCTGATTCTTTTAGCAACAATGGGACATGCCACACACTGAGACATATGCACAGACACATGCCCACGCTCCCCAAGCGGGGAGGGGCAGCAACAGGTTCCAGCCTCCAGGCTGCCCTTGGTGGTATCTGCCACCGTGCGGGGAGGGGCTTCTTGGTGGACAGCACTGTTACCAGATACTGACACCCTCAACATACACAGAGGCACAGGATCAGGTCAGCCCCCGAGGTCTGCGGCCATTCCTGGTCTAGGGCTGAGCACTTAGGATGCAGATGTGAGGCAGGCTCAGCAGCAATGGGGTCCCACGTGGAGGGATGCGGGTGACATGAGGAGGGCGATGCACACACACGGACACAGCCTCACTCATACACACATGGTCACAGCTCACTCATTCACACACAGACTCATGCATCCCATGTCACATGCACACACACAGTCACAACCTCACTCATTCACAGAGATTCCCACATCACACAGATACACATCATAATCACAAAAACAGATAAACACACAGACACACGGATGCATGTACACATAGAGATACACTTAGATATCTCCAGGCAGATGCACACATGTTCTCAGATACACATACTCACAGCTACATGTCCTCACCCACACAGACATGTGCATGCACGTACACACACAAAAAAACACACGCAGTCCAGGTATCTAAATGCTTCCCCAGGCACCCATCACTATAGATTCTCCCACTCTCCGAGAAGTCATGAACTATTAACTCTAAGGCTAGACTGGGCTTCCGTCTAACCCCAGGGAGAGTGAAGGGGCAGAGGGGCAGCTGAACCCTGACTAATTCTCACCCTCGTTCGAGGGTGGGGTGGGGTGGGGGTCAGGGGGGGCCTGCCTGCCAGGGGAGCATGCGCACATGCCTCAAATGGAGTAACCCACTGACCTGGGACTCTCAGGGAGGGAGTCCCCTGGCTCCTGGGGGTGGCTCCAAGGACTGAGAATTTCGGGGAGGGGTAGGTGGGGAGCTTTATTTCCCCGTAGTGACTTCCTCCCCTTTCCCAAAGTCTGGTGCTCCTGCTGCAGTCCCATCCAGCCCGCCCCCAGCAACATGCCCTGTCAGCCCCGCCAAGTGCTTTTCTCACCTTGGCGAGACCCACCAACCTGCTCTTCCACAAGAGGGGGTCCTACTCAGACACATCCAGGTGTGCCTCCACCTGGAGGGCCCTCACACAGCAGTCGCCCCTGCACACAGCACAAAAACACCCAGGGCCCCCCACCAATAATCTCACCCCCAAGCTCACCCGCTTCTAGCCCCGTGGGGTCAGCACCCACGCAGGGTAGCTCCACATCCCAGGAGGCCACCGCTCCTTTGCAGACGCTTTCCGGGCTGGCTGCGGTGGCTCCCTGCCCTGTGGGTCGCGCCCCCGGCCCCCGCTCGGCACTTACCTCCTTCTTGACGGTGCGCAGCAACCTCTGCCGGGTCTCCGCCTCTGTGGGGTGACACGGGGGAACTGCCGCTCAGCCGAGGGCTGGGGCCCGCGGCTCGGGGCTGCCCTCCCGCCGCCCCCGCGCCCCGCGTCCCCTTACCCGCCAGCCCTGAAGCCATGGCTGCGCCCGCTGCGATCCGAGTGCGGCCGGCGGCGGTGGCTCCTAGGGGCTTCTCCCGGCTGCTGCGGCCGCGGCGGGGCGGGGCGAGCGCCGAGTGACGGTCAAGGCGCCAGACGTCAGGCCGGGCCGCGGCTGCCCCACCCTCCAAAGAGCCACGCTGGGCCGCCCAGGCCCTAGCTGAGGCTCCGCGCGGCCCGACACACACGCTCACCCCCGCGCATCCGGCGCGTCCCGCGTATCCCGCGCATCCCGCGCCTGGACCTCCCTCCTGAGGGACCGCCCCCCCACCTCCATGCCCACCCGCCTTCTATGCGGCCGGGAAGGACGGCATCATTTATTCAATGTCTGCTGTGTGCGAGGCTTGGAAGTGGCGGGAGACGGTGGGGCTACTATCGACACCCTACTAGCTTCGGTTTTCTCATCTTTAAAGTGGGTATAATATGATCACCTCATGGGAATAATATGAGACTTAAATGAAGTACTGAATGTAAAGCGCTTAGCACACACCTAGGAAAAAAAGGCCAGCAACCATAAAAGATAGCTGTGCTGCTACTATTACTGTTGTTGTTATTATTATTACAGGCATACCTCGTTTTATTCTGCTTTGCTTTTTTTTTCATTTTAAAAACTTTACCATGGACATTTTCAAACATATATAAAAGTAGAGAGAATAGCATAATAAACAGGATTTACCCATTATTAATATACAGCCAATCTTTTCTTTTTTATACCTCATTTGTGTCCTACCCCCGACACCATTATCATTTCATCTATAAATATTTCAGTGTATCTCTGAAATATAAGAACTCTTTTTGTTTACAACAAAACCCCAATCTCATTATCAGACCTAAAAATTAACACTAAATTCTTAATAACAACAAATATCGAGTCAGTGTTCACATTTTCCCAGTCAACTTATAGATTTCAGTCTATTTTCAACTAAAGTATTGCTTGTGTCTTATATCCTTTATTGCACTTTGCAGATATTGTGGGTTTTGTTTTTTACAAATGGAAAGTTTGTGGCAACCCTGAATTTAGCAAGTGTATTGGTGCTATTTTCCCAATAGCATTCGTTTGCTTTGTGTCTCTGTCACATTTTGGTAATTCTCACAATATTTCAAACCCTCCACCTGCAAAAAGATTGACTCCTCAATGAAGGCTTGGATGACAGCATTTTTTAGCAATAAAGTATTTTGAAATTAAGATATGTCCATTTTTTTAGACATAATGCTATTGCACACTTAATGGACTGCAGTATAGTGTAAACATAACTTTTATAAGCACTGGGAAACTGAAACATTTGTGTGACTTGCTTTATTTTGCTATTCACGCTTTTTTTGTGATGATCTGGAACTGAAGCCACCATATCTTTGAGGTATGCAGTATTATTAAGAATCTTCCGGGACTTCCCTGGTGGCGCAGTGGTTGAGAGTCTGCCTGCCGATGCAGGGGAGGCGGGTTCGTGCCCTGGTCCGGGATGATCCCACATGCCACAGAGCGGCTGGGCCCGTGAGCCATGGCCGCTGAGCCTGTGCGTCCGGAGCCTGTGCTCCGCAGTGGGAGAGGCCACAACGGTGAGAGGCCCGCGTATCGCAAAAAGAATCTTCCAAGGCACACTGGTTCTCCATCCAGGAGATGCCAGGCATTGAGGGGCTCCCTCCCCCACATGCAGGTCATTGGGAGAGTGGGGTCCTGGCAGGACCCCAATAGGGGCACCTGTCAGCCAGGATCTCCAGGGCTGGGCAGGCAATGGGCTCTTTGGGACCAAGGTTTGTTCCACAAAGTTCCTGACTGCATCCACCCAGGATGCATCGCAGGTCTATATTTATTGAGCACCTACTATGTGCCAGGTTACTGTGCTGGGGATACTGAAGTGAGCAAGACAGACAAAATGCCTCACTTTGTGGGGCTTAGGGAATAGACAACAAAATAAATAAGCAGATGATATAGTAGGATGGAAGCTTCTGGAGAAAAATAAAGTAGGCAAAGCAGAGAGGGAGGGCCCAGACGGGTGGGCTTTGTATTTTGAAGTGGGGTAGCTGAGAGAGGCCCCACTGAAGAGATGTCATTTGAGCAAAGGCAAAGGAGTAGGCTGGGGGGATTTCTGGAGGAAGAGCATTCCAGGCAAAGGGAACAGCAAGTGCAAAGACCCTGAGGTGGGAGTGCACCCACTGAGTGTGATGACAAGCTGAGAAGCCAGTGGGGCTGGAGTGGCACAAACAAGGAGCACAATGGTGGGCCAAAGTCCTGTAAGGCCTTGAAGTCCACTTTAGGGTTTGCATCCTGCCCCAGAGGGGCCCCCACTATTCAGTTTTCCTTTCAGAAGGACTGAGGACAGCTCAGAGTGTGCCCTCTCCCTGCAGCCGTGGATCCAGAGTCCCCTCTTTTCCATTTGTCAGTGTCAGGGGCCTTTGACCATAAGCCACAGGTTCTGACTTTGGCTAACTTAGCAAAAGGGAATAGACTGGAAGGATAATGGGCATTCCCAGAGTCCAAGGGAGGCTGGAAGACTCAGAAATGGGATGAAAACCAAGGCAGCTCTGGAAGGCCAGAAAGAGACTCTTGGGAATAGTCGTCTGACAAAGACTTTAGAGCACCACCACTCAGGTGACAGGAGCTCCACCTATTTAAGGCCCTGCTCCAGAGAGGGAGCATCTGATTGGTCTGGCCTGGGTCACACAGCCTGCTCCTTCTGTGGGAGAACCTCAGCACCTCACTATCTCCAGTGCAGGTGCCCAGAATATGAGAAACAGTTGTCTATTGGCAAAAGAAAAAAAAAGAAAAGGTAATATACGAAGTGAACAGCAGTCAGAATTCTGACCTCAGGGCTCAAGAGATTGATCCAGTGGTTCTATCCTTGACTGTGCCCCTAGGATAATTGTGGTACTTTAGAAAAGTAGGATGCCCAGGTCCCACTATGGGGAGCCATTTCTCAAAACCCACGTTTTTCCTTCTGCCAAGCACTAGGCATGGATAGGTGACCTGTGATGGTCCCTCCTTGAAAACCTGGAGCTTTTCTTCCAAAAAGAAGGACTTGATGAAGCTTGCTTTAATAGCAACAGGAAGATGGGCATCTGTGGGGCCTGGATTTGCTCAGGTTTCTGAACCGAGCTTGGCTCTCTCCGCTGAAGTTAGACCGCTCACCACTTGGGGCGCCATCACCTAAGATCAGCTTGGAAAGATCCCAAAGCCCTCCTCAGGGTCTGAGAATTCCACCATCTGACTCACAGCTACCCAGGCTTTGCCTCATACCTGTGCTGCTGACCACTGGTGCAGCTGCGGGAACCAGCGAGAAAGGCCTGTTTCTCCTGCAGTGTCTCTTTAGCGCCCTCTACTGAGAAAACTCAGCATCGTGCTCAGTATAAAAGACAATCTTAATGCAGTCTTGATTATTATGGAGGAGCCTCCCTTGGACTCCGGGAATGCCCGTTTTTCTTCTTAGGTAGCCAAAGTCAGCTTCTGTGGCTTATGGCCAAAGACCCCTGAATACTTCCATTCACTATGGAAGAAAGAATTTGGAGTTGAAAAGCAATACACTGATTACTGGCACAACGGCATGACCCTATTGTGAAGTCATTGACCTAGAGTTTTCTCTTACCTGCAGTTGAAAACACCTTGCTGATAAAATTATTCTATGTAATGTGTTCATCTGTTTACATGAACATTTGTAAAAAAAAAAAAAAGTGACCTGCTTTTTCACTTGAAAATGAACATCTAGAGCTTCCCTGGTGGTGCAGTGGTTGAGAGTCCGCCTGCCGATGCAGGGGACACAGGTTCGTGCCCCGGTCTGGGAGGATCCCACATGCCGCGGAGCGGCTGGGCCCGTGAGCCATGGCCGCTGAGCCTGCGCGTCCGGAGCCTGTGCTCCGCAACGGGAGAGGCCACAACAGTGAGAGGCCCGCGTACCACAAAAAAAAAAAAAAGAACATCTCTCTATGTCAATAAATATAGATCTAGATCATTCCAGGCACATGGAAGACCAGGTGCAAAGCCCCTGGGGCGGGAATGAGCATGCCTAGACAAAGAAGAGAATGGATGTGGTGGAGACTGTAACACAGTGAGTACTTAAGGCTCCTCCAGTCCATAACTCCCTAAAAAAACCCAGGAGAGTCTTGATTTCCTTCTTACCTTCTCATTCCACATTCTATCCATCAGCAAGCCTTTTTAATTTACTGTGGTAACATAACATTCACCATTCCAACCATTTTAAAGTGGACAATTCAGTGGTATTTAGTACATTCACAATGTGATGAAGCCATCACCACTCTCTAGTTCCAGAACACTTCTTCATCTCAAAAGGAAGCCCTGTACCCATTAAGCAGTCACTCCACATTTCCCCCTTCCCCCAACTTTTGGCAACCACTAATCTGCTTTTTGTACCTATCAGTTTGCCTGTTCTGGAGATTTTATGTAAGTTAAATGATCAGTAGGTAGGTAGCCTTGTGTCCAGCTTCTTTGACACACCATATTTTTGAGATTCATCTATGTTGTAGCATGTATCAGTACTTCATTCCTTTTTACGGCTTAAGAATTTCCATTTTATGGACATACCACATTTTGTTTCTTCATTCATTAGTGGACGGACATTTGGATTGTTTCCACTTTTTGGCTGTTGTGAATAATGTTGCTATGGATAGTGCTGTATACTTCGGTGTACAAGATTTTATGTGGACAAATATTTTTATTTAGCTTGGAGTGTAATTGCTGGGTGCTATAGACTGAGTGTTGATGTTCCCCTTAAATTTATATGTTGACATCTAATCCCCAGTGTGACAGTATTTGGAGGTAGGACCTTTTGGAGGTGATTAGGTCAGGGGGATGGAACTCTCATGAATGAGATTAGTGCCCTTATAAGATACCCCAGAGAGCTCTTTGGCCCCTTCCACCACGTGAAGACACAGCAAGAAGATAGCCATCTATGAATCAGGAAGTGGGCTCTCACCAGACACTGAATTTGTCAGTGCCTCAATCTTGGGCTTTCTGGTCTTCAGAACTGTGAGAAATAAATTTCTGTTGTTTATAAGCCACCTAGTCTATGGTATTTTGTTATAACAGTCCAAACTGACTAAGACATGGGTCACATGGTCATTCTATGCTTAACGTTTTGAGGAACCTCCATATTCTTTTCCATAGTGACTGTACCATTTTGTATTCCTACCAGCAATGTACAAGGATTTCAATTTTTTCACATCCTTGCTAAAACCTATTTTCCTTTTTAAAAATTATAGTCATCCTAGTGGGTGTGAAGTGGTATCTGATTGTGATTTTGATTTGCATTTCCCTAATGACTAATGATGTTGAACATCTTTTCATATGCTTGTAAGCCATTTGTATAACTTCTTTGGAGAAGTTTTATTCTAGTCTTTTGCTCATTTTAAATTGAATTGTCTTTTTGTTGGTGAGTTGTATGAATTCTTTATGTATTCTGGATACTAGACTCTTATTACATATATGGCTTGCAAATATTTTCTTCCATTCTGTGGGTTATCTTTTCTCTTTCTTGATAGCAGCCTATTGAGATAGTGCAAAAAACGTTTTAAATTTTTATAAAGTCCAATTTATGTATTTTTTCTTTTGTTGCTTGTGATTAAAAAAAAATTTTTTTTTGTCCGCTCCACAGGGCATGTGGAATCTTAGTTCCCCAACCAGGGATCGAACCTGTGCCCCTGCATTGGAGGCATGGAGTCTTAACCACTGGACCACCAGGGAAGTCCCTGTTGCTTGTGATTTTGATGCCATATCTAAGAAACCATATCCAAAACCAAGGTTATGCCTATTTGCCCCTATGTTTTCTTCTAAGAGTTTTATAGGTACAGCTCTTATATTTAAGTCTCCAATCCATTTTGAGTTAAGTTTTATATATGGTGTGAGGTAAGGGTCCAACTTCATTTGCATCTGGATATCCAGTTGTCCCAGTACCCTTTTTTCAAGAAACTATTGTTTCTAAAAATAAAGCTACCATATGATCCAGCAATCCCACTGCTGGACATATATCCAGAGAAAACCATAGTTCAAAAAGATACATGCACCCCAGTGTTCACTGCAGCACTATTTACAATAGCCAGGACATGGAAGCAACCTAAATGTCCATCAAGAGAGGAATGGATAAAGAAGATGTGGTACATATATACAATGGAATATTACTCAGCCATAAAAACAAACGAAATAATGCCATTTGCAGCAACATGGATGGACCTAGAGATTGTCATACTGAGTGAAGTAAGTCAGACAAAGAAGACAAATATCGTATGATATCACTTATATGTGGAATTTTAAAAAATGGTACTTATTTACAAAACAGAACTTATTTACAAAATAAGTTCTTATTTGCAAAACAGAAGTAGAGTTACAAATGTAGAAAACAATCTTATGGTTAGCAAGGGGGGGAGTGTGGGGCGAGGGATAACTTGGGAGATTGGGCTTGACGTATACACCCTACCATATATAAAATAGATAAGTAATAAGGACCTACTGTATAGCACAGGGAACTGTACTCAATACTAGGTAATGACCTATATGGGAAAAGAATCTAAAAAAGAGTGGATATATGTATATGTATAACGGATTCACTGTGCTGTACAGCAGAAAGTAACACAACATTGTAAATCAACTATACTCCAATTAAAAAAAAAAGAAACTATTGTTTCTCCATTGAATGGTCTTGGCAGCCTCTTGAAAACCAATTGATCATAGATGTGTGGTCTCCTTTCTGGGCCCCCAATTTTATTCAGTTGATCTATATAACTATCCTTATTCCAGCACCTCAGTTTTGATAACTGTAAGGAAGTGTGAATCTACCAATTTTGTTCTTTTTAAAGATTGTTTTGACTATTTGAGGACTCTTGATATTCCATATGAATTTTTGGACCAGTTTTTTCATTTCTGCAAAAATAGTGTTGGGAATTTCCCTAAGGATTGTACTAATCTGTAGACAGTTTGGGGGAGTATTGCCAAAGTTTATAAAGTGTTTTCACAGTCATCACTTGGTCCTCATATTGTCCTTACGAGGTAAAGGTTACAATCAGTGTTTCCCATTCTACACACAAGGAAACTGAGATCAATGAGATGGAATAACAAAGCCCAAGGTCTGGCTGTTAGGAGGTGACAGATCCAGGGCATGGAAAGCAGAAGGAATAATACATGCAGGGTTCAGAGGTGACAGCCAGTATGATACATTTGGGGAATTACATGTTGGTCAGTAAATTGAATACTGGGGTGTTGAAAGTGGGGTGGCTGAGAAAGCTCTGGGGTCCACTCAGGGAGGCAGCACCATATACTGGTTAAGACCACAGTCTCTGGTCAGACATACACAAGACTGAATTTCAACTCAGCTACTTGCCAGCTGTGTGACCTTGATCATGTCCCTTAACCTTCCTGAACTTCAGTTTCCTCATTTATAAGATGGGGGCAATAATGATCAATATAAGCTTGTTGTGAGAATGAAATGGATGCCAAGTGCTATATTCCTGGCATACAGAAAATGCTCAAGAAATAATAGTCTCTAGGGACTTCCCTGGTGGCGCAGTGGTTAAGAATCCACCTGCCAAGGCAGGGGACATGGGTTCGAGCCCTGGTCTAGGAAGATCCCACATGCTGCGGAGCAACTAAGCCCATGCGCCACAACTACTGATCCTGTGCTCTAGAGCCCAAGAGCCACAACTACTAAGCCCGCATGCCACAACTACTGAAGCTCACATGCCTAGAGCCTGTGCTCCACAACAAGAGAAGCCACTGCAATGAGGAGCCCACACACCACAATGAAGAGTAGCCCCAGTTCGCCGCAACTAGAGAAAGCCCACACTCAGCAACAAAGCCTCAACACAGCCAAAAATAAACAAATAAATTTATAAAAAAACCCGTCTCCAGTCTCCAAACTTCAAAATCTGATTGGCTTAGCCTAGCCAATGAACTGACTCTATCCTGGGTCAGGTGGCCCTATCTGCTCCAGTCAGCTGTAGCCAGAGGGCTGAAGTTATTTGGTGTGAACATTGTTACTGAAGCAGAACGAAGAGTATGTGGCTCAGGAGTGTGCCTATGAGTGAGGCCTAGAGAAGGTGGCAGAGAAAAGTGTTCCAGATGGTCTCTGAGGGCTCCAGGATGTCCTGGTTCCTGTGCCACAGGCATTGCCTTCTGAACATCATTCCTTATCCTCTAAGCCTCACTTTTCTCATCTATAAAATGGGAGTGGTGTTAATTCTACTTGTCTATCTATCTCCCAGTGCACCTGTGAAGACAAGGATCAAATGACATCGTGTTTATGGAGACTCTTGGTGTACATGCCATGTAAGTACATATGACTGTTAATTTACTGAAGTGATAAAATTATGTTATTGAGCTGCTAAAGCAGATCTCAGTCAAGGCTCTTGAGACAGGAAAGACACTCACTCTGAGTCACTTAAATTGATGGAAAGATATGGGGGGTGGATTTGACAGAAGAAAAGGACAAGCCAAATAGCATCTCTGGCTGTGTGAAGTTTAATGATTTTCTCTTGCTGTGTGTGGCTCCATTCTCTTTGCTGATGGGTCTTTCTCCCTTTACTAATGCATGGGAAGGAGACTTACTTTGAATTGTGTGCTCTTTCCAGCAGTACGTTTGCGGTTTTTTTTGGCCGCACCACACGGCATGTGGGATCTTGGTTCCCCAACCAGGGATTGAACCCGTGCCTGTGCCCCCTGCATTGAGAGCACAGTCTTAATCACTGGACCACCAGGGAAGTCCCTCCAGCAGTGTGCTTTTCAAAAAATTGTTATGAACATATGTTACCTTTTCACAAAATAGGAAATAATAATGATAATAATAAAGATGATGGGGTAGGGTCTCAGCAGGAATTGCAAGTACCGGCCTGTTTTGTGAATCTTGCCTCCTTGTGAATCAGCTACTTCTCCAGGACACCTTAGTTTCTTCTTTTGGAGTGTGGCATTAGAAACCAAGATCTGGGCACGAGGTATCTTCTGCTTGGCCTCATTCTGCCTCCTTCTCTTCACACTCCCTTCGAGGTCTTGGGTTTCCAGTTTCCTGGAGGAATGCACAAATGAGAGATAAATTTGTGTTAGAAACAAAGACAGAGGGCTTCCCTGGTGGTGCAGTGGTTAAGAATCTGCCTGCCAATGCAGGAGGCACGGGTTCAAGCCCTCGTCCGGGAAGATCCCACATGCTGCGGAGCAACTAAGCCCGTGCGCCACAACTACAGAGCCTGCGCTCTAGAGCCCACAAGTCACAACTACTGAAGCCTGCATGACACAGCTATGGAAGCCCGAGCACCTAGAGCCCGTGATCCACAACAGGAGGAGCCACCGTACCGAGGAGCCCGTGCACTGCAACAAAGAGTAGCCCCCGCACTCCGCAACTAGAGAAAGCCTGTGCACAGCAACAAAGACCCAATGCAGCCAAAAATAAATAAATAAATAAATAAATTTTTAAAAATTATAAAAGAAACGAAGACAGAGCAGAAGCCAGGTCCAGGATACCCGAACCCGAGCTCTGGCTGCTTCTCAAGCAAACTGTTCTTTCAGGTCGGCTTTTGCTTCCTAGACTCCAGAAGTGTGGATCCTGAACCAGAGGAAAATGAGCTGCGTGATGGCCTGACAGTTCTGTGTCCAAAAGAGCCTGGGCAGGTGATGAGGGGACCCTAATGACAAGGCTGCTCCTCACTGTGCCCTCGGCAGAAGCAGGGCCACCGGTAGCAAAGGCCAGAGCCTACATCTCAGCACAGTCTTGCCTTTGGTGTCACCGGGCTCCCTACTTGCAACAAGGGGGCTCTGCCTTGGAGTACCTCCAGGTTCTGACTTAAGGCAGGGGCAATCGTGCCTGCAAAAACAGGGTTATTCTTAGTGCCAGGTCCTGTGGTCGCTATGGAGGTGTTTTGCTGAGGGGGGCCCCAGGTGTTCAGGCCACGCTTCCCCCATTGCAGCTTGTGGTTCTCAGGGACCCACTCACTTCTGCTGTAATGCTGAATGCTGCAAAGGGGCAGTTCATATCTGGGGCAGATCTGCAAAAAAACCCAACAAGCAAACAAACAAAAAACAAAAGAAGAACCATCACACAAACAATAATCTGCTCACCAGGGAACCACGTCACTGACACCTGGATGCACCTCCTTCATGGCTTATTTTTAGGTGAGCCCCCCGCCCATTATCCCATAGGAAATAGGGGGTCCTTAAGAATTCCTGGGCTGGAAGAGTTCTCTCAACAACTTAATTTTGAAGCTCAAAAGACAATTTGGGGAAGCTACGTGGGCCTTAAAAGATCCAGTTACAACACAGGAGCACCTCAATACATAAGGCAAAAGCTAACAGCCATAAAAGGGGAAATCAACAGTAACACAATCATAGTAGGGGACTTTTAACATCCCACTTTCACCAATGGACAGATCATCCAAAATGAAAATACATAAGGAAATACAAGCTTTAAATGATACATTAAACAAGATGTAGTTACTTGACATTTACAGGACATTTCATCCAAAAACAACAGAATACACTTTCTTCTCAAGTGCTCATGGAATATTCTCCAGGATAGATCATATCTTGGGTCACATATCAAATTTAAGAAAATTGAAATCATATCAAGTATCTTTTCCAACCACAACACTATGAGACTAGATATCAATTACAGGAAAAAATCTGTTAAAAATACAAACACATGGAGGCTAAATAATACACTACTTAATAACCAAGAGATCATTGAAGAAATCAAAGAGGATATCAAAAAATACCTAGAAACAAATGACAATGAAAACACGATGACCCAAAACCTACGGGATGCAGCAAAAGCAGTACTAAGAGGGAAGTTTGTAGCAATACAATCCTACCTCAAGAAACAAAAACATCTCAAATAAACAACCTAACCTTACACCTAAAGCAATTAGAGAAAGAAGAACAAAAAAACCCCAAAGTTAGCAGATGGAAAAAAATCATAAAGATCAGATCAGAAATAAATGAAAAAGAAATGAAGGAAACAATAGCAAAGATCAATAAAACTAAAAGCTGGTTCTTTGAGAAGATAAACAAAATTGATAAACCATTAGCCAGACTCATCAAGAAAAAAAGGGAGAAGACTCAAATCAATAGAATTAGAAATGAAAAAGGAGAAGTAACAAATGACACTGCAGAAATACAAAGGATCATGAGACATTACTACAAGCAACTCTATGCCAATAAAATGGACAACCTGGAAGAAATGGACAAATTCTTAGAAAAGCACAACCTTCTGAGACTGAACCAGGATGAAATAGAAAATATAAACAGACCAATCACAAGCACTGAAATTGAGACTGTGATTTAAAATCTTCCAACAAACAAAAGCCCAGGACCAGATGGCTTCACAGGTGAATTCTATCAAACATTTAGAGATGAGCTAACACTTATCCTTCTCAAAGCCCTGTTAGGACTAGCAGGGCCTGAGTTAGGAGTAGTGTCAGGGCCTTAATTAGGGACAGTGTCAGGCCTTAGTTAGGGACAGTGTCAGGGCCTTAGTTAGGACTAGCATCAGAGCCTTTGTTAGGTATAATATCAGGGCCTGAGTTAGGAGTAGTGTCAGGGCTTTAGTTAGGGTCAGTGTCATGGCCAGAGTTAGGTGTACTGTCAGGGCTTTAGATAGGGACAGTATCAGGTCCTGAGTTAGTAGTAGTGTCAAGGCGTTACTTACAGACAGTGTCAGGGCTTTAGTTAGGAGTAGCATCAGAGCCTTTGTTAGTTATCGTGCTAGGGGCTGAGTTAGGAGTAGTGTCAGGGCCTTAGTTAGGGACAGTGTCAGGGCCTTAGTTAGGACTAGCATCAGAGCCTTTGTTAGGTACTGTCAGGGCCTATGTTAGGAGCAGTGTCAGGTCCTTAGTTAGGGACAGTGTCAGGGCCTGAGATAGGATTAGTGCCATGGCCTGAGTTAGGAGTAGTGTCAGGCCTTAGTTAGGATTAGCATCAGAGCCTTTGTTAGGAACAATCTTGTCTTGTCCTGATCTTAGAGGAATTGGTTTCAGTTTTTCACCATTGAGAATGATGTTGGCTGTGGGTTTGTCATATATGGCCTTTATTATGTCGAGGTAAGTTCACTCTGTGCCTACTTTCTGGAGGGTTTTTTATCATAAATGGGTGTTGAATTTTGTCGAAAGCTTTTTCTGCATCTCAATAGATAATCAATATTACCTAAATAGAGATAGTCATATGGTTTTTCTCCTTCAATTTGTTAATATGGTTTATCACATTGATTGATTTGCGTATATCGAAGAATCCTTGCATTCCTGAGATAAACCCCACTTGATCATGGTGTATGATCCTTTTAATGTGCTGTTGAATTTTGTGTGCTAGTATTTTGTTGAGGATTTTTGTATCTATGATCATCAGTGATATTGTCCTGTAGTTTTCTTTCTTTGTGACATCTTTGTCTGGTTTTGGTATCAGGGTGGTGGTGGCCTCGTAGAATGAGTTTGGGAGTGTCCCTCCCTCTACTATATTTTGGAACATAGAGAATAGACTTGAGGACATGGGGCAGGGGAAGGGTAAGCTGGGATGAAGTGAGAGAGTGGCATATACACTACCAAATGTAAAATAGATAGCTAGTGGGAAGCAGCCACATAGCACAGGGAGATCAGTTCGGTGCTTTGTGACCACCTAGAGGGGTGGGATAGGGAGGGTGGGAGGGAGGGAGACGCAAGAGGGAGGGGATATGGGGATATATGTATATGTATAGCTGATTCACTTTGTTATAAAGCAGAAACTAACACACCATTGTAAAGCAATTATACTCCAATAAAGATGTTTAAAAAAAAAAGGATCCAGTTAATGTGATTTTTGGAGGCTTAAAGGGGTGACCCTGTGAAATCAGGAAAACAAATGGTAAGGAAATTAAACTCAAATTGAGCATTTATTCCTAGGAAGATGGCCTTACACTTGCACATATGGGTGGTGGTGTACCAAAGTGGTTTTACTGTCATTCAGAAGAGGAATCCCACAGTGACATCGAGGAAGCCACAACTATCCACCTACAGGATTAATTTGTTTAAATGTCCTAATGCCACATGAATGCCTTGCTGTGGTTTGTCACAAACTCCTGATTCAAAAAGGTCTGTTTTTCTTTCCACATAGATGGAAAACAATCTGAAAAAGACATATATGTATGTATAACTGAATCACTTTGCTGTACACCTGAAACTAACCCAACACTGTAAATGAACTATGATTTTTTTTAAAGGTAAAAAATAAATATACATAAAAAATGCTAATAACCTATAATGAAAACCTATAGTTTTCTGTTATCCTGATTTCTTGTGAAACCGGTCAGAAATTTGTATATTCCTTCAATATGTTAGGGTTTACTCCTCTTCTTAACTTGATTATCAAATAATCCAAGAGCCTAATCATTGATTCTGTTTGAAATTTATCTCTTCCTCTTCATAAATTATTGCTTTGGGTATGATACAAAAAATTTTTGTTATATTTCTCATTGTTTGGTGCATTTATAAATATATGTGCCACATTACTGACTGTATTCCACTTGGACTGAGTGACCAACAGAATTGTTGTACACACTTGAATTTCCTAACTGAACACCATAGCTTGTTCATTAAGGGAAATGGTTCCTGATCTTGCATATTTGGGGCCTGAAAATTGCAGGGGAATATGTATTGGATAGGAAAATTTTTTTTTATCCGGCTGTGCTACGTGGCTTGCAAAATCTTAGTTCCCAGACGAGGGATTGAACCTGTGCCCTCAGCAGTGAAAGCGTGGAGTCCTAACCACTGGAGCACCAGGGAATTCCTGGAAATTTTTAATTTTGGTTGTTAAGGACGCAAAAAACCACCACACATCCACTGTCTCCATCATTTCATAAAAGAAAAACCGGGACTTCCCTGGTGGCGCAGTGGTTAAGAATCCGCCTGCCAATGCAGGGCACAGGGGTTCGAGCCCTGGTCTGGGAAGATCCCACATGCCGCAGAGCAACTAAGCCCGTGTGCCACAACTACTAAGCCTGAGCTCTAGAGCCCGCGAGCCACAACTACTGAGCCCGCGTGCCACAACTACTGAAGCCCGCACGCCTAGAGCCCGTGCTCCACAACAAGAGAAGCCACTGTCATGAGAAGCCCGCGCACCGCAACGAAGAGTAGCCCCGCACTCTCCGCAACTATAGAAAGTCTGCGGGCAGCAACGAAGACCCAAAGCAGCCAAAAATAATAAATAAATTAAAAAATGAAAAGAAAAACCATCTTAACACCTAAAGGATAGGAAGGACCTAATTTCAGCCCTAAAAAAAAAAAAAAAAAAAAAAAAAAAAAGGCCTTTCCCGGGCAGGGACAGCTGGTGTTTGTACACTGACAATTTCACTGCAGAAACCTTCTGCCCCTGGCTTATGGATTTGAATCTTGTCTCTGATACTTCCTAGCTGTGTGACTTTGAGTAAGCAACTTTGCCTCTCTGTGCCTCACTGTCTCCTTCTCCGGGTCATTGTGAGGATTAAATGATTTAACCTATGTAAATTAAAGCCCTCGCTACAGAGGCTGGTGTAGATGTATCGTCGCCGAAACTCACGAGTGAAAACAGCGCCACCTAGTGGCTCTTCATCCCAGGTACAGACAAGCTGCTTCGGAGGAGGCATCCACACGGGCAGTGAGTGGGAACCATGTGTAATGGCCAAGGCTGAGGGAGAAATAAGCAGAAAAGCCACAAATATTCATGGAATTATAAATAAAGTTGGATTCTCACTTTATGCCATATACAAAAGTTAATTCAAAACTGATCAAATATCTAAACGTAAGAGCTAAACCTATAAAACTCGAAGAAGAATACAGGGCAAAAATCTACATGACGTTGGGTTTGGCAATGATTTCTGGGATGTGACACCAAAAGCACAGGCAACAAAATAAAAATAGATAAATGACTACATCAAAATTAAAAACTTATGTGCATCAAAGGACACAATCAACAGGGTGAAAAAGGTAACCCAGGGGATGGGAGACAATATTTGCAAATCATTCATAAGGGGTTAATAGGATATATAAGGAACTCTTACAATCCAATTACAAAAAACTAATGTCACCATTCAAAAACGGGCAAAGGAGTTGAATAAACATTTGTTCAAAAGTGTATACAGGGCTTCCCTGGTGGCGCAGTGGTTGAGAGTCCGCCTGCCGATGCAGGGGACGCGGGTTCGTGCCCCGGTCCAGGAAGATCCCACATGCCACGGAGCGGCTGGGCCCGTGAGCCATGGCCGCTGAGCCTGTGCGTCCGGAGCCTGTGCTCCGCGACGGGAGAGGCCACAACAGTGAGATGCCCGCGTACCGCAAAAAAAAAAAAAAGTGTATACAAATGGTCAGCAAGCATGTGAAAAGATGCTCAACATTACTAATCATTAGTGAAATGCAAATCAAAACTACAAGGAGGTGCCACCTCACATCCATCAGAATGGTTACTATCAAAGAAACAAAAGACAAGTGTTGGTGAGGATGTGGAGAAATTGGAAACTTTGTGCACTGTTGGTGGGAATGTAAAATGCTGCAGCCACTATGGAAAACAGTGTGGTGGTTACTAAAAAATTTTAAATAGAATTACCACATGACCCAGCAACTTCACTTCTGGGTGTATACCCAAATGAATTGAAAGCAAGATCTCAAAGAGATATTTGTACACCCATGTTCATAGCAGCATCAATTACTAGAGCTAATCCAAGGAAGCAATCTCCATCGTCAGACGCATGAATAAAGAAAATGTTATATATATATATATATATATATATATACACATATATATGTCATACACACACACACACACACACACAATGGAATAATATTCCATTGGACACAATGAAATACCAGTCCTGGGTCATTCTAAGGAAATTGTTCCATCCAAGTATCAAACGGTTTTCTAAATTTATAACCCATCACAGGCTCAAAGTCATGCCTCATTTTAATTGGCCTCCTATTTGGCCCATGACTTTCTTGCATAGACTTATTTTACTAGAACTTGTAATTGGCTTCCTTAGTTGTTACTGACATAACAAGCATATGTGTTCTCCTTGTTTCCAAGATTTTCAGTCATAGCTTCTTTTTTTAAATTTTTTTTATTGAAGTATAGCTGATTTACAATGTGTTAATTTCTTCTGTGCAGCAGAGTGATTCAGTTATACATATATACATTCTTTTTTATATTCTTTTCCATTATGGTTTATCACAGGATACTGAATATAGTTCCTTATGCTATACAATAGGACCTTGTTGTTTATCCATTCTACATGTAATATTTTGCAACTACTAACCCCAAACTCCGTCCATCCTTCCCTCACCCCCCTTCCCCTTGGCAACCACAAGTTTGTTCTCTGTGAGTCTGTTTCTGTTTCATAGATAGGTTCATTTGTGCTGCATTTTAGATTACACATATAAGTGATATAATATGGTATTTGTCCTTCACTTTCTTACTTCACTTAGTATGATAATTCTAGTTGCATCCATGTTGTTGTAAATGGCATTATTTCATTCTTTTTTTATGGCTGAGTAGTAGTATTCCATTGTATATATGTGCCACATCTTCTTTATCCATTCATCTGCCAATGGACATTTAGGTTGTTTCCATGTCTTGGCTATTGTGAATAGTGCTGCTATGAACACAGGGGTGCATTTATTTTTTTGAATTATAGTTTTGTCCAGATATATGCCCAGGAGTGGGACTGCTGGATCATATGGTAATTCTATTTTTAGTTTTCTGAGGAACCTCCATACTGTTTTCCATAGTGGCTGCACCAACTTATTAATACATTCCAACCAACAGTGTAGGTGGGTTCCTTTTTCTCTACACCCTCTTCAGCATTTGTTATTTGTAGATTTTTTAATGATGGCCATTCTGACTGGTACGAGGTGGTACCTCTTTGTATTGTAGTTTTGATTTGCATTTCTCTAATAATTAGTGATGTTAAGCATCTTTTCTCTTTTTTTTAAACACCTTTATTAGAGTATAATTGCTTTACAATGGTGTGCTAGTTTCTGCTTTATAACAAAGTGAGCATCTTTTCATGTGCCTATTGGCCATCTGTATGTCTTCTTTGGAGAAATGTCTATTTAGGTCTTCTGCCCATTTTTCAATTGGGTTGTTTGTTTTTTTGTTGTTGTTGAGTTGTATGAGTTGTTTGTATATTTTGGAAATAAAGCTCTTGCAAATATTTTCTCCCATTCCATAGGTTGTCTTTTCATTTTGTTTATGGTTCTCAGTCATAACTTTTTTTTAAGTCATAAGTTCTTTTTTTTTCGGTATGCGGGCCTCTCACTGCTGCGGGCCTCTCACAGGCTCTGGACACGCAGGCTCAGCGGCCATGGCTCACGGGCCCAGCCACTCTGCGGCATGTGGGATCTTCCCAGTCCGGGGCATGAACCCGCATCCCCTGCATCGGCAGGCGGACTCTCAACCACTGCGCCACCAGGGAAGCCCTAATAAAATTTTTAAATGGCAAAGCCAAAGAATGACAGAACCTGGAGGCAATTAACAAAAGGACTGATAAAACAAATATCATTTACAAAAACAACCTCCAATAGTTAGCTTAAATATCACTGCAAATCCACTTGTAGGGATCTGTGCCAGGGAGACAACTAGGGATGAGCCCAGGTTTGAGTCCAAAGACAGCCACAGTAGCTACAACTGAGTTAGTTATATTGGCCACAGCAGGGATTTAGTTCAAGTGTCAAGTGCTAAGGACATAAGTTTCTGGAGTTCCAAGTGAACATCATTTGGTAAAGTCACTCGGCAGGTTAATCCGCGGATGGCTGATGGGTGGGATCAGGTGGGCTCAAGGGCAGGCAGAGCCACTCCCCCTCCCACCTTCCCATCCCACTGACACTCGGAGCATCTCTTAATTCACCAGGTGCAGCTTAGAGTTGGCTGCATTTGGGTCAGGATGGAGGCGGCGCCGGAAGAGGCTGGGCAGCAGGGTTGAAAACGAAATTGAGGTGGGCCTGCACCGGGCACCTGCCCTGCTTGGGGTGAGGCGCATCCCACAAAGCGGCCAGGCTAGTTCTCCTTCCAATCCCACCCCTGCTTGGTGACTGCTTTGGGGGCACAGGGTTGTGTCCTGGGAAGGGCTAACCCTTTTAGAAAGGAGCTTTGCACCTCTAACCCTGCAGAAATCGGCGCTCAGACACTGTGGGGCTGGAGGAGAGGGACCCGAGGGCACAAAACTGTGGGTGCATCACGCACAGATCTTCCTAATTGCAGAAGAGGAAGGAGGGTAGGTGAGCTGTGTGGGCTTAGGACCAAGACTGGAGATAGGTGGGTGGAGTAGCAGTTCAGAGATGTGTGTGTGTGTGTGTGTGTGTGTGTGTGTGTGTGTGTTAGAGAAAGTCTAGGGGACACCGTGTGTGTGTGTTAGAGAAAGTCTAGGGGACACCGTGTGTGTGTGTGTGTGTGTGTGTGTGTGTTAGAGAAAGTCTAGGGGACACCCAGGCTCCTCACTGTGCTATGGGGATGCCTAGTAGGTAAGAAGAACCCAGTACACACCTGACTTGTACTAGCAAGCACTTTGACCATAGTGTCTCGTGAATCTGTGTGTGGAAAAGAATCATAATCAACAATTTTCTTAAATTCCCATGAGTATCTTCCCAGGTCCCCTGTCTTTTACTACAGGACACTTCTCTGACAATTTAGGGGCAGTCCCTCTTGTTGCTGTGACTGGAAAACGTGTGTAGCTAGAAACCTGATGCTTTATTTGAAGTCGTAGTTTAAAAAAAAGTTCCCAGGCAACTACGCAGAGATGTTTAACAAAACCACGTTTTTTAAGGGCCTCCCCTCTTCAGGGTCATCGCCTTCAGGACAGCAATGACCGGCAGGGCCAGGGTTCGAGCCCGAGGCAGAGCGCGCAATCCAGCATCCGTGGAGCCTGCTAAGCCTGAGGTGGCTAGGGGGTCCTGAAGTACCCAGAACCGACCCACCACGGAGCTTCGCTGACATAGTGAGACGTGGCACAGCAGTGAGCTTCCTAATGTTCCTAAAGATGCCTTGCTGAGTCAGTACAGTTCAGGTTTAGAGTTCTCTCCTGCTGAGAGGGAAGTAATGCATCTTGTAAGAAAAGTCAGATTCCACGGCTGTCGATGTGGGTAGGCTTTATCTACCTGGATATCCTCTCTACCCCTTCCCTTTCATGTGCATCTTCATAGATGCAAACAGACTTTCTTCCAAACCCCAGTGGATGGAAAGTCATCTACATCTCTTGGTCTCAGCCAGTGACTTCTCTTTGGGGAGTGATTTCAAAATGGGCAATTTCAGGCGAGTGTTTGAACAGACTGAGTTGGATAGAATTTTTTAGTCTTGTTTAAAACTTGCTATCCCTGCTGTCTCTACGCACTTCTGTCCTCTCTTATCCCGCATCCACTTTGCATGCTTTAGGGGGTCTTGCTTTGAACTTTGATGGGTCCCAGTGCTGGCCAGCAGTCACATGACCCCATCAGGTCCTGTTTCTTCGCCTCCCCCACCTGCTCAAGCCTCAATCCTTCCTGCTGCTCCTCCCCCGTCTTAATTTTCAGCCTTTAACATCAACTCCTATGTCACTGAGACAAATAAAGCATCAAAGCAGAACTTCAATGCTGTCTTCACTGAATCTCCACATCCTGGCCTTGGCCCCTCACCCGAGACCCTAGGGCACTGGCTCTGCTCCTACCTAAAGGAAAAATCTCCTGGGCCCCTTAGCCAATTCTCTATCCCCTGGCATCTCTCCTGCAATTCTCCTATCTCCCAAGTCCTAGATCATCCCCATCTGCCTACAACCAGCTGAGTTGACTGCCATCCAACGAGAATGCTCTCCTGGATCTGCTTTCCTCACAATTACTTCCTTTCTCTTTGCTTCTCATCAACGAAGTCTTGTCTCTATTCTGAACTCCAATCCTTATCTCCCTCTTGTCCCTTCACTCCAATCAGGTGCTCTCCCCATTGCTCCACTGAAATGGCTCTTGTCAGGCTTCCTCAGTATCCTCCACTTTGTCAAATCCCCAGGTCCGTCCTAGGTCTTGCCTATCACTTGTACTTGGAATAGTTGAGCCCTCCTTTCTCCTTGATTAACTCCTTCCATGTAGTGGTCAGGTCACCACACACCCTTGGTTTTCCGCCAACCTCACTGGCCACTGCTGTAGCTTCCCTTGGCTGGGTTCTCCTCCTGTCCTGTCCATATGCCCAGGACCTAGTCCTTGGGCCTCTTCTCCTTGGTACATGCACTCACACCCTTGGTCATCTTTTCAGTATCATGGCTTTAGGTGCAATCTGGTATGTGGACAAGTTCCCTCTCCTGCACTAAACGAACATCCCCATGCATGTCTCACGCTCCTGATTTGTCCTCCCAGACAATTCCTAACTACTTCATCTGATGAAATCCCTTTCTTCCAGTTGTTTAGGCCAAAGTCTTTGGATTCATCCTCTCTTGACCTCAAACCCTTCACATAAACAACCAGGAAATACTGTTGTCCCTGACGTTCAAAAAATATCCAGTCTCTGATCATTTCTCATCCCCTCTATTACTACCCTCTGGGCCAAACCACCAGCATCCCTGGCTGGACCCCACAAATGGCCTCATAACTGGTCTTCTTGCTTCTGCCCTGGTCTCATCCTCAGTCTGTTCTCAGCACAGAGCCAGTAAATTGGATTCACGTTCAACCCACAGCCTGTAAGAGTTCCCATTTTCTCAGAGTCACAGGAGATTTCCTTAACATGGCCTCCCTCCCACTACCTCTCCGGGTCCCCCTGCTTCCCCCTCCCTTGTTCATCTTGCTCTCCCTTCAACATTTCTTCCTTAGGAGCTTGCTCTTTCCTCCACTTGAGGTTTGTGTAACCTTGTTAACTCACTGCCTCTGAGTCTTTGTTTCAGCGTCAACTTTGCACTGAGGCTCTGCTTTGTCTCCCATGAATTAATGCAACCAGCCCTTTTCATACCCCACCTTCCCAATAACTCCCAATTTTCCATACTTGGCTTTGTTCTACTTTTTTCATTTCCCTAGCAATTATCATATTCATGCCATATAAGTTAGTCATCAATTTATTTTCTGTCACTGGAATATGAGATTTTCAAGGAAGTTCCTTTGCTTTATGCTCTGATACATGCATCGTGGCACATGGCAGGCATATGATAATTTTTGGGTGACGGTCGAACATATGGATAACATTACTCTTTATTTTTATCTCCAAAAACTTGCAGGCTCAGCAACCTCATCAAATCCAGCCTAGACTCAAGCAGCTGTGGGGTGTTAGCCACGTGGCTGGGGCTGGACCACCAACAGAAGCAGAAGGAACACCGCAGCCTTCAGGTAAAAAGAGGGAAGAAGAAAGATATGCTGAGGGGCAGAGGATACTTAATATGTGACGGTACATGACAGCGATAAAATTCTAGACAGATAGCCTCGGTGTTCCCGTGATGTTTGGCAGGATGGGAAGAAGGTACAGCTCTCAACTATCTCCTGCAGTGAATTATCTGGCTATCAATGCTTTATTCCCCTTATACTTTAAGGCTTATGGAAAAAGAAATAGAGGTCATTATTCATTAGCTAATTCAATGTAATTGCTTTTCAAATTTAGAAAATGCATTGATATGACAACTATAAGTTAACTAGTTCGGGGAACAAGATTTTTCTTGGGTTCGTGAATCGCTATACTGAAAGGTTGAGCAGTTCCTCAAATGTTTACCTACATTGTATTATCCTCACAGGTGAACGGTTATCATTATACAGGTAAGCCCACAGACTCAGATGTTGTCGTTTGCCAAGGATTTGGGTAATGCAGTGAAACCTTAGATCTGATTCTCCAACCACCTTTTTAAAACATTTTTTAAATTTTTATTGTAGTAAGAACAATAGAGCTCTGCCCTCTTATTGTATTTTTAAATGTACAGCACAGTATTAACTATAGGCACAATGTTGTACCGCAGGTCTCAAGAACTAACTTATCTTGCATAACTCTAATTTTACACCTGTTGATTAGCAAATCCCTATCTCCCCTCTCCCACTCCCTGAAAAGCACCATTCTACTCTCCGCTTCTGAGTGTGACTATTTTCAATGTATAAGTGGAATTATGCAGTATTTGTCCTTTTGTGACTGTCTTCAAGGTTCATTCATGTTGTTACATATTGCAAGATTTTTCTAAAATTTATTTTTATTTATTTTTGGCTTCATTGGGTCTTCGTTGCTATGCCTGGGCTTTCTCTAGTTGTGGCGAGCGGGGGCTACTCTTTGTTGTGGTGCATAGGCTTCTCATTGTGGTGGCTTCTCTTGTGGAGCATGGGTTCTAGGCGTGCGGGCTTCAGTAGTTGTGGCACGTGGGCTCAGTAGTTGTGGTGCACGGGCTTAGTTGCTCCGCGGCATGTGGGATCTTCCCGGACCAGGGCTTAAACTATTATATATACTCATATGTGAGGATATATATGATATATACATATATCATATATATGGGCAAAGGATCTGAATAGACATTTCTCCAAATAAAATATACAAATGGCCAATAATCACATGAGAAGATGCTCAACATCATCAGCCATCAGGGAAATGCAAATTAAAGCCACAATGAAATGCCACTTCCTATCTACTAGGATTGCTAAAAGTTAAAAAGGAAGATGTTAACAAGTGTTGGCAAGGATGTGGAAAAATTGAAACCAACCATTATACACTGCTGGTATAAGTATGGCCTCTTTGGGAAACAGTCTGGCATTTCCTCAATGTGCTAAATATAGCATTACCATACGACCCAGCAATTCCACTCCAGGTTATATACCCAAAAGAAATAAAAACATATCCACCACAATTGGTATATGAATGTCCACAACATCACAATTCATACTAGCTTGAGCATAAACAACCCAAATGTTCATCAACTGGTACATGGATAAACACAAATGTGGTATATCTATACAATGATATATTATTTGTCAATAAAATGGAATGAAGTAGCAATACATGCTACAGCATGAATGAACCCTGAAAATATTATGCTAAGTGAAAGAAGCCAGTCAGGGAAGATCACATATTATATGACTCAATTTATATGAAATGTGATGAGTAGGCAAATGCATAGGGACAGTAAGTGAACTAGTGGTGGTTTAAGGACCGGGGGAATTGGGTGGAAACAAGGAGTGACTGCTCATTGTTCAGGTGTTTCTTCTTTGGGTGATGAAAATATTCTAAAATCGCGTGATGGTTGCACCACTCAGTAAGTATACTAAAAACCATTGGACTGCACACTTAAATGGCTGAATTGCATGTTATGTGAATTAATCTTAGTAAAGCTATATATCCTGCAATTACCTGTAGGATTTTAAACCACTTCTTTCTTACATGCTTCCATGCAATAACGTCAGGAATAATACCATATATTACGATTATTCCACAGGTATGACAACAGAACCTATAGGGTGGATGGTATTACTTGGGAGAAGCCTCCCAGCTCTACATTTACAAGATCGGATGGCAGTGAAACCTCCTTTGTAGACTGTTACAGGGAGGTATGAAATTTTATTTCTTCAAACATACTTGTCTTAAAATTTTTCATATTATACAGTTAAGTATATTTCTCAAGTCTTATTTAGACACATATATATGTATTTGTATATATTCTCCTTTTGGGGTATTATAGCTTGGCTTATATCTATTATCCATGTATAGAGTGTTTTGTGTATAGGGTAATGTCACATAATTAGAATGGCTCCAAGATGGCCCTCCCTGTCAGGCTTAGAAGTGGCTATGGTAGTTTTGAACATGTAAATGGATTGTTAGGTAGAAAATAAAATATGGTAAGACTTCAGGAATGAGAACTTTATGTAGGAGTTTCAGCCCTACAGAACTTGGTTCAAAAAGAAGAAAAAAATGACCAATTACAATCTGAAATGATGTCTATTACGTGCTAAATCTCATAATCTCCGTTGCTGTGCACGGGCTTTCTCTAGTTTCGGCGAGTAGGGAATACTCTTCATTGCGGTGCGTGGTCTTCTCATTGCGGTGGCTTAGTTGCTCTGCGACATGTGGGATCTTCCCGGACCACGGAACGAACCCGCGTGCCCTGCATTGTCAGGCGGATTCTTAACCACTGCGCCACCAGGGAAGTCCTTCCTTTTTTTTTTTTTTTGCGGTACGTGGGCCTCTCACTGCTGTGGCCTCTCCTGTTGCGGAGCACAGGCTCCGGACGCGCAGGCTCAGCGGCCATGGCTCACGGGCCCAGCCGCTCCGCGGCATGTGGGATCTTCCCGGACCGCAGCACGAACCCGCGTCCCCTGCATCGGCAGGCTGAGTCTCAACCACTGCACCACCAGGGAAGCCCTCCCTCCTATATTTTTAATTTGCGTGCTCACAAATAAACTCAGGCCAGTTGGTGAGGTTGGTTTTCTAGCTTTAGCAGATGAGAGAAAGGTAATTAAAGGAATGGCAGATATTTGTGGCAAATGGAAAGAACTTATAAATGGATGTTTTAAAAAAAGCTTGTATTATATTGGGACTCAAAACATAGCTACTTGGAACAATTGCAGGTACACAGCCCTCTGACATCCCTTCAAGGGAGGGTTATTATGACATTATCCTCATTTGTGTTTCACACTTATTACTTGTTCATTCAATCCCAAGAGCATTTAGTGCCTATTGTATATCTTGGGTATACATTAGTAAGACAATTTAGTTCTCAGCTCTTAAGGCACTTGCATTCTCATGGCAGACAGAGAGATGACAAACAAGAAGAAAACTATTCTAACAGTTATAAGGGATATGGAGATAATTAAAATCGGGTGGTATTATGGAGAATACCTGGTGGCTATTAGTCTGCAAGGTCATGGAAAGCTTCTCTGCGAAGCTGATATGTAAATGGAAGCAAGGAGCAAGCTAGGTGCGGATGAGGGAGAAGAGGTAGTACAAAGGCACTATTTTCGGGGTGGGCATTGTGTACCCAGAGCCCAAACTAGGCTGGAGTGTTCTCTAGAGAAGTAAATTGGATTTTATTGTCAAATCATATTGTGTAGATATTTGTAAGATTTCTGTCTAATATACAGAGAATGGGCTGTATGGGGGTAAAAATGGAGGCAGGGAAACCAGTGAGGAGGTTATTAAATCAGTTGACTTAAATGATGATGGTGGCCTGGAGCAGGGTGGGAGAAGTAGGTGAAAATGGAGAGGACATAGTGAAGGCTTGGTTGTAATAAGTGAGGGGATTGTTCTGGGATGAGATAGGCACAGATGGAATTGCAAACTGATATATCAGTAAGTTAATTTTAAAAGGCTTATTTCTGGCTTGAATAAAGTCTAATGAGAGTCAGGGAGACTCAGTGATCTCATCTGTTACCATTTTGTGGCTCTACCATCTCAACAAGAGGACTCCAAGGTTGTCATGTTAGAAGAAAAGAGGTAGAAGCAGCATACTGGCTCTTAGGTCCCTTAGACTGAAAGTGATAGGCTGATGCACTACTTTCACTCATATTTCTTTGTTAAAATTCAGTCCTACAGCCTGAACCTACCTAAGTGGACACTCTTTTCTTTCGTGTACAGATGTGGTGAGTTCAGTATCATCTCTCTGCCAAAGGGTGTAAATAAAGTATGCTCTTTGGGCATGCGGATGAGTCAGGAGTCCCAGGGTGTAAAGCCTGGAGTTTTCATTTTGGGAATTATTAGCTCTTACCTAGTCCTTGGATTTTGATAATCAGTCACCTAGGCAGAATATATAGATGACCAAGAGAATGAAATATTTCAGGAAAGAAGGATATGCGTCTCTGTAGAATGTTAAGATGAGGTTAAATGAGAGTGTATACATATGCCCCAATTCACCAAACTGTACCCATTATGGGCAGATTTTTGTATACCAATTATACCTCAATAGAGCTGGGGGAAAAACACACAGTGAAGAGTACATTGAGTTTGATAGCATGGAGTTCACTGCCAAGAGCAAATTGTGTAATGGTGGCAATTGAAGTCCAGGTGGAAGGTACTGAAGGAAAAATTTAGCAACGCTTGCTGTAGAAGGGAAGAGAAATGTTATGTAGATGAAGGATTTTTTTAAGTTAGAGAATACTACAGTATGTGTTTATCCTGGTATAAATTGTCCGATAGAGAAGGAGAAATTGTTAATACAGAAGGCAAGATAAATGAGGGGTAATGATAGGAACAAAATCCCTGAAGGAAAGAAGAGGTTAGAATCCATAGCTGTGGTAGAGATTACGGACCCTTTTCTGGAGCAGGACATATCCTCCATAGTAATCGGAAGGCAAGAAGAACATACATATGTGTAGAGAGAAGGCAAACACCGGGCAGAATATAAGTGTATTCCTGTCTGAATCCTCAGATATTCACTTCTCAGTGAAGTATGAAGCAAGATCACCGGCTGAGTTAGTTGATGGGCAGCGATGAGGGAGATGTATAGGAGATTTGAGAAGAGATGAGAAAGTGTGAAATGTTGGTTTTTTGAATGGGTAGGAAGCATAACTAGGGCATCTGAACAGAGCACCCCTTTTAGATTGTGGCAGACTAACTCTAGAACCACTCAGCAGGGTTTGGCTGTTGGTTGCATGGGCAGAACAGACAGCTGGGTTTTACCAGGGTTTGAGACTTGCCAACGTAGCATGATCAAGGCATAGTCAAGGAATGAATGGTATTTGTGAGGACGTAATTGTGACAGGCTATGGAATGCAAGCTGGGGAAGTAAGGGAGGTGACGCTGTGAGAGAGTTAAGGACCTCTCTCCTCAATTTATGTGTGCTGATTCCTCCACCTAGGCTGACGTTTGCTTGTTCATCCTACAAATTTTATCTCAAAGATCTTTGACTAAGAAGAGCCGCTCTGGGTCCGTCCATGTTGCTGCTAATGGCATTATTTCATTCTTTTTTATGGCTGAGTAATATTCAATTGTGTGTGTATGTGTGTATACACCACATCTTCTTTATCCATTCATCTGTCGATGGACATATGGTATTACTTATATGTGCAATCTAAAATATGACACAAATGAACATATCTATGAAACAAACAGACTCACAGATACAGAGAATAGACTTGTGGTTTCCAAGTGGGAGGGAGTGGGGGAGGGAAAGATTGGGAGTTTGGGATTAGCAGATGCAAACTATTATATATAGGATGGAACGACAACAAGGTCCTACTGCATAGCACAGGGAGCTATATTCAATATCCTGTGATAAACCATAATGGAAAAGAATATGAAAAAGAATATACATATGTATAACTGAGTCACTTTGCTATATAGCACAAATTAATACCATATTGTAAATCAACTATACTTCATAAAATGTTTTTAAAAAGAGCCATTCTGGATAACCCAACAGTACCCCTCCCTCTCGTGCATACACTGACCTGCAACATCAGGCCTCTGTGAGGTCACCCTGTTCTGTTATGTACTTGTATTTCATAACACTTATCCCAGTTTGTAATTATATATTTGGGTGATTTTATTAATCTCTCCCCTCCCCAACAGACTATGAGTTTCATAGGACTAGGAGAGCTATGATTCTGCTCTTTGCAATACATATCTCTTATACCTTACACCATGACTGGCACATAGTAGTTCATACACATAGGTTGTAATAGATAATTCATGCATGTTAGCATCACAGAGTAGTGGGATTAGTAATAATTTGAGGGAGTGTGTCACATTAAGGCAAACTACCTTCATGGCATGTGTTGATATATAGAGTCTTACATGTAAACGTAAGAAAATGGTTCCAGCAGATTTACTTGAGTGAAATGGATGTGCTGAAATAGTTGAATGACTAGGGTAGTCTCAGGATGCCCTGGTGGGAACTGAGTCTCATAAGAGATGACAACTTTGTCATAGGGTTGTAATGAGATCTGGGGAAAACTGCTGAATTCATAGATGAGGCATTAGAAAGTAAGCGCAATCCTACCTTTCAAATAATGGAAATAGGGACAACAGAACTGACTTGTTTTTTGGACCTAAAACAATAGACTGCAGGTTTTTTCTTCAGCAAAGATGGGTTGATTTGGGATCAGTGGAGAATTGCAATTTGGGGTCTGCAACCCTGGCGAGCCACGTGCAAGTCCCACTTGATGAGGAAAGGAGAACCCCTTCATAGAAGAGAAAAGCAAGTTGGAAGGGCTTTAGTAAACAAAGAGTCCATTGCTTTTCATTGGCCAAGGTCTTGCCAGGGAAGAAAAGAAGTCTTTCTTCTTCTTGTTGGGCTCTGCTATCGTTGCAGGGTATGAGAGCTCCCCCTCTGGTCTCCTGACTCTATTTAATTGAGGTTTGTTTATTTTTTACAAAAGCTATAAGAAATGGGAAGTGTGATTTCCAAAGTTCATAGTTGGGGGTTAAAGAAATATTAGGAGAACACCATGGGCTAGAGTGGGCCACTAAGTTTGAAATAGGTTGTTTATATTTTTCTAAAAACTGGTTAGTGTGGTGAATTATAGTGTGGTGAATATTTCTCTTAGTCCACGCAGGTAATGCATTTAATAAAATCTCATACTTTTTCATGTGAAAAGAAAAACTCACTTAATCTACAATGAGAAAAGAATTACCCTAATCTGAAAAAGAACGTCTGCCAAAAACTTCTATAAGCATCATTATGTTAAAAAGAATATACTGGGCTTCCCTGGTGGCGCAGTGGTTGAGAGTCCGCCTGCTGATGTAGGGAACACGGATTCGTGCCCCGGTCTGGGAGGATCCCACGTGCCGTGAAGCGGCTGGGCCCGTGAGCCATGGCCGCTGAGCCTGCACGTCCGGAGCCTGTGCTCCGCAATGGGAGAGGCCACAGCAGCGAGAGGCCCGCGTACCACAAAAAAAAAAAAAAAATATATATATATATATATATATATACACTGATGATTTTTCCCATTAGTCAGAAACAAGCCAAGCAGTAGCCTCTCTTCCTAACTGCTCAGTGTCCTACTGGAGGTCCTGGCGAGGGTTTGGAAACTTGCTCTGCTGCTTGTAAATCAGGCAGTTTCCACAACAGCCCCCAAGCTTGTTTGCTGGTGGGGGCACATAACAGTATTTATCTCAGTTGATTGGTGAGAGAATTAACTGAATCAAGTAGAATGCTTGGGAAGTGCCCCACACACAGCGATCATCCCATCGACGGTGACTGTCCTGAGGACGGTATAGTTCAGTCTATGTTTTTAACCCATCCATGTTGACTTCATGATAAACTTCTGGAAATGGAACGACTCCTGGGAATGGAATGACTAGGATGAAAGCGTTTTGCAAGTTTAAAGGATCGATGCATATTTCCAAATGCCTGTCTCGCAGCCTGTCTCTTCCATACACTCACACTCACACTTGTTGAATGCAGTGTGATTCTAGACCCTTCACCCTCATGGATTCAGATGTCTATTTAATAGTCTCTACTTTGTCAGTGCTCCACCTATATAGCTTCCTCGACACGCATCCATTTCTCACGTCACTGCATTCTTGCATTTTGGGGAATGTCATGTTTGCTTTCTTTCAAGGTCCTTTTCTTGCTGCCCACTGAAAATAAAGAAATTTGTGATGGCATAAAAAGACACCTGTGTGTCAATTACCCGATTCCAAGCCAGTGTGTGCTGAAACGGACCTTAGAGAGACCACCGCTACAAAGATTGCCCTGCAGATGAACTGCAAGCTAGGAGGTGCCCTCTGGAAGGTGGATAGAGAAGTACGTGGGGATTTTGTTGCCTTCTCTTGCTTTCATCTATCTTTGGTAGAATTTGTTATGGTCCTACTTAATTGGAAATTTGCTTCGTGTTCTAACTCAATCTGCTACCTTGTTTAAAATTTAAGTTGCAGAATGCAATGTTCATCGGTATCGATTGTTTCCACGGTATTGTACATCGATGGAAGTCAGTCGCAGGATTTGTGGCAAGCATCGATCCAGACTTGACGCGGTGGGTAAGCTTTGGCAGACAGTGTTTAGTGGGGAGCTATCTGGAGGCCAGATAGGAGAGGTGGACTTAACACACATTATTGGCAAGCTCCATGGACAAGTTGTTCTTAGAGATGTGCTCTCCTGATCTTCTGGCAAAGTTAGGCTCCCAGAACATTTTGTATGGAAGCCTCTGATCATTCTCTATTCCTGCCTAACAACCATGACAAAATATGGCAACTTAAGACGACACTCACATGACCATGGACAGTCCTGTGGGTCAGATGTTGGGCACTGCATGGCTCTCAGGGCCTTACAAGGCCGAGATTTTGTTTGTTTTTTTGGCTGCACTGCGCAGCATGCGGGATCTTAGTTCCCCGACCAGGGATCGAACCCATGGCCCCTGCGGAGGAAGTGCAGATTCTTAAACAATGGAGCACCAGGGAAGTCCCAAGGCTGAGTGAAAAGTGTCACATAAGCCACATTCTCACCTGGAGGCTTGGGATCCTCTTCCCAGCATACGTCGATGTGGCAGAGTCAATTTTCTTTTGATTGTGGGACAGAGGACCCCACTTCCTTGCTGGCTGTCACCTACAGCTAGTCTCAGCTTCTAGAGTTTCATCCACGTTCCTTCTGATGTGCTCCCTGCCTCCCCTCCAACTTCCAACCCGCCAATTCACACTGTGCTATTGTTCTCTTTTGAATCTCTCCATCTTCCTCTTCTGTCATCAGCCAAAGAAAACTTGCTGATTTTAAAGGAGCTCATGAGGTCAGATATCATCCATCTGGAGACTCTCCTTATCCTAAAGTCAACTGTGCCATATAACATCACCACAGGGGCCAGATCTCAGTATGTTCACAAGTTCCAAGGATGAGGACAGGTAGAATTCTGCCAACCGCAGAATTTGATCAGTAAGCCTCTGCATAGGGACACATGAGGAAGCACTTAGGATATATGTGGGTGAAGACACATATTATACCTTCAGTGGCCTGTAGGTATAATAAGATCTTGTCTTCATACATTTGTATATAATGTACCTGAATAAGGAGATGTGCTTCTATATCCTATGATTCTCCTTTTCTCCAGGGACCTTTTATTTTCTGTGCTTAGAGTAGAAAATAAAACCCATAGTGCAGATGGGTCTGCATATTCTTCTCCTGTGCATTATGGTATGTGGGACAGTCACAAACCACTACTATGTTCAATGCTGTTTGTGGCCCACCAGGTATAATTCCACAGTATCCTTTAAGGATCTTTTTTTTTCTAGTCATACTCTAAATACAGTAACATGGATTTACTCTGCCTTTTTTAGTAGAAAATGCTGTGATAATAGGTAAAAAGTTAAGCTTGCATTCATGCAATAGATATTTTTGAGCACTTGCTATGTGTAAATACTGAGAATGCAGCAGTGAAGATATAAAGCCAAAATACCTGATCCCATCCATTGGAGTACAGATTCAGATGAAGAGGCAAACATACATCATACCCTATCACGTCATCCTAATACTCTGAAGTAAACAAAAACGCAATAAGGGGATAGAAACTCGAGACAAACAGGTGATTTTACTCGATACCTCGAGCAGTGGTCACAATAGCTATTACTGTTTTGAAGCAAACTGCTCCCTCCAAAGCAGATTCATGTGGATGAACCATTGTTTAAGACACTGAACTAAAGTAGGAGTCTCCAGAAAAACACTGGGTTTGCACTTTGTGGGATTCCCCAGGAGCTGAAACAATATGAGTCATATGTATTCAAAGCATGTATAATTTGTAGTTAACGTTAACAAATGTTTCCATTCTATCTTAGTCCTTCTGTGCATTCAAAACGTTACAAAATGCCTAAGATATGTGAAGAGACCAATACCTGGATCTCTGCAGCGGGATGAAGAATGGATCTTTAGGGCTTCCCTGGTGGCGCAGTGGTTGAGAGTCCGCCTACCGATGCAAGGGACACGGGTTCGTGCCCCGGTCCGGGAAGATCCCACATGCCGCGGAGCGGCTGGGCCCGTGAGCCATGGCCGCTGAGCCTGCGCGTCCGGAGCCTGTGCTCCGCAACGGGAGAGGCCACAACAGTGAGAGGCCCGTGTACAGCAAAAAAAAAAAAAAAGGATCTTTAATTGGATCCTCAACTACTGATAGTGAATTTTTTTTTGGTCATAGATTAATGTCATCATTTTGATTCTGAATTAATCTTGTTTTCCAAACTAATGGCTTATTTTTCTCCATACAGGTGGTTCTCTCAATGCATCATCCAGCAATCGGGGCAGGAGCTTGTCAATGGGCTGACGACCTGCTTGCACAGTCAGTGCCTGGTGGAGGCTGGAGGGCTTGAGTCTATACTGGTGGAGATACTGCTCCCCCACCTGGGACATCTGGCAATGAGTGAAGACACTTTTGGTTGTCACAATGGGGATAGAGGTGCTATTGGCATCTAGTGGACAGAAGTTTAGGGATGCTGTTAAATGTCTTACCATGCATGGGACAGCAACACTCCCTGCCCCTGACCACCACAAAGAATTATCTGGCTCAAAATTTTCATACTCTTGTTAAGTATGGACTAGACTGAGGACTTAAGCAGTGTCCTGAAAGCTACCATGTTGACAAATGAACACAGAAGTTGTCAAAAATAGTGGCCACTTTGTTCCAAGTTATGGTTTATTTATATGTGTTTCTGACTTCCTTTCAGCTGCCTTGAAGCTCTGGTATGAACAAAATTCATCTCTGCCACATTCACCATTGTGTATCGAGATGGAGTGGGAGATGGACAGCTTCAAGCACTGACTGACCAAGAACTAAGACAGATGGAGTCCTACTTAGAAAATGCTTACAGAGGACAAAAGTGGGTATATTACTCTTGAAGTGCAGATTTTGTAAGCTTTACATTTTAGTTTCCGGGGGCAGGGGGAAATATCTACAACAATTGTGATGTGTGAATTGGAAAGCTGGATACAGAGGGCTTCAGTGGATGGGGTGGGGAGAAAAAACAGACCCTTCCCCCTTTGTGTTCCACGCCCACGTCAGAGGAGAAAGCAGAACTGAAGCCTTGCAGTAGCAGGTTGTTTCCCCATATGGAACCCCATGATTCTTTCTCTGTTTCCAATCTCCTTCCAAACCTTGATGGAGGAGGGCTTGCTAACCTCAGATATTCCTAAAAGTCCATGAACATAGCCAATCAATGGTTTGTACTTATCCAGCTCCTTTATCCTGGAGTTCTGTACGTCCCAGGACTGGGGATTACTCTCAGTTCCCTTCTCTGGCCTCACCTGTTTGTCAGTGAAGCCTGGTGCCCAGCATAGACAGTACAAGTAATCCTGACCTTGGGAGGAAGGGACCCTTCCCCTAGGATCTGAATGGCTATGAATAGAAACCTCCTCCTTTACTTCCTGAATTAGGCTCTTGGATCTAAGACAGTAAAATTGGGGTGTGTGGAGAGCTAACATCTGCAGACTCCTTTTAATGACTCCTACGTGTGGGCTGTTTTCGACATTCTGAATGCTTCTGAGATAACGCAGAGCAAACAGAGTGACACTGATCATAATCTTTTAAGTATCAGAGTAACTTTCATCGTGGTGAAGAAACAAATAAACATCAGATTTTTTATTGAAAAGGATGAAGGAAGACTTGACAATCCATCTCCAGGAACGGTTATTGATTTAGAGGTGACTAGGATGGAATGGTAAGCCATCTTTATTTTAAAGATTCCTTTTTATTCAAATAGTAACAGAATTTTTTAAGGTTTGCATGATTTGGACGAGAAAGGGAAGAATTGACCTAAAGAAGGTTAAAAATGATAGGTATATTAGATGATAATTTTTTCTGTCTTCAATCATTTTGTTTCTCAGAGAATTTTATTTTTTTTTAATTATTATTATTTTTTTGCGGTACGCGGGCCTCTCACTGCTGTGGCCTCTCTTGCTGCGGAGCACAGGCTCCAGACGCGCAGGCTCAGCGGCCATGGCTCACGGGCCCAGCTGCTCCGCGGCATGTGGGATCTTCCCGGACTGGGGCACGAACCTGTGTCCCCTGCATCGGCAGGCGGACTCCCAACCACTGCGCCACCAGGGAAGCCCTCTCAGAGAATTTTAAAAACAGACAAATATTTATTGATCATTCTAAGATGATTCCGTTGTTAGGAAGAAGGCTAGAACTTCTGGTTAACTTTAGACTTGTAAAGTGAATTATGCAAATGAGAAAGTTATGCAAAACCACAGCAAGAAATAAAACAGGACATTCATACCAACAGATAGGGAGAAATGAATTAAGTTTGAAGAAAGGCAGAAACACTGATTTTTCTAGTAGAAGGCATGAAAGGATTGAAGAAAACAAAGCAAATGAAAAGTACAATTAACATAAAGTATAACATAAAATGATATAAACATTCAATATTTACAATAAATTGGTTAAGCTTACCACTTATATAACTTAGGGAGTTTGAATATATTCTGGTGATATGCAGGGATGGATATTCCCATCTTTCCCTGAATCTCTGAATCACATTACCTATGACCATGTCTAACGTGCTAATTTGAGGTTTGCTGCCTCTAGGCATCAGTGCATATGCTTTTGAGTTTAAATCCCATGAGCGTTATTAATTGTCAATGATTTCACTGTCCTTTGTAGATTTGCTTTAGCAAATCATTGCTCAACAGTTAGCCAGGCTTCTAAATATAAAGGAAACTCTGTATCATAGATTTCTGTAAATTGTTACTTCAGAGACTAGGTTTGCTACATTGTTTTTCTTCTAAAATAAGCTTGATACCAATTAGGTTCTATAATTCTAGGTATGACTTTTTTATTGTGAGTCAGTCTGTGAAAGAAGGCACTGGTACTGTCACTCCCACTCATTATAATGTCATCCATGACACGCTTTACTTGAGCCCAGATGCAGTACAGAGTCTAACTTACAAACTATGCCACATGTATTACAATTTTTCAGTAAGTACTTTTTTTCTTTAATTTGGTAACGTGCATCTGTTAATCCTATACTCCTAATTTATCCCTCCCCCCTGCAGTTTCTTCTTTGGTAACCATAGGTTTGTTTTCTGTGTCTGTGAGTCTGTTTCTACTTTGTAAATAAAAATAAGTTCATTTGTATGCTATTTTTTAGGTTCTACATGTAAGTGATATCAAATAATATTTGTCTGTGATTTACTTCACTTAGTATGATAATATCTAGGTCCATCCATGTTACTGCAAGTGGCATTATTGCATTCTTTCTGAATGAGTACTATTCTATTGTATACACATACCACATCTTTGTCCATTCATCTGCTGATGGACATTTAGGTTGCTTTTGTGTCTTGGCTATTGTAAATAGTGCTGCTATGAACATTGGGGTACATGCATATTTTTGAATTAGAGCTTCCGTCTTTTCTGGATATACGCCCAGGAGTGGGATTGCTGGGTCATATGGTAGCTCTGTTTTTAGTTTTAAGGAGCCACCATACTGTTCTCCATAGTGGCTGTGGTAAGTATTTTTTGATACTGATTTTCCTTCAGATCTGTGAAACTGTTCAAAATTGAATCTGCTTTTTGAACCTTGGATATCTATAAAAATTTAAACTTAGGGAAAGTAGACATAAAGGTGAGAAAATTGTTTTGGTTGATCTTTCTCCTAAAGGGTATCATCTGAGTCCCTGCTCCTTGCCATTATGCCCATAAGCTGGCTTACCTGGTGGGCCAGAGTCTTCACCAAGAACCACATGGGTCTCTGTCAAAACGTCTCTTTTACCTTTAACATAGAGAAGAAAGCATGATGGGATGTTGAAAACCACAATTTGTAAATTTATTTTCTCATTCTGCATCTGTATATCTGAAATTTTTTCCTAGATGCACGATCAGAGTTTAAAACCATTCTTGACTGGACATGGACGAGACTCCAAGTGTGTTATGCTATTTTCAATACTACCACTAACTTAACATGAGGCTTCTCTTCTCCAGGCTGGAGAACTGACAGTGAGAGTTTTGTTTTAGAATTTACCTCTCAAATGTGTTACAAGGACTTTATGATTAAATATGCCTGAATATTCTGTACTCCAAGCAATGCTGCTCTAATTGTAAAGGTTGGGGGACTTCCCTGGTGGTGCAGTGGTTAAGAATCCACCTGCCAATGCAGGGGACACTGGTTCGAGCCCTGGTCCAGGAAGATCCCACATGCCGTGGCGCAACAAAGCCCATGCGCCACAACTACTGAGCCTGTGCTCTAGAGCCCACGAGCCACGACTACTGAGCCCACATGCCACAACTACTGAAGCCCATGTACACTAGGGCCCATTCCCCGCAACAAGAGAAGCCACCGCAATGAGAAGCCCACGCACCACAATGAAGAGTAGCCCCCACTCACCACAACTAGAGAAAAGCCTGCACACACCAATGAAGACACAACGCAGCCAAAAATAAATTAATTAATTTTAAAAAAAGGTTGGGCATTAGTCACATGGAGAATATATATATCTATGAACAAGTAAATTCTACTTGGAAAATCATACGCACTTTATTTTTGTAACATCCTTTTTCTCAAGGACAGCGAAGACATAAAAGTGGCAAAATTAAATGGGAATTTATTTGTGTTTAATATTTTGTATGAAAGAAACAACCTATATATGAAATAGTTTGTTCTTTGTACCTGCATGGCAATCTGAATTTTTTCTGGTGGAGCTGTAGTAAGGAGAGCTTTGCGATTTAAAAGTTGGTGGCTCAGGAATGTAACATTTTGTCACTTTTTCCACAAAGAAGGTAAATTAAGGGCTTTGTTAGCATTTCTGTTTAATTCATTCTCTTGTGCATGTTCTAAGTGTGACATTATTGTGTTAGCTGTACCATCATCAGAAGAAAGTCTTGAATAAGTTGTTTAAATGAAGCTATCATGTTTTTCCTGAAAGCAGACACAATTTTTTTCTCTCTCCACTTAAAACTATCTGTAAATAGACTTAAGAAACAATATGTGGGACTTCCCTGTGGCTCAGTGGTTAAGAATCCGCCTGTCAATGCAAGGGACACGGGTTCAAGCCCTGGTCTGGGAAGACCCCACATGCCGCAGAGCAGCTAAGCCCGGGCGTGACAACTACTGAGCCTGCGCTCTGGAGCCCGCGAGCCACAACTACTGAGCCCACGCACCACAACTACTGAAGCCCACACGCCTAGAGCCTGTGCTCCACAACGAGAAGCCACCGCAATGAGAAGCCCACGCACCATGACAAAGAGTAACCCCCGCTCACCGCAACTAGAGAAAGCCCGCACACAGCAACAAAGACCCAACGTAGCCAAAAATAAATAAATAAATAACTTAATTAACTAAAAAAACAATATGTGAAACTTTCATTCTCTTATACTCCTAGAGTGGTATTTTTTCCTTTTGAGGTAGGGTAGTTAGGGGGCTTCAAATACGTCGGAAAGGATATGTTTAAAAACAATATAATTGCTTTGATTATAGGTTAATCAATTTAGGTTTGCAATTTGAACCCATCTTATAAGAAATAAAATTAAAACAAGTCTTTTAAATATACTGTAATCCAGGTAACGTCCTACCTAGCTGTATTGCTAATAATGATAAATATAGGATATGGTCTCCATGATTAAAGATAACACATTCTTTTCTAAAGCTAGAATTTGATTTATGATAATACATTTATGGTAGTACATTTTTAGAGAGCTACAAAAATCACTTGGAACAAATTCAAAGTAATGAGCACTTTCTGAACATTTCCTATAAATGCAATACAAATATTATTCATAAAACTATAATGTCTAGAATTATAAATTTAAAATGTGATTCAATAAAGGTATTCATGTTAAAATCACTGAATTCAGTCTTGTTCTTAAAAATATGGTCTTAGGCTTCTTAATCTACTGATTAGAAAAAATTGTTGCTTTTGTAAGATGAACAGAAGTATTGTGACCAGGACACCATCTGACTTTATTAGCCTACTAGTCCTTTATAAATTAGATGAAGGAAACTGGGTATCAAATATTTCTAGGAGAAAGCTTTATTGTTCCAAAGGCTTACAGATAGACTTTCTCCAGTGTATCATAGTACCTAAGTTTCACGTTACTGAGTAGGTTAGGAATGAATTTGGCCTAAGCAGCAATACAATATATAATCTAAGAATAATGAATTTCCTGACTCTGAGTTAGAGGTCTGATGTGGGCATTACTGGGCTAAAATAAATGTCAGCAGGGCTGCATTCCTTTCTGGAGGCTCTAGGAGTCTGTTTCCTTCATTCTAGCTTCCAGAAGTTGTCTGCATTCCTTGCCTCCTGGCCCCGCTTCCATCTTCAAAGCCTGCAATGGCCAATGGAGTCATTCTCATATCCCACTGACACTGATTCTTCTGCCTCCCACTTCCACTTTTAATGGCCCTTGTGATGATGTTGGGACCGCTTGGATAATCCAAGATATTCTCCCTATTTTAATGTTAGCTGATAGGCAGCCTAGCTCCATCTGCAACCTTAATTCCCTTTCCCCATATAAGGCAACATTTGGGTAGAATCCAAGGATTAGAATATAGACATCTTTGGAGGGGCCATCAACCTGCCACAGAGACATTGCCCAGGGCTGAGCGTGTCGGGGAACAGGGACACATGTGAATGTAGGAACTCCTCCCTCCCATGGGTGCCTCAGAATAAGAGAGACTTAGGGGAGCACCCACTGGAGTCTCAGGCAGCACAGCTCTTGAGCACCTGCCCCATGACCTGCACCCCTCTCCTCATCATTCTCCTCCCTCTCTGCAGCAGGTGAGGGCTGACCTGTTCTGGGTGGAATATTTGTGGGGGACCCCTCAGTTCTGCCCTGTACCCTCATTCACTTGGCTCACTGTTCCCTCTCTCCCTCTAGGGTCTACGGCCCAGGCAGGGCTGACTTAGCCGCCCTCAGCATCCAAGGGCCCAGGACAGATGGCCACCATCACCTGTACTGGAAATAGCAACAATATGGGCAACCAGGGAGCAGCTTGGCTGCAGCAACACTCAGGCTGTGTCCTCAAACTCCTGACCCACAACTATGTTAACCGACTCTCAGGAATCACAGAGAGATTCGTGGGCTCTGGGTCAAGGCAGACTGGCCTCTCTCTCTCTGGTCTCCAGCCTGGAGATGAGGCTAATTATTACTGCTCAGCATGGGACAGCAGCTGAGTGCTTGCATTGCGCTCAAGGTCCACAGGGAAGTGAGAGAAAGACCTTTGGGCTTCAGGCTACCTACTCGCTGCCCAGAGCATCGGGGTGCAACGGATCCCTGAGGAGATATGGAGTAGACAATACTGGGTACTTGAAGGGGCTTTTTAAAGTTGGGACTGCCAACAAAACTCAATAAATCCAGTTAAGGATGTTTAGAATTACTCATTCAAAAATATTTATATGCAGCACAGTTCTAAACCTACTGGGATCTACTTGATGATGTGTATTACATGTATTTATTAATGAAGAGGAGCTAGGTTAAATATGTTTATTTAACCTCCGATTTTTTCCATAAAGGAACTGTAAACAATGCCAAGAATAGCTAAAGGGACATTTACTTACCCAACTTCTTCCTAACAATCTTTAAATTCCATGCAATCATCTAATTTTTCAGTCCTGTGGATTACCCACCATTACAGCATACATTGGCCACTTCCTGGGGTCCCTAACACTAGAACAGTAATGCTCTCACACAGCTTATGTTTTTGGATGTCAGTCTCCTCAATTGTGCCTCCAAAGCCCCACCTTCACCTTTTTCTACCAGTCCCTGAACACAACAGTGTGAGAATTAGAAGGGTGCCGTGGGAGCACATATTGAGTTAAATCCCCAGTGAGGGTTTAGGCTTGGGGGAAGCATTTAGGACACAAAAACCTGACCCCAGAGGGTGATATCTTTAGGATTTATGGAAATGAGCTAGAAGGAGAAATGAGGGGGAAAATGCTCTAGGTGTTGGTAACAGCATATGTCAACAACAACAAAAAATTTTTTTGGTTGTTCATCCAAGTAAATAATAGAATTTGCACTGGGCCTAAGTGTGGCAGATGGCAGTGGGGACAGGGTCAGGAGAAGTGACTCTAGATGAGTCTGGATGAGAGGAAGGAAGGGTGCAGCCATGTCGTAAAGATGACACACCCTACGAAGTATGCATTTGGCTGTAGAGGTCATGTGGAGCCTGGGCTAGTCAGAGTTCTCTAGAGAAACAAACAGAGATAGAAGGAGGTAGAAGGAGATTTATTATGAGGAATTGGCTCACATACTCAGGGCTGTGCACATGCTCAGGAAAGACCTGCGAAGGTTCTAAGCTCTCACCTCTGGCTGACCTTGACGTTCTGCACAAGCAGGAAGTGAAGGCTTAGGTGGGGATTTCCGCTGCCTGGCTGAGTGCTAAGACAAAAATCCCCATGCTCACAGAGCCCCTCAGTAAAGACTGGGTGACTTCTTGGTTCCAGGCTGTTAATGAAATCTCTATCCAATCAACAAATGACCACCAAGTAACCAAACAGGGACGACAGTGGTCACACACGACACAGAATACACTTAGTGAATTCGCTCAGAAAAGTCAATAGCAAAACAACAACAACAACAAAAACCAAAAACCAAAAACACAACAAGTACAAGAAAACAGCATAACAACAAATCCTGGGGAGGGGTGAGAATCTGATTCTCAGAGTTTCCATGTGATATTATTTTAAATGTCCAGTTTATGCCCCCCACCCACCAAAAAAAAAAAGTGTGGTCCTACGTGGTCCGGAAAAGAGTTGACATAGTAGGGTTGAGACTGCTTTCCTTAGAAAAGCCTGCTTGCTAGATTGGCCCTTGGCCAGAGTCTGGGAACTTGGAATCAGGACAGTCCCCACCATTCTCCAGTAAGAGTGGCTCACTGTGCCCAAGCTGTTTTTGCAAACACTGTGCTTTATGCTGAACATCTGTTTCCTGCTGAAATTCTTGAGTTTAGGTATGTGCTAGGCAGAGGATGACTAAATGACCAGCCCCCAGTAACAACCTCTGGGCACACAGTCTCTAATGAGGTTCCCTGGAAGACAGCATTTCACATGTGCTGTCACAAGTTTTGTTGGAGGAGCTCAGTGTGCCTGTGTGACTCCACTGGAGCAGGATTCCTAAAAGCCTGTGCCTGGTTTCCTCTGGACCTCCTCCATGCACTTTTCCCCTGAGCTTATTTTGCTTCGTGTGCTGTCATTGTAATAAATGATAGCAACTAGTATGACAATATACTGAGTTCGGTGAGAGAATCACATAGCCTGGGGGTGTTTTCACGCCCCCCCAAAACAGGCTGACACACAAGGGGAAAAAAACCCTAGTAGACAGTATCTTCATGAAACTCCTGACAATGGACAAATACTTTATATCAGCTATTTTTTTAAACCATTTTTTAAAACTGAAGTGTAGTGAATTTACAATGTTGTGTTAGTTTCAGGTGTACAGCAACATGGTTTGGTTTATATATATATGTGTTCTTTTTCAGAATCTTTTCCATTATAGGTTATTATAAGATATTGAATATAATTCCCTGTGCTATACAGTAGGTCCTTGCTGTTTATCTACTTTATACATAGTAGTGTGTATATGTTAATCCCAAACTCCTAACTTATCTCTACTCCCTCCTTCTGCTATCCCCTTTGGTAACCATAAGTTTGTTTTCTATGTCTGTGAGTCTATTTTTGTAAATAAGTTCACTTCTATCATTTTTTTAGATTCCACATATAAGTGATATCATATGATATTTGTCTTTCTCTGTCTGACTTCACTTAATATGATAATCTCTAGGTCCATCCATGTTGCTGCAAATGGCATTATTTCATTCTTGTTTATGCCTGAGTATTATTCCATTATATATATATACACCACATCTTCTTTATCCAGTCATCTGTTGATGAAGATATAGGTTGCTTCCATGTCTTGGCTATTGTAAATAGTGCTGCTATGAACCCTGAAACATTTTTTGAGTATGTTCAAAGAATTAAAAGAAATCATGTTTTAAAAACTAAACAATAGTATGAAAATTATATTCCTCCAAGTAGAGAATGGCAATAAAGAAGATAAAATTATAAAAGAGAACCAAATGGAATATCTGTAGTTGAAAAGGACAGTAATAACTGAAAATTTCACTGGAGGGGCTAGATTTTCCCAGGGCTGCTGTAACAAATTACTATAAACCACATGTCTTAAAACAACAGAAATTTACTGTTTCACACTTCTGGAGCCTGGAAGTCTGGAGTCAAGCTGTAGGCCCGGCTATGCTCCCTATGAAAGATCTAGAAAATTATTCTTCCTTGCTTCTTTCTAGCTTTTGGTATTTTCTGGAACTCATTGGTTTTCCTTATCTTGCAGCTGTATCACTCCAATCTCTGCTTTCATTATCACGGGGCCTTCTCTCCTCTGTGTCTGTGTATCCAAACTTCCCTGCTCTTATAAGGACAACAGCCATTGGGTTAGGGCCCACAGTAATCCCATATGACCATATCTTAACTTGAGACCTTATTTCCAAATAAGGACACTGTCACAGGTACTGGGCATTAGAGATTTAATATATAATTGGGGGGACACAAACCCACAATAGGGCTGAACAGATGTGAGCAGCAGGAAGACAGAATCAGCGAATTTGAAGACAGGTTAATTGAGTTCCAGTCTGATGAACAGTAAGTTAAAAAAAGGGGGGGGGATAGGGATGAAAAATGAACAGAGCCTAATGAGACCTGGGTAATACTATCAAGCATACCAACACATGCATAAAGAAGAGTCCCAAAAAGGCATGAGAGAGAGAAAGGGAGGCCATGTGAAGTAACAGCCAAAATCTCACCAAATTTTATGGAAAACACAATCAATATTCAAGAAGTTCGATGATCATCAAATTGAATAAGCTCACATCACACTAAAATGGTTCAAGGTCAAAGACAAAGAGAGAATCATGAAAGCAACAAGAAAGAAGTGACTAATCACAGGCAAAGGCTCCCCACTAAGTTTAAGGGCCGACTTTCATTAAAAATCATGGAGAACAGAAGGCAGTGGGATGACGTAGTAAAAGTGCTAAAAAAGGAAATTTCCTGGCAGTCCAGTGGTTAGGACTCCACGCTTTCACCGCAGAGGGGCCGGGTTCAATCCCTGGTTGGGGAACTGAGATCCCACAAGCTGTGCGCAGCGTGGCCAAAAAAAACACAAAGAAGTGCTGAAAGACATTGACTGTCAGCCAAGAATTCTCTAGTAGAGATGCCCTTCAGTAATGAAGGAGACATTAAGACATTCCCAGATAAATAAAACCTGAGAGACTCCATTGCTATCACCAGGCCTATAAGAAATATGGAGTCCTTTAGGCTGAAATGAAAAGACAACAGAGTAACGCAAATCTACATGAAGAAATTGTTACATATGTAAATATAAAAGAAAGTGTAAATATAAGTACATAAGATGTATATAGTATAAACATATAAACAATGTACTATTTTCTTCTATCTGCTTAAAAAGGACACTCTAAGAATATAATAATCTACATTGCTGAACACACAACATATAAAATATGTAATTTATATGACAGTAACAGTATACAGAAGGGTACGTGGAACAGATCCACAGATGAGTAAAGTCTCTGTAAGTCACTGAAATTAATTTGGTATTAATCCAGATTAGAATGCTATAAATTAAGATGTTAATTGTCCCCAGGGAATCCACTAAGACTATAACTCAGAATCTATAGTAAAAGAAACAACATGGGAATTAAATTGGTACACTAGAAAATAACCAGCACAAAAGAAAGCAGCAATGGAGGAATATTAGAACAAAAAGATATAACTCATACAGAAAACAGATGGCAAAATGACAGATTTCAATGCTACCTGATTAGTGATTAAATTAAATGTATTCATACATGGTTTACACAATCCAATAGGCAGACATTGGCAGAATGGATGAAAAGCTATGATCTAGCTGTATGCTATCTACAGAGTTGCACTTTAAATTCAAGATACAAAGACATCTAAAGTAAAAAGGTGGGAAAACATATACCAAGCAAATATTAACCAAAAGAGAATTAGACTGGCTTTACTGTATAAGACAAATAAACATTATGGCAATTTTTCTAGAGACAAGTAAGGACATTTTAGAGTGACAAAAGGGTCCATTTCTCAAGGAGGAAACATTATAAACATTTTGCACTTAACAAGATAGTTCCAAAATACATGAAGCAAACTGACAGAATTGAAAAGAGGAACAGACTCCTCAACAATAATAGTGAGAAACTTCAATACTCAACTTTCAATAGTGGAGAGAATCTGTTATTTCTTGGGATTCTCACATCAGCACTATGGGTTGGACAGAGTAGGAGCTGTGGCCCATATTCTATGGTTCAGGGCACTGAAATTTAGAGAGATTGAGTAACTTGCCCAGAGTCACAACACTGATGAGTGATGGGTCTAAGGCAGGGGAGGGAGTTGATTCCCTGGGGATAGAGATTCCTGAACACATGGACATGAGATCATGCCCTGGATACAAAAACCAGGAGCTCTCCTCACTCCCTTTCCCACATCCTCCTGCCCCAAGGATGCTGCAAGGAGACAGCTGGTACTCGGAGGAGGTGCCTGGCCCAAGAGAATGGCTCAAATCTGGACCCAACTCCTGGCTCTACGTTTCAATTCCTGACCCCCAATACAATGCCTTTCCCCCAAATGCAGACCCCCTGATGGACCAGGGTATCCAAATATGTGTGCATCTCCCCTCCCTTCCCCCTCAGCACTTGATTCTAGCAGCTGACTTGCAGTGAGACTTCCTGGTGGTCAGGTGACCACCCTGAATGACCAGTAGTCTACTTGACTCCCTAACTGACTCAGAACTCAGGACATTCCAAACCAACTGCCCACATGACAGTTGCACAGAGAATTAGCATCATCTTCAACTGATCAAACCTGGATGATGAGCAGTTAATATTCATGAGCTGGGAACAGGGTCTACTGGGCTGGTGTTTTGGTGGCTTAACAGATGAAGTTTACAGGCCCCCAGGGTCTCACTGACTAGAAACTGACCAATTGTCTGAGCAGCTTGGACTAAGGCCTGGCTAAGAGCGGGCAGTGGCTGCACGGGCTCTGAGTGGGCACCTTCCCTGCCCAATCCTCCCTCAGCCAGATCCAAGTTCTGCTGTACAAACTACAGCCATTACTCCTGAATCTACCTGCTGGTATTATTTCCACAGTACCTTCAATGGAGTGGTTAGTGGGGGTGATATTTGTGTCCCCACCCTGTTGTTTGGCCAGATGCTGATTCTGATGTGTCTGAACCACCGCTGCGGATGGCCAGCAGATTATCTTGATCGCAGATGATATTCTTGTGCATCCTGTGTTTGATTCCTTTATAATCTTCCTTTTCTTCTTGGTACCCGAGTCATGATCCTGGAAAACACAACAAAAACTGAGAGAACTATTGATATGTTGCTGGGAGAAGACCATGCAGAGGTGTCAATTCATTCCCAGGTCACACGTCTGTTCTCTTTGTTCACCAGCCTCCTAGGGGAGTCTAGGGGAGTCAAGCGAATCAAAGCTGGGCTGAGAAGAGGGTGTTGCAATGTGGGGTGCACTTAAAATAGCCAATGGGCTGACTGCACGGGGACATGACTTTATTTAGTGAGATAATACAGAAAAGGAACACAGCACAGTGACCGACACAGTGGGGGCTGGTGCCTGATGGTCTGGATTCAAATCATACCAGAAGCCACATGAACCTGGGAAAGTTATGCAGACCCTCTGTCCTCAGTTCCTTGTTCTGTGATATGGAAATATTAATAGGGCCCACTTATTAGTATTACATGATGAAGCTTAATACAGCAAATCAGGTAGACCCTGACGAAAAATGATGGGTGCTTCATAAGTGCTACCTAAGTGTGCAAATATTAAGTGTCTGAAGAATAAGCAAGAAATGTGGTAGTGCTGTCTCCAGAGAGGGGACCTGGATGCCACAGGGCAGGGAAGCGGGGAAGGTTATGGGTGTGATGCTTTAGAGCTTGTGAAGAGTATCTGTCATCATCTCCTGTGATCCCCACATCAGCCCCGTGGGGAACACACGGCAGGTGCTGTGATCCATATTTTATGGTACATGGCACTAAAATGTTGAGATTTTAAGTGACTTTCCCGGAGTCGCAAAGCTGATGACAGATGGATGTGGGACAGGAATGTAGTTGGTTCCCTGGGACAGAAATCCCTGAACCCCTGAATCCTCTAGATGGTACCCTGGACTCCTGAGCCCAGGGCTCCCCTCCCTCCATCCCCCCAATCCTCCTGCCTGCTCCATGGTTGCTCCAAGGACAGGAGGGGTCTGAGCCAACAGGAGGGCCCATGCCTGACCCGCTGCCTCCCTTACATGTTGATCCCTGACCCCACAGCTCTTAAATATCCCTGAAAGAAGGTCCCTTGAAGGATCAGGGGGTCCCATCTACGTCCCTCCTCCCTCAGCGTCTTCACACACTGGGTGAGCCTCCTAGTGGTCTGACCAGTGGTCGGCTTGTCTCCACGTGGCTCAGAGCCCCAGTCTCTCCAAGCCAGCTGCCCACATGGCACGTCTCTAACAAATTAGCTTGGTCTTCAACAACCAGCCCTGGATGCACAGTTAGTGCTGATTAATGAGGACAGTGGCCTGCTGGGCTGTGCTTGGTGGTTTAGTGGGTGAAGCTGGCGTGCCCCACTGTCGCCTGACTATTGATGTGAGCAACTGTCTGAGTAGCCTGGGCTACGGCCTGGCTGGGGAGGGGCCGTGGCTGCACTGGCTCTGAGGGCACACCTTCCCTGCTCATCCTTCCTCATCAAAATCCAGCCCTTACAAACTCCTCAACCATCCCTAGACCCTGCAGTGGCACAGGAGAGAGGCCCATGTCCTCCTAGAGGGACCCCTCCATAGCCACAGCCTAGAGACCCCATCACAGGACTGTCTCTGAGGATGACCCAGGCCCTCCTAATCTCTGTCACCAAATGTTCATTCCACTAACCCGATGGCATTGCCCCTTCTCTCCACGTTCCCAGGCAGCACCCAAACACCCAGTGATCCTGTCCACATCAACCACTGGAAATACCGCCACGAAATCCCAGTTTCCTTCCTTTCTGAAAACCTCTAGATTTAGACTGCTAATATTTGCTTTTGGATTTTGACATCGACATTCAGAAGTGTTTAGCCTGTAATTTCTCCTGTCCTGTAATATCTGCTGCTTGTATGACATCCATATTCTCCTGGTCCAGTGAAAGCAGTGTGGGTGTGTTCCCTCTGTATCTGTTCTCTGGAAGAGTGTGTAGGAGATGGGCATCATTTCTGTCTTAAATGTTTGATAGAAATCAGAGGCAGCCACCTGGGCCTGAAGTTTGTTTTGTGGGGAAAGTTTTTTGGATCTCTTTCTAATTGAAGTTTACTTGGTGTATTGTACAGGGCACAGATCTTAAGCGTAGAGCTTTATGGATTCTTGTAAATATAAACACATCTGTTACCAACACCCAGTTCAATACACAGGACGTCCCCAGCACCCTGGTAGCCCCCTGTAGAAGGGGAGAAGAATAAGTGCTAACTTATTCGGTTATAAGAATGAAATCAGTTACTCCATGTATATTCCAAGTGCAGTGATTTACACACAAATAACTCAAAATGAGTGTGGCAGCACAATCAGAAAGTAGTGGAGGGCGCTGGAGGGCTGGGAGAATCCAGTCCCTTTGGGATTTCCGCTGTGGAGGTCTGGAGCCAGAGTAAGGAAGCTGAGAGGAGCTTCTCAGGAGCATCTGGGCTTTTACAGAGGGAAAAACTACTGCTCCCCAGAGTGGAGCGCCCATTGTAATTCACTGAGCCCTCCCTTTGCGGAGGGTGCTTTTCTATACTTGTGTGTCATTTTACATAGAAGTGTTTAAAAAAAAAAAACGAGGAGGAGATCAATTTTGCTTGATGTAAAAGCCTCCAGTGTTAAAAATAAAACATATATCTAAAATTAATGCTAAATATGTACAGCTCCGACAGGAAGTAACCGGCACTCACGAGCTGACTCAGGAGCGGAGGGGGAGCAGAGAGGCGGCCGTCCTTCCTTGGCCTCGTGTCTCATTTAAGCTGCCAGACGCTGCACAAGCTCCATCCCCTCTGAGTTTCAGGCTGAGGCCTCCAGGTCACGGTCTTCACAGGTGTCAGACCAGAACCTGCCACACAAAGGCAGGGACTGGAGTCAGTGGGGAGGTGGGCTTCCTGGGGTCGGTGTGTGGGACCCAGGGGCTACTCCGACCCTGCAAGTGACTTTGGGCCCTGACATCCCCAGGGCTCACATCCCCAGGGCACTGGGGCCTGTTTGCTGCTGTTTGCCAAGTGTGTTCTGGTAGCAGAGAGACCTGTCCTCTATGGGGCGATTTAACCTGGGCATTTGGCCGGGCGGCGTTCAATTGACTGGTCCCCTGAACAGTGAAATTGATGCAGAGGAAAGGGGAGGCTCTGGGGCTCCAGGGTGAAAAGTGTGGGCGCTGTGAGGAGTGGGAGGTCTGATGACACAGGTGGGAGTAGTGACCCTCTCCCTCCAGCCCTACTCAACCCGACCCATCAGGAGACCTGCACAGTGGAAATGAACAATTAATTAAGTCACATTTTACCCCCAATAATTTTTTTCCTAACATCCCCACCAAGCCTTGCTTGTTTCTTTCACTTTAGAAAAAGATTATTCAGTGGTAATAAAAAAATAAGGTTTATGGCCCTAAGTACTCCAATGTGAAAAGGTTATAGAAAACACTGCTATGTAAAATATAATGAGGGCTTCCCTCGTGGTGCAGTGGTTAAGAATCTGCCTGCCAATGCAGGGGACACAGGTTCGAGCCCTGGTCTGGGAAGATCCCACATGCTGCGGAGCAACTAGGCCCATGTGCCACAACTACTGAGCCTGTGCTCTAGAGCCTGCGAGCCACAACTACCAAGCCCACGTGCCACAACTACTGAAGCCTGTGTGCCTAGAGCCCAAGCTCCGCAACGAGAAGCCACCGCAATGAGAAGGCTGCACACCGCAACGAAGAGTAGCCCCCGCTCACCACAACTAGAGAAAGCTGGCACGCAGCAATGAAGACCCAACGCAGCCAATAAATAAATAAATAGATAACTTTATTTTAAAAAAATAATAAAATAAAATATAATGAAATAGGGACTTCCCTGGTGGGCCAATGGCTAAGACTCCGTGCTCCCAATGCAGGGGGCCCAGGTTCGATCCCTGGTCAGGGAACTAGATCACACATGCCCCAACTAAGAGCTTGTATGCCACAACTAGGAGTCCACATGCACAACTAAAGATCCCATGTGCTGCAACTAAAGATCCCACATGCCACAACCAAGACCTGATACAGCCAAATAAATATTTAAAAAATAAATAAACAAAAAATGAAATATAATCAAATATATATATTTTTTTACTTATTTACAAATTTGGAAATTAAAGAAACATAAGCGATTTATAATTCTGCCCCCTTACCCTATCCCAAATGAGTATGGCATTGAGTTTCCTTCCACTTTTGTGTGCCTGTTTTGTTCTTATATACATATGACAAATCTACAGAACCTCAGCCTGAGAAACGTTGCCATGAGGTGACTCGGGCCCTCCGCAGGGCTCTGTAGAGGCTGAGGGGCCCCCAGGGGTTGGCTCCCTCCCAGCTGGGTGTGGATCCTGCAGAGTCCCCTACTTGATCCTGAGACTACTACGGGCAGACAGGGCTCTAAGCTGGCCCACTTGAGCTGTCCTGATTGCATGAGAAGGAGTCCCAGGTGCCTCTGTCCTTCTCACCCTTTTCCTAGGAGGCCTGAGGGAGGGGGAGGGTCAGGGCCTCACCATGCTATCTCATCATATCCAATGTTAGCAGATCTAGCATTCAGCCACTGAGTGGGGGATGCCCCCTGTTGATGTTAAGGGGGTTGGTGGAGCAGAGCTGGGTCCCGCACTACCAAGATATTAAATAAATCCTGGCAGACTCTTACAAACGTGTATGATGTGAACAACGCAGCCTGGAGTCAGGCACAGGTGGCCTTACAGTAACCTACAGGCCTCCCCTCCAAATGGAGGAGCCATTGGAGGGTTTGGCCCAGCAACCTTAAAACCTTAAACGGAGTGGGTTATCGCTTCCAGGAAAGATGTTCTCAGGGCACCCTTCATTTGTCTGCATAGATTTTTACCATCCTCTTGTCTCCTCTGCATGCAATACTGGCCACCCCAGTGTGCTCCTCAGTTTTGCTGGTTCTACCAAAGTGCCAGAAAGAAAGTTAGGAAGCGATGGAACCCATGTGCCCTTATTTGCCTCCCCTCCACAGTTTACTTGTTTCATGCTCCCATTTCCTCTTATTCTTCCACTTTATCTCCTTCCTTCATTCTAATAGAGTAGGAGAGAATTTCTTGACAGCTGGAGAGAAAACAACGGCACTTGTCAGAGGCGCCCAGGGCAGGACTACACCCATTAGTGGCAGTGGTGGGAGGGGGCAGCGCAGAGCCAGACTTCACAGGTGGGGCTGGGGGGGCTCCAGCAGGGTGGGCCCAGTCCTTCTGACTCCGACCTGCCTCCTGCCCCAGGGAGGGGGGCACTCAGGGCTGCTCAACACGATTCAGTGATACAGACAGGGTGGTGGGCGGGCACTCTGGAGCCAGGGCAATGCTAAGAAAGTGGAGGAGGACGGCTGCAGAGGGTTTGTACAGATTTTATAGAAGATCCCAGGACCTCAAGTGCCTGGATGAGAACAGGTCCTTCTGGATGAGAATCATTAAAAAGAGGGAAGGAGGGGACGGGGAAGAGCTACACAGAGGAGCTTATGGATTAGAAAAAGAGAGAAAATGTAAAGGAGATGAAAGAGTAAGTAAGTTACATGCAGATTGTTGCCCTCCCGTTCAGAGTCTGCACTGTCAGCCAAGGAGTGTTTTAGTGCCCAAGGACAGCAATGATGCTGGGGGTGGGGGCATGTGAAAGGAGAGCTGAGAATCAGAGTCAAGGTCAGAACTCGGGGCCCCTTCTGTCCCCATCTCTCCCAGGGCCTGGATGGCTTCACCTCTGCAATGAGGGAGAGGGTCTAGGATCTCTAGGGCCCCTTTTCCAGCCCTCGAATTCTGTAACTATGACCAGGAAGCCACGCCTGTGTCCTCCTGTGCCTCCAACAGCCAGTCACATCGCCACGGCTTTCTGTGCATAACACTGCCCTCCTCCCAGCTCCCTCCTCTTCCTTACTTCTTCCCTTCCTTGTCGGCTTAAAGTCCCTTCTCCTTGACAACCTCCACCAACCATATTGTTCCCCAACATATGGGAACATTGCAGGAACAATTGTGGGTATCCTGCCACTCTCCCTAATCAATCAATGGATCGATGAACCAATCCAACCAAATGCAGGAAGCACCTGTCATGGACCCAGGGTTTTGATGGGCCTCCTGGGAGAGAATGGCAGCCAATTCCACATACAACTTATCTGTCCTGTGCCTGAGGCGATGACCTTAGTTATTTGCTAGATACTTACTCCTCACAACAACCCTGTGAGTTTTCTAGCTCCTTAGAGGGGATGAACACAAGCTTAGAGGTAAAGTAACTTGTCCAAATTCTCTTGGTCTGCAAGTGATGCAACAAGGGTTCTCCGGCAGGAGGATATATGCCCACATGAGTAAACAGTACCTGCTAGATTTCCCCGGAGTCCTGGAAGGACTGGGGAGGAGGGGACCTGGGCCGGCCTGGGGGAAGGGCACAGGGTGGGCATGGCTGGGGTGTGGGTTAGCAGGGGCAGCGCTGCCTGGCTGCAGCAGTGGGTTCTGAGAGGAGAAGCGATCCCCTGGCCCTGCCTCCCAGAAGCTCTGTCCTGGGGCAGGTCAGTCCCAGAGGACCAGGTCAGCAGGGCTATGAGGGCAAGTGTGTGGGGCCAGCTCGGCAACCCTTCACAGCATCCTCGAGAATTCCTGCCATCCGTGGAGGGGCTCGAGGGGCAGCTGAACATGGGCCTCATTCCTGGTCCCAGGATTTGGGTTGTGGGTGAGGAGTGGAGGTGAGAAATGTGCTCCAGGGCGTGCTCCCCCCTCACTTCTCCAGGAGGACCCAGGAACCCATGCAGGAAGCTGGGAGGAGGTCATCTCTAACCTCCCCACCCCTGGGAGCGCCCTTAAACTAGGAGTAAACCTGAGGACAGGACATGAAGGTGCTGCCATAAGACCTGAATGTGCAGAGGGAGAGTCTGCTTCTCACCCAGCACCGGGATCACACACGAAGAACTGTGTCTCCAGGTTCAAGTGTTCATGAGGGAGTCCAGTCCCACCAGATGGCCTCATCCCAGCTCAACCCCCAAACCCCAACCCAATAACACTTGTGCTTTATTCCCAAGAGATGCCAACCAAACGTAAGCAAAGGTTCTGGTGTTTGGCAGTGGCAAAGGCAGCAAGAACTGGTCTCCTGGAAATGATTATCTTAAATAACAAAGCCAGAAAAGGTGATTACAAACATAGCACCCTCAAAGCCCACAGACGTAATACCTCTTCCTATTAGGTCATTAAAATACAGAAAACATGGGACTTCCCTGGTGACGCAGTGGTTAAGAATCCACCTTCCAATGCAGGGGACACGGGTTCGAGCCCTGGCCCGGGAAGATCCCACATGCCGCGGTGCAACTAAGCCCGTGCACCACAACTACTAAGCCTGCACTCTAGAGCCCACGAGCCACAACTACTGAAGCCCATGCACCCAGAGTCCATGCTCTGCAACAAGAGAAGCCACTGCAATGAGAAGTCCGCGCACCGCAACAAAGAGTAGCCCCCGCTTGCTCAAACTAGAGAAAGCCTGCACACAGCAATGAAGACCCAATGCAGCCAAAACTAAAATGCAGCCAAAAATTAATTAATTAATTAATTAACTTTAAAAAATACGGAAAACACAAAACAAGCCTCCATGTCTCCTCTTCTTTCTGATTTTACACCTTTCTTCCTCAGCCTACTAAAGCAGCTGAGCCTTGTTCCCTACCTGGAGAGTCTTCACCCTCGCTGCTTGAGTCATATATGCTCTCCTCAAGCCATTCTTTAGAAACACAAACTTGAGCAATAAGGTTGTTAGAGAGAGTAGCTCACTCCTTCCTTCTACTCCAGTGGAGGCCATGCTGGCTCACTCAGCATCACCCAGCTCTTTCCTCTGGGTTCTCAGCCTTCCCTGGGCTCCCTGGAGCCAGAGCCCTTCATCAAGATCATAGTTGCAAATCTTCTAATGAGAGAGAGGATCCCTCTTCAACTTCTCACTACCCCAATTCCCACCGGATAAGTACCACTGTCACCTGCAAATTTATCAACCTGAAATTCCACCTGTGATGGAAACACTTTGAATTAGATGAGTTCAACCAACAGACCTGTGCCCAGATCAGGTCAGCTGCACAAGACGGTGTCCTGTGAGGATGGAAATGTTCTCTCTGCCTTGTTGAATATAGTGGCTGCTAGCACATAACTCTATAAGGCACTTGAAACATGGCTGGTGTGATGGATGGACTGAATGTTCATTTTAGTTATAATTAATTAAGTAGTTAGTTATAAACAGGCAAATCTGGCAAGGGAACACCACACTGGATGTCACAGCTATAGAATCCAGAGATGAGGAAGACATAGTCTCCCCCGCTCCGCCTTGTTCCTTGTAAGTATAGTTTGCTGGTCTTATCTGACAATGCATTTGTAGGTCCTTCCTGGACTCACGCACACGTGCCAGGCATTAAGTGAGGCCCTGGGGACACAGCCAGTAAGGTCAACACCCAGGTCCTAGAGGATTCCCAGCAGGGGGCCCACCTGTCAGCAGAGATGAAGAGCAAGGCCGGGCACACCTGTGCTGATGTAATCAGAACAGCAGGGTCGGGGTGAGGGAGGGATGCTTCAGGAGCCCACCTGTCTCATTCCTGATCTGGATTAGAACCTGGGCAGGCCCCTGGCTTGGTGTGGACCCAGCAGGCCTGGACAAGCTGAGGAGGGACCCTTTCCACTCCTGAACTGGATCCCAGTCCGGGGTGGGGGGATGTACATTAGACATTTATGGGGCCTAAGAAGGGTTGTCCAAGGCTGACCACTGGGGTGAGAATTGATGAGGAAGATACAGGCAGTGCCCTTGCAGTGGTCACTTACGTCCAAGGTTCCTGTCCCCACGAGTGGGAGGACACAGAGTTTGGGCCTGAGAATTCCAAGACGATTTCGAAGAAACTCTCAAATTGATGCCTCTCAGTCATAGAGAAGAGTAGCAAGGACCACCTCGACTCTGGGAACATCCCTCATGTCTTTGCTGAGCTTGCCCGGTGCTAGTGCCTGTGCCCCTCCCCACCTCCACTGCACCTGGAGTGTTCTACAGCTGCCTGGCCACATGCTGTGAGCTCTCTTCAGTTTAAATGCTTTTCTGGGCCGGAAAATCCTTGGTTAATATTGTCTAGAAAAGGAGTAGCAGTCATGCAACCTCTAGAAGCTGATGAAAAGTAAAAACTGGTCCCTGTCCCAGCATGAGGGAGAAGAGGTCTCAGAGCCTCCTGTCTCTGGCCGGACCCTATAGTCCATTCCTGCTGACCCATGTCAGACCTGACTCCTCTTCTCTGCCTCTCACCAACTGCCATGATGCAAAGTGCCGGGTATGTTCCAGTTGATGGAGAAGACAACAGAATAGGAAGGAAGCTCCTCTCTGCAGAAAATAAGGTGGATGTCCCTGTTGTTCTCACTGCAGCCACTGCACCTCATCCTCCCTCATCCCCACATGGAAGGAGCACAGAGGTAGAGATGGCCACGGCTGGACACAGGTGGTGACGCTGTACTGATTTTTCCCATCTGAAGACTTTGGAATCTATCACCCCTCTTCCTTCCCATGGCCTGGGTACTCTTGTGTCCTTCTTGTGTCCCTCCATATCTTTTCCCTCTCAAGGTCCTGCCCAAGGTTCTGGGCCCTGATGTCTCCTATGGGCAGCTTCTCTTGGTATCTCTCGCTGTAACCTTTAATCACACATGGCCAGGGTCCCCTCAAGCACCCCTGGGAATCTGTGATCTAGAGATGAAGGATTTCTAGGACAATCTTGTTATGAGAAACTTGCTTCTGGGGGGGAAAAATTGATCTTTTTAATCAACTAGTCTCCTTTTTTTATTTTGTGGGGAAAAATTTCAACACTCCTGTAGGACAATCAAATTCTATTAAAATGCCATGCATTTCACACAGGAGCCATGAAACTAAAGGATCCTCAAGTCAGACTCTGCCTCATTTTATATTTGCATTGACTTCAAACAACTCCCTTGACTTGTTACTTGCTAAGGCTTCAGAAGAAACCCAGACCCTATTTCCTCTGGCAGTTTTGACAGGGACATGAGTGGCGATGTTCCTGTCCCACTGCTGAGTTCCCCTCTCCCCACCTTGCAATGCATAACTTCCCCTTCAGCCTCCCAGGAAGGGAGCCCAGGGCCTACCCTGACGCTCAGTCCCTGAAGGAGATCTCTGTACAGTGTTTCGTGCCCAGCACATAGAAACCAGGGCTGGCATAAGTGATGGGAGACTGATTTCCCACATCAGAATGGCATTTCCTATTCTTGGCAACATTTTCTGGAGCAAAATACTAGACTTTAGTTGGTGAGAGTTGGAGTATAGGTTCTTCATTTATCCCTGGAGGATCCTCCTTTCTCAGATTCCTCCAGAACTGGGTGCGACATGTGGGTTCACCTGGGGCTCCTGCAAAAGGAAGGAATGCTGCCCCAGCGCCCAGCTGAGATGGGGGAGGATTAATTCTGAAGCCTCTTGTAATAACAAAAAGAAGCTTTGGGAATGTGGAGAGGGACAGGAAGGAGGCATCCTTGAGAAAATACCCCTTTAATGTTAAAGTATCTGAAGGAGCAAGGGCTGGGATTCCTGCAATCTCAGGCCTGCTGAGCATCCCACACAAGGATTGGGAACAAGGATTAAAGTCATAACTGATATGCCAAACTCATAGGAGAAGTTTAGAGTCTGTCCCAAGAAGCAGAGGCACCAGAGAAAGTCCACAGGATTTGGAACTGAAGGGTTAATCTACAGGGCCTGGTTCCCTATTTGCTGGTCGTACAACTTTGCAGAATACCCCCACGTTCTCAAGCCTCCCACTTCTCATAAGTCAAATAAATACAGTTAGAGATTCTTTTCTTGTATTTGATCAACCAAAATGAGGGGAACGTAAAGGCCAACTCAGAGTGGAGATTTATTATTAAACGAATACTTAATGTCTCAGTAATAGTGATTCTGAAGCCACAGCTTTGTCCACTTAGAACTCTGTGAATGTTTTCCTGGATGGCAACAGTATTTTGTCCCAGTTTATTGAGGTGTGCTTAGCATACAGTATACTGTACATACTGAAGGTTTGCAGTTTGATAAATTTGGACGTACATCCTAGAGTATAATAAAGATGGTGTCTGGTCTCTGTCCCTGGCTCCTGGCACAAAGCTTCAAAAATCCTTGGAATTTCCTGCATGCTAAGATAGCCTTTGTTAGGTCAAAGAGGTGACTCATTTTGGATCCCTGGATGGCTTTAGGATGGGAGTGAAAGGCCAACTGCAGGATTAGATGGTTATAACTTCAAGCCAAAGTGACCTCCAGGGAGAGGGGAGGGGGCTGGAGATTGACTTCAGTCATTCGGCCAGTGATTTGATTAATCGTGCCTACCTAATGAAACACCAGGAAAAACTCTGGACACCCGTACACATTGGAACCTCCAGGATGGTGAACACGTGGTGGGAGGATGATGTGTTAGGACTCCACAGGGAGGGGACATGGAAGCTCTGCATCCAGAACGCTCTTAGACCTCACCTGTGTGTATCCTTTATAGTAAAACTGTAAGTGTAAGGATAGTGCTTCCCTTAGTTCTATGAATTGTTTCCAGGGAATTATTGAACCCCAGGGGTTGTGGGAACCCATAAATATATATCCAGTCCATCAGAAGTGTAGGTGGCGAGGGATCCCCAAATTGCATCTGGTGTCTGATGGAAGGAGAGTCTTGTGGAGGACTTTGTCCTACCTTGTGGGATCTGATGCTAATTCTGGGTGGTAAGCATCAGACTCACATTAATGTATGCCCAGATTAGGGGGGGAAACACAGCATTTGGTGTCAGAAATGGGGGATCCACTACAAGGACCCTGACCCACTGAGACATGTGGTTTGTGAAGAGAAAGGATAAAAGGGTGGCGGGTGAGGATTTTTTGATTCCTGGGTGACCACAAGGTCATTTACAGTATGGAAGAGCAGTTGTGCTGCAGTCCCTTACTCAAAAGTGAACAATAGAGTTTAGAGATGATGGACCCAGCTCCTGGGGTTTTGGCTCACTGGATGCATAAGAATTGTAAAATAACAAGAAAAAAGTTCAGTATGTAGTCCGCTGGTTACTGTTATCTGTAATAGCTACCGCTGAATTGAAAGAAAGTTCTGAGTCAGATCTTGGTGTTGACAAAGCTCAGGTTTTGGACAGGGGAGAGGACCTCTGAGACCTCTGGTCATCAAAAAGGTAGTCCAGGTCGAGGATGGCAAAAAGAAGAAATTCCTGAAACCAGGAGGTAGAGCGTGCAGTTGTCTCATTTTGTGGATTGGTATCATCAGCTTCCTGAAAAACCTGTACTGAAATGGCACGTGAGACGATTAATGTGGGGGCTGTGCCTTTGGCTTTGAAGGCTGCACAGTGGAAGGGTGTGTTTGCTCTGATCCAGGACCCACATGTCACTATGGAACAATCACAGAAGGTTGTGCATGATTCAGACACACCAAAGGTTATTCCCAACAGCCTTGTGGGCTGGATAAAAGGCCCTGTGAAGTCTGTTTCCCCTGACAGGAAAGACTGTCTGACTCTCCCTATAAATGCCAACTAGTACATCTCAGATGAAGCAGCTGAAATGCTCTGCACACAAGCCATGCTACACTGGCTTTGTGGAGATCAGGATTTTAATCCACAGAGTATGCCCCTTACCCAGGACATGGCACGTGCTGTGATTAAAGAGCCTCTTCTGCATGGACACGCCTTGTAACCTAACTGCTGCCAAATCAAACAGCGCCCCAAAATGATTTGTGAGATTCTTCTGTCTAGGTTTTCCCCTTACGGGTCTTATAGGTGCTAATTAAAAAATAGACTAATTAACTTTAAACAATGGCAAAAGGCAGAAGGGAGAGTCAAGGGACTCATCCCAGCAGAATGGAAATCTTTGCATGGTTTTTGAGGAATGGGATGAATAAAGCTGACCTTGATGGCATTGAAACAAAAGTCTTAATGGAGCACCATCAAAGGATGAGTGGACCAATGGGACATGGGTCCTCAAACATGTCTTTCCACTCTATTTATCCCAGTCTGGAGCAATTTTAGAAGTCAGGAGGCAAAGACTACAGTGAGAAACCCAACTGGGAGTCACCTGGGATGACAGTCAAGCAGACTCACCTAGATAAAGACTGACAAAGGGGCCAGTGTATCTTGGCTCATGGCTCTGCTGGGGACCCAAAGCCTTATGCACATGAGTGGGTGGAATGATTGGGGAGGGAGGAAGGGAAGTTTCTTGGGCTCCTTGACAAAAGAACTTCATGCACTGTGTAGCACCCAAATCTGTGCGTGAGACAGGACCTCAAAGAGCCTACAATTAAACTGAGAAAATAAAAGAAATGCATGATTTAATCGGATTAAGATGGAAAGTTTGGATGAAAACTGGAATGTTCATGCAGGCTCTGTGTGAAGTGGCTGTGTCTGTGTTACCTGAACATATTATAGGGATGGATATTGGGTCTGACTGAGGAATGTTTCCCTTGCCTGGCATAAAACAGAAGGCACATAAGTCCACTCTTCAAGCAATACTAATTCCTAAATGGGAAGCAGTAAAAATGTCAGAACCTAGAGTATAAAATAGAAGCTTAAGTGTTGGTACAGACAAATTCTCGTTACAGTAAACCCATGTAAGAGTGTAGCCCGGGGTTTATGGCAAAACCCTGTGCTCCCCTCCCAGTGACCACTGCTGGGATAACAGACTAGAGAATTTCCATAAGAGGAGAAATTATTATCTTGCTATCGGACATTAACTGACTCTGCCCTACAACTGAAGGATATAAAATAATCTTGAAACCTGAAATACCCATAATATCTTGGGTGATAGCAGAGGGACACTCTAATAGGGAGGGCAGTGCCCAGATGAGTTCCATAATAAAATGGAAATGGTTTGCACAGGAGCATGCTGTGAGGGGATTGCAAAGACTTGTTCAGTGTATTTGTGGGCAAATACACTCATTTTCTCTAGGACTGACTTTGGAATCACATGAGGAGCTACTGATTCCATTGCCACTTGGGACAGTGCCCTATAAACAGCTCTTGACTGACCAAAAAAGAGCGGCTTAGCTTTTAGATGACAGTTCCAAGATGAAGAGATAGTTTCCTGTTTGGAAGACCATCACTCTGATCAAAGAAGGTAAAAATAAACTAGCTCCATGCCCCTAAATTGCATGCTGTTTGGGTTTTTACTGATGCATTGGGTGGTGACCAATAGCTTGGCCATATGGTCAGGCCAAAAGGCAATGGAAAACTGGCCTATGAGAAGGATGCCCAGATGGGGCATGGCCCTATGGAAATCACTATGGAAATCTGAAGACTGAATTCAAGTAGGATATGTCAATGCCCATCAGAAAAACCATTCTTCAGATTTGCAAGATGACTGGAATCGATGAGTTTGGATATACTAATGTGCTTGCCTGAGGTGGCCTCCTCGGTCCACGGACTGTAGTAATGGACTGAATCTGCATGCATTCCTCTTGCTCCCTCTGAGACACAAAATGCCAAGAACTGTTCTGTCTGTCGACAAGAGAGACACAGACTGCTGATGGCCGTGGAGTGGATTCCCCAGGGGGAAAGCTGGCAAGTGGATTACACTGGACTAATGCTGGGGCCCCAGGGGGCTATACCTAAGTCCTGACAGGAATAGATACTGACTATGGACTGGAGTGTATGTTATCAGGTGGTACATGCCAATGCTCACACCACAACAAAAGAGTCAGAACAGAAGGTCCTGCACCGAGCAACACAATGCTCATCCTCAGAGTAATGGTTTGGTAGAGGATTGGAATAGGCAATTAAAGCACTGATTTGTCTAAAACAGGGGGAGATAGAGGCATAACAGACTTGCTCATGTGCCCTCACAAGCGTTTGCTCACTCTCACCTGTCACTCTCACCGTGACAGGCGCCAAAGGCATTTCCCCACTAGATAGATCCTTCTGCTTTTTTGGTGGATCTGAGGGAGAGGGCATGGGAGAGGATGCTGCTTTGACTATGCAGTTCTTCCCACTGGGGGAAGATGATGGTATGATTATATATTTTTCTTTTCCTCACCCATCACCTCAACTTTCTTCCCCTACCTGACGTAAATAGTAGTCACAGGACTGGGCTGTAACTACAATCAGAAGCAGGCATGGGTCCTAGGCAAGAAATTGTAACTCTACTTTTACACGTTTATGTCAATTTTCCTAAGGGCCTGATTGAATGAGTCCTGGTTTCACTCCCTCAAGCCAAAATGGGGTTAATGGTGCATGCTCTTATATTGCCCAGCGGTAGAAATAGCCCATTCATTCTGTACAAATGGAGAGAAGCAGAAATAATAGCCGAAGGTAAAGGAATGAATACATGGGTTATGCAGAGGGAAATCCAATGTTCTTCCAAAAAGGCTCTTAGCTCAATTATGCCAGATGCCTGAAAGGCTGAAGCCACATAGAGCTGAGACCACTCCTTCTTTTGGAACCTGACAATGTCAAATGGAAGCCTGCAAACCTGTGTGGCCCTGGCCCAGGAGACATTTGGTCATGTAATATGATGATGGGCTGGACTATTTATTCATAACGAAAAGGAACTCATTTTTCAGGTTGCATCTATAATATTGAGATGCGGTCTAACACCGGCATTGTTGGCAAGATTATAATACTGATAGTTAAATGTATTGGGAAATACATTTGAGTTAAAAACCTACTATCTGTACCCTACACTTGCTCCTCCAAATATCAGCTATATTCACATCAGTACTATTGCTGTATCTATTACATAAATGCTACTCCAAATGTAGATGCTCAGACAGGTATGATCATTCTGCTGTAAGGTAACCATGGTCAAAGACTAGGAGAGGGGAGGGCAGACAGAGATTGGCTTCAGTGTTTAAATCAATTATGCCTGCAGAGTGACACCCCAATAAAAATTATGGACACCGAAGCTCAGTGGTGTTTTTTGTTTGGGGAACAGACAGTTGTGCTGGGACGGTGACGTGCCTGACTCCACAGGGAGAGGGGATGGGAGCTCTGCTTCCAGGACCCCCTCAGGCCTCGCCCTATGTGTATCCTTTATACTAAAACTGTAATAACAAGTATAGCACTTTCTTGAGTTTTCTGAGTCATTTATAGCGAATTATCAAACCTGAGGGGGTCATGGGAACCCCTGAATTTATAGCCAGTCTTTTGGAAGTTTGGGTAGCCTGGGAACCCGCAAAATGTGGCTGGTATCTGAAGAAACGGCAGTCATATGGAGGACTTTGTCCTTAACTTGTGGGATCTGATAGTAACTCTTGATGGTTAGCGTCAGAATGACATTGCAGTACACCTAACACATATACCCATGAGGCAATGGCAATGGGATATTTTACTGAGAAAGCTGACACTTGCAATTTTGCTGTGTAAAAGGAATATAGGGGAAAGACACACACACACACACACACACACACAACTGCACCACACGAACTCACATACAGACACACCCCACCCCCTAGGACACAAACCTGTACCATCTAAAGGGATTACAGTGGCTTGCAGAAACACAGCCAAAGTTCTTTATCTAGAAAATTCACCTATAACCTCCTGTTTGACTAGATACCTAAGGGCTTGAGATTCTATAATTGTCAGAATCATAAAGACCTTTTAAATATTTTAAAAATTAAATGTAGAACTAAAAACATGGAAAGGAATCACAGATGATCAGAAATGTCCAGCCAGATTATTAAAGGAAACAACTGAACTACTAGAAGTGAAAAATACAGAAATTAAAATTAAAAATTCATTTAATGAGCTACAGCAGAAGATTAGAGATAGGTGAAGAAAGAAACATAGAAATGGACATTAGGTCTGACATATTTTCCCAATTTAGTATACAAAGAAATGGAATGCTCAAATAAAGAGGTAAAACAATATGAAACACAGAATGAGAAGCTTTCATCATCTTCCAACTTTATTCCAAGGAGAAAATGAAGAGAATGGGAGAAAGAAAACACTGGAAGTAATCACGGCCGAGCATTTCCTAGATGTGATAAAAATATGTGAATTCTCATCTTCAGAAAGCAGGATGAAAACCCTAGCACGTGAATAAATAAAAAATCCATGTAGAGCTACATTGCGGTGCATCTCAAGAAAAACAAACGGAGCAACGAGAAAGGGCTATTCTTATCCCATAAGAACAACCAGCAAAAGTACAAACAAAAGGAACTGAAATAACACTTTCATATGCTAAGATTCAAAAGAAGATCAGTGTAGAATTATAGACTTTTACTTGTATTCAAATAACAGTGAAAAGAAATGGTAAAGATGATTTTTCAGAGACAAATTGAGGTAGTTAAAGGGACAATGATCTCAGAATGAAAGTTTGAGATGTTGGGATATTCAGTGAACACTGGTGAGCAGAAATGAAGTACTCACCAAATGAAAGAATAGTATTTTCCAAATTGGGAGTTAAAAAAAAAAAAGAAGCAAACTACTAGACAAAAGTAACATGTAGGGTGAGAAGGATGGCAATCAGATTTGAAGAGTTCTCATTTTGTTCAGAGTGAGGTAGGCACAAAGATTACTTTGCATTGTAAGCTAATTTTGTAGGTTAAAGTTTTAAGAGTAACTTTAAAATTACATAATAGTATTATGGTAAAAATTAGTTAGTCAATCCAAAAGAAAAAAGAAAAGGAGAAAGGAAGCATCAAACCATCAGAACAAATATCAAAAAACATAGTAAAATAAATACAAAGATATCAAAATTATAATAGAAATAAATATGAATATAAAAATATTCACTCATACTAAATTTAAATGGGCTTAACTTGAGAGTTAAAAAGCTTTTATCCAGATTAGATAAACCATACAAGACATGACTATATATAAGTACACATACATACTTTTTTTTTTTTTAAAGGGGCCTCTCACTGTTATGGCCTCTCCCGTTGCAGAGCACAGGCTCCGGACACGCAGGCTCAGCGGCCATGGCTCACGGGCCCAGCCGCTCTGCGGCATGTGGGATCCTCCCAGACCCGGGCACGAACCCGCGTCCCCTGCATCGGCAGGCGGACTCTCAACCACTGCGCCACCAGGGAAGCCCCCACATACATACTTTTGATTAAAATGTTGGGAAGTTATACTAGGCAAACATTAGCGAAAGAGAAAGATTATTGAAGGTACATGAATAAATAGCAAACTAAATATGGTTGGAGACCAAAAGCACTGTTTTGCCTTTATAAAGTCAATATGTAATAATAAATTGTGTGATTCAAAAAAAAGAATCATAATTCTCAACTCCAACACCAACTAGCTTGGGCAACTCACTTTCTTTCTCTGGGCTTCATTTTCCAGCTACAACCCTTGGGGATAACAGCACCCATAGCTTGGTGGTGGTAATGAAGGGACATAGTGAGTCCCCTATAGTAAGTGAAGTAACGGACGGCTTGTGTGATGGAGAATGAGCTCTTTGGGGGCAGGGATGGCTCCTACTCTCCCACCCGCCCCTCGGGCCCCACTCAGTGCCAGGCACACAGTAGGTGCTCAGATGCCCGAAGGAACTGAATCTTGTTTCAGTTCTTTGTGCTGCAGCCCCAGAGAGCCAGCGCCAGCTCCTGAGCGCCCTCCCCTCCAGGCCGACTCTCCTGTGTTTTTCCATCCCATTTCTGATGAGGTGGAGACAGAGCACCAGCCCTGCCCTTGCCTCTGTGCTGAGCCTGGTGGAGGTGGGGTGGCAGCTGCTCCTCCAGGGCACACCTCCCAGTGGAGGCTGGGAAGGAGGGAGGAGGGAGGGGGAGAGGAAGTCCCTCCAGAGTTAGCCCTGCTTTCCCAGGGGCCCAAGGTCCTCAGACAGGAGAGTGAGGCTTCAAGCCCAGCACCACTACTCCTAGCTGTGTGACTGTACAATGGGGCTGTTGATGACACTGGCAGCCCCTTAGGGTTGTGGGGAAGGTGGTGAAGTGTGGAGCATACCGTTGGCACTCCATAAATGCACCAGGCACTGCTGTCTCTCATTTTTTACAGTACAGCTCTTGTCTTCCACAGGTGGAGAAACTGAGATCCAGAGAGGGATGTCACTGAGCCTATATCTTGCTGGTTCCAGCGTTGGCCTTAGCCATTCTCCCTGGGCAACCCCAAATAACCAGCAGGGCTGGGCCTCTGGGTAGACCAGGCAGGGGTCTCCTGGGCTGAGGGAGTGGGGAGGGTGTGGCGTGGAGGAGAGCATCAACAGTAATACCGCCTTGCTAAAGGCCTTACTTGTATTCTCATTAAATCCTCAAGAAGCTATGAAAGCGGTGTTACTGTCATCTTCATTTTACAGATGAGGAAATTGAGGCTCAGAGAGGTGAAGTCACTTGCTCAAATCACACAGTGGTGGGAAGAAGGGTCTTAACCCCAGCCCCAGACCTATTTGTTGAATGAAGGAAGAGACAGTAGATGATTCGGGGACATACAGTGAATTCTTGGTTTGAGGGAGTTCAGCCTGCCTCCCCCAACCTGAAATGGTGAAGGGCTACAATGCCAGCATCTTCTGGGCTTCTGGCTCTTTTGAAGCTCTCAGAGCTCCAGAAGAGGACAGCCCTAACCTCACCCCACTCCCCATGCCCACATCTAGTTGGCAGAAGCCTCCCCTGCACAAGCTCAGCCCCAAGGAGCAGCAGCAGGGCAGCATTTAGAACTGCAGGGGGCCACACCCACACGGCACCCGCGCAACCAACCTCTGCTCTGTGCAACCAGGCAACATTCAGAGGCCCATCAGTCTTTCTCCCCAGGACTGCTCCAGCTCCAGCCATGGACCTGGAGCCTTAGCACCTGGTCCCATTGTATATGTTGTCTCCTCCAAGCCTGGCACCTCCCCCCAACCCCCAGTCTCCTACAGCCCTCCAGGCTCCAGGAGGAGGGTCCTGGCTGTGGGCCCCATGTGCCTGCAGGTCTCCAGGTGCACTGTTTCCAGTGCACCCTCAAGGAGACACAGGGAGGTGTCTCAGCCTCTGATTCCCCAAGTGGGAAGGCCAGTCCCAAAGTCTCATAGGAAGAAGGCAGAATCTCCCACCTGAAAAGATATTCACAGTAAGACTCCCAGGAGGTGCTGTGACCCCATTTTATGTGAAAACTGAGAGTCAAGAGTGAGTGGATGAGAGTTTTGGAAATGGAAACTGGAGTCTCCTACCCCCTGTGTTATCAGTAACTGGCCCTGCTTCATGGGGCTGGGGATGTCAGAAGGGGCCTCACCCTGATGATGTAGTGGAAAGAGACTGAACTGTGGCTCCACGGTTTCAAGCAAACCTCACTTTCTTGTCTGTAAAATGAGAGGATGAGGTTTCTGTATCAGTTTTCTAGTGCTGTGTAACAAACCATCCCAAAGTGTTGTGATGGGGTCCTAAGTAGCATAAAAATAATAGCAATTATTTGTTCATAGTAGGAACTCAAAACGTGTTACATTAACAATTCTCATTTTATAGATGAGGATCAGAGAAGTTGAATAACTTACCCAGGGTCACACAGCTAATTAGTGGAAGAGCTGGAATTTGCACCCAGGGCTATCTGATTCCCAAGCTCATGTTCACGACTGCTATCCTCTGCAGCTGTGCCAGAGTGTGTTATTCAGTTCCAACATTAATAGGGATTAAAAATTTACAGTACTTATTCTGGGTTGCAAGCCCTGTTTCTTCCTTCTGACCCTTTCCCTCATTGTTCTCAGACAATGAGAATGTCTGGCCACATTTCAAAGAAGCCAGTTGACTGGTCTGCTTTTCATCTATATCCCAGGGTCAAGGGAAGTTGATCCAGGCACACAGTAGAAACCAGGGGTAATTAGTCTGAATAAGTCACCCACCCATACCTGCAAAGACTGAGTAAATAAACTCGACTTCCACTCTCTCCAGGCTGTAATGAGGCACTCCAACCCCCTTCTGGCGGGACAGGGGTATGGTGGTGCCAGAGAAGGCTGAGTATGGAGTCAGGACTTTCATCCCTGCCAGATGATGAGGAAGTCCTCCACTCTTCAGTGTCAGTGGATTTTGGAGAGAGCCTGGACTTCCAACAACACCCAGCCGTAAAGAGGTGGCCTCCCTCTCCCCGCTGGGGTGATGCCAGAGGAGGATTTTACCACCACTCAGTGTTACTGAGGCCACCCTCCCTACCCTTGATGTCAGTGAGGTCACATGGGGAGCACTAATGAGGCACTCATACCCCTCCCTCCCACCGATGTATCACTGGAGCCCTAGTGGGGAGCTGGAACTCCACTCTCCTGGCCCATCCTGACCAGCAGTAAGGAGAACCTCAGCCCTCGAGGGTTAATGGAGGCCAACTGGGAGACCTGGATTCCACACTCAACTGGCAGTAATGAGGCAAGACCCTCTTCCCCTTGAACAGGGTCAGAAAATCCAGCTAAAACAGAACATTTAAATAAGATCCAGAGTCTCATCATACTCATAATGTCCAGGTTTCAACAGATAATTACTCATCACATCAAGAACTAGGAAGATTTCAAACGGACTGAACAAAGACAGTCAGTAGATGCCCACACTGATGTGACAGAGGTGGTGAAGTATCTGACAAGGATTTTAAAGCAGCCGTTGTAAAAATCCTCAAATTAGCAATTAAGAATGTACTTGAAATCATGGGCTTCCCTGGTGGCGCAGTGGTTGAGAGTCCGCCTGCCGATGCAGGGGACACGGGTTCGTGCCCCGGTCCGGGAAGATCCCACATGCCGCGGAGTGGCTGGGCCCGTGAGCCATGGCCGCTGAGCCTGCGCGTCCGGAGCCTGTGCTCCGCGACGGGAGAGGCCACAATAGTGAGAGGCCCGCGTGCCGCAAAAAAGAAAAAGAAAAAAAAAACCCCAATTTTAAAATTGGTAAAAGACATGAAGGGTCATTTCACCAAAGAGGAATTTACAGAGAAAAAATAATTTTTGACATTCATTAGCCATCAGGGATGAAAACCACAATGAGATACCACTATATATCTATCAGAATGGCTAAAATAAAAAATAGTGACAACACCAAATTTTGCTGAGGTCGGAGAGGATCTGGATCACTCATAGATTGCTGGCAGAATGTAAAATGGTACAGCCACTCCAGGAAACATTTGGGCAGTTTTTACCAGTAAACTAAACATGCCCCAGCAATTGTGCATCTTTTTTTTCCCAGAGACATGAAGACTTATGTTTACACAGAAACCTTGTACATGGATGTTTATAGCAGCTATATTCATAATAGCTAAAAACTAGAAAGAACCCAGATGTCCTTCAGTGGGTGAAAGGCTAAACTGGCTGCAGAACGTCCATACTACCGAGTAGTATTTAGCCATAAAGAGGAACAGACTATTTACCTAACATCTTGGATGAACCTTCAGAGAATTACGTGAGTGAAAAAAGCCAATCTCAGAAGGACTGTATGGTGTATTTACACAACATTCTTGCAACTACAGAGAAAAAATAGTGGAATCCAGGGGTTAAGGAGAGGCTGCATGAGAAGGGAAGAGGATGTGGGAATTAAAGGGATATGAGGGACCCTTGTAGTCATGGATCAATTCTGTACCCTGACTGGACCAATGTCAATATCCAGGTTGTGACACTGTACTATTGTTTTGCAAGATGTTACCATTAGGGGAAACTGGGTCAAAGATCCATGGGATCTCTTTGTATTATTTCTCACATCTGCGTGGGAATTGACAGTGATCTCAAAATAAAAACTTTGATTACAAAAAAATGAGGCATCTCATTCGCAGCGGGATCATTCGGTACCTTTCCAGCCCCCTATTTTCCAGAAAGAAGCACCCCCATTGCAGTGAGACTCCAAGATAAGGACTAATTGACTCACCTTCCGGGGTCCAGGACTGTTGAGGAGATTTCAGGTGATTACGCAAATAAAGCACTCAACATAGCATCTGGCGCATATAAGTAGAGCTGAATGTTAGCCATAAAGGGCAAAGTCTGGCTGGGGAAAGCCTGCTGGGACTCCATTTGGGCCCAACCTTCCTCCTTGGCACATCTGCTTCCCTCAGAGTGACAAGAGGCGGCGCAAAATGGCGCGGGTCTTGGTGTAGGAATTGGCCTTCTCTCCGGCATGCGGGATGGGCGGGGCGGGGGCGGGGGCGGGGGCGGGCCCCGCGGGGCCCGCCCCAGTCCATCCCCAGTCAGAAGGCCCTGGTTGGGCACGGTGTTGAGGGGGCGGGGCCTCAGCGCAGGGCGTGGCCTGCATTGCCCGCGCTTTTTCGTCCAGGCCTTCAGCAGGGAGGAGGCAGACGTATCGCTTTAAAGTAGCCCACCTATAGTCTGTCATACAGAGTGAAGTTAAGTCAGAAAGAGAAAAACAAATACGGTATGCTAACACATATATATGGAATCTAAAAAAGAAAAAAACGGTTCTGAAGAGCCTAGGGGCAGGACAGGAATAAAGACGCAGACGTAGAGAATGGACTTGAGGACACGGGGAGGGGGAAGGCAACCTTCCCTTTTCTAGTCTATATAATCTGCAACTGTAGCACAATAAAATTTATCTTGCAACCATCAGTTGTCTTGGTCATTCTGACACCATTCGTCGGTGAACACTCAGAAAAGAAACTTCTGAAAATGTAATTTTAAAATATTCAATATTGTTTAAAAATGTAACACAATTTGGAAATTTTATTTCTTAAATAACATTATCAAAATAATATGTACATAATATAAAAGACTAAAAAAGGTCAATTTGAGCTCTTGGTAAAACAAAGCAAACGTTATCCACAGTGAATTTTAAGCGATGATGCCATCAATATTTCCATCATTCACAAAATTAATTATAGTAGTAACCAACATCTGAAAAATTGGCACACCTGCTGTCTGATGCTCCTGCCCCCAGGTGTCGACCTCACAGCCCACCCACTGCCTGGATCACCCCTGGCTCCGTGCAGGTGGGACCTGGTAGCGCCTCACCCTCTGGCATCCCATCAACCCTCCACTGGCTGCCTCAGAATCGTGGACGCTCACCCACAGTTCCCACGTGTCCTGAGCTGATTCTCTGAAGGTTCCACCCTCTGCTTCCATCACCGGAGTTGGCGTCTCCTTGGTTACACTGCTGCCTTGCTGGACCTCTCTGCTGGGGACTGTGCTCTTTCAGCATCTTGCTTAGGGCCATACATGGATTCACTGCAGGGACGCAATAGCTGCCGGGCCTACCCCGTCATTGCTCCAAGACTTCAGCTCCTTGCTCTCTGTTAACGTTCCCTAAAACCATGACTGTCTTCATCCTGGTCTCAGCACCCGGCCATCTCCGCCACGCAAGATGCTCATCAGCACAGCTGCTGGGAGCACCGCAGGCAAATACCGTACATCCTTCCACAGGTCACAGAATATCGTCCTCGCGCCACCTCGTGGACATACTGTGCATTTGCCCATTAGTGCGGTCATCAGGGTCCACCTATTCCCTACAAGTTACATCTACAGGATTAATAAACATGGGACTTGCCTGGCGGTCCAGTGGTTAAGAGTCCACGCTCACAATGCAGGAGCTGTGGGTTCGATCCCTGGTCAGGGAACTAAGATCCCCCATGCCGCGTAGTGGGGACAAAAGGTAAAAAACAAAAAACCAGCCTATGTTGTTTTCACTCTTCCAGCGACATCCACATGCCCTCCTTTCAGCCCAGAGACGAGCGTGTTTGGCTCCACAAAAACTGAAAGCCCAGCTCACTGGTTGCATGCTGTATAAACTTGTTCTGATATTGAGATAAATTATTTCCACTGTCTTTTGTTTTCACACTTGAAATTTAGCCCCCACCTCACAAGAACACGTGTCACAGTTTTCAGCTAGAGATGTGTCTTTTTCCGTTTTTCTTAATTAGATAATACAGGATCGCTGGGCTCTGTCTTTACGATGACCAAAGAACCCAGCAAAAAGCAAACACTGGGCGATTACTTTCTAGATGCAATACAATTTAATCCAACAATTTAGAACTAACCTGGCCTCTTACAGACCATCTCCCCAAGTCTTTATTCCCACTGCTAAAACACTGAATCTGTAAGAGTCATCTAAATCATGTGATTTCTTTTTGATATTAAAAAAAATTTTTTTTTAAATTTTGTTGAAGTATAGTTGATTTACAATGTTGTGTTAATTTCTACTGTATGGAAAAGTGGTTCAGATATATATATATATATATATACATTCTTTTTCATATTCTTTTCCTTTATGGTTTATCACACGATATTGCATATAGTTCCCTGTGCTATACAGTAGGACCTTGTTTATCCATCCTATGTATAATAGTTTGCATCTGCTAATCCCAAACTCCCAGTCCATCCCTCCTTTACCCCCCTACCCCTTGGCAACCACAAGTCTGTTCTCTGTGTCTGCTAATCACATGATAAATCATTATCAAATAGGACCAAAATTCGGTCTTACAAAAAATGTATACAAAGAAAGAAAAGATACTTAATTTATGATACATTTTTAGGTGGGGGAAAACAGTAAGATTATGTTCAGTTGTTTGTAATTTGAAAACAAAACTGTTATTTCACAAATTAACACAATTTACTCAGTCAAATTAATCAGACCAGTTTCTTCCATGATATCTGGAGATTCATTGTTCCTCTTTACTTTGCTTAAGGCCTCACGTCCCACATAATGTGGAAAATACTCTTCCATTTAGTTCCACATCCTCCTTCTGTCCATGGACACCTACTGGTGTCCAGCAATGGTACCTCTGTCCCCATATTGCCATCTGCAGAGATATCCCATCTCCCACAAACTACAAAGCATTGCTAAACCAAAATACAGAAGACACAAATAAATGGAAAGATATGCTGTGTTCACAGAGTGGAAGACTTTGTGATACATTATTAAGAAGACTTCGCAGGTTTTGCTTCCAGTAAAATTGTGATCTGAACCTACAGAGGTCCTGCCTGACTCTGTCACATGAAGGTGCTGCAGACCAATGACCTGTCAGGACCACAAAGAAAATTGATTTGTTTACAAACAGGGAAAACAAAAGGCTGGAGTCAGGCCTTAGACTGCTCCTGCACTAGGAGTAGCAAAACGTGGAAACAGAAAAATGTGTTTGAACATTGCTAACTTACATGGTCTTAATTATCCTGAGAGCTGGGCACTTGGGGGCAGCGGAGGCAATGCCCTTAGCTGGACACGGGGCAGGTGGAGCAGAACATGGAAGATGAGCCTCTGAGTCCACAGGACCCAGAGACCCAGCACCGAGAGGCCTGGGGAGGGGGAGGGGGGAGTCTTCCATTAGTACGTGGGGCTCAGGCACATGCGAGGGAGCCCTGAGTGCAGCCGAGGGCAGTTTGTGTACCTCCCCTGCTGGGGACACAAGTACGTGCCAGTCACCTTCCTGGCTTTTCTGCCAGTCTTGAAAACGTTCTCTTCCAAACATCCTTGTGACACTTTGTCACTTTTTCTTCCTCTCCACTAGATGCCACTCTACACCCACCCAACACAACAGCCATTTCTTTTTTTTCTTTTTTTTTGTTAACATCTTTATTGGAGTATAATTGCTTTACATTGTTGTGTTAGTTTCTGCTTTATAACAAACTGAATCAGCTATACATATACATATATCCCCATATCTCCTCCCTCTTGCCTCTCCCTCCCATCCTCCCTATCCCACCCCTCTAGGTGGTCACAAAGGACCAAGCTGATCTCCCTGTGCTATGCGGCTGCTTCCCACTAGCTATCTATTTTACATTTGGCAGTGTATATAAGTCCATGCCACTCTCTCACTTCGTCCCATCGTACCCTTCCCCCTCTCCGTGTCCTCAAGTCCATTCTCTACGTCTGCGTTTTTATTCCTGTCCTGCCACTAGGTTCTTCAAAACAATTTTTTTTTTAGATTCCATATATATGTGCTAGCATATGGTATTTCTTTTTCTCTTTCTAACTTACTTCACTCTGTATGACACACTCTAGGTCCATCCACCTCACTACAAATAACTCAATTTCATTTCCTTTTATGGCTGAGTAATATTCCATTGTATATGTGTGCCACATCTTCTTTATCCATTCATCTATCGATGGACACTTAGGTTGCTTCCATGTCCTGACTATTGTAAATAGAGCTGCAATGAACATTGTGGTATATGACTCTTTTTGAATTATGGTTTTCTCAGGGTATATGCCTGAGAAACCCCTGAGTAGTGGGATTGCTGGGTCGTATGGTAGTTCTATTTTTAGTTTTTTAAGGAAACTCCATACTGTTCTCCATAGTGGCTATATCAATTTACATTCCCACCAACAGTGCAAGAGGGTTCCCTTTACTCCACACCCTCTCCAGCATTTATTGTTTCTAGATTTTTTGATGATGGCCATTCTGACTGGTGTGAGGTGATATCTCATTGTAGTTTTGATTTGCATTTCTCTAATGATTAGTGATGTTGAGCATTCTTTCATGTGTTTGTTGGCAATCTGTATATCTTCTTTGGAGAAATGTCTATTTAGGTCTTCTGCCCATTTTTGGATTGGGTTGTTTGTTTTTTTGTTATTGAGCTGTATGAGCTGCTTGTAAATTTTGGAGATTAATCCTTTGTCAGTTGCTTCATTTGCAAATATTTTCTCCCATTCTGAGGGTTATCTTTTCGTCTTGTTTATAGTTTCCTTTGCTGTGCAAAAGCTTTTAAGTTTCATTAGGTCCCATTTGTTTATTTTTGTTTTTATTTCCATTTCTCTAGGAGGTGGGTCAAAAAGGATCTTGCTGTGATTTATGTCATAGAGTGTTCTGCCTATGTTTTCCTCTAAGAGTTTTATAGTGCCTGGCCTTACATTCAGGTCTTTAATCCATTTTGAGTTTATTTTTGTGTATGGTGCTAGGGAGTGTTCTAATTTCACTCTTTTACATGTAGTTGTCCAGTTTTCCCAGCACCACTTATTGAAGAGACTGTCTTTTCTCCATTGTATATTCTTGCCTCCTTTATCAAAAATAAGGTGACCATAGGTACGTGGGTTTATCTCTGGGCTTTCTATCCTATTCCATTGATCTATATTTCTGGTTTTGTGCCAGTACCATACTGTCTTGATGACTGTAGCTTTGTAGTATAGTCTGAAGTCAGAGAGCCTGATTTCTCCAGCTCCGTTTTTCTTTCTCAAGATTGCTTTGGCTATTCGGGGTCTTTTGTGTTTCCACACAAATTATGAAATTTTTTGTTCTAGTTCTGTGAAAAATGCCTTTGGTAGTTTGATAGGGATTGCATTGAATCTGTAGATTGCTTTGGGTAGTATAGTCATTTTCACAATATTGATTCTTCCAATCCAAGAACATGGTATACCTCTCCATCTATTTGTATCATCTTTAATTTCTTTCATCAGTGTCTTATAGTTTTCTGCATACAGGTCTTTTGTCTCCCTAGGTAGGTTTATTCCTAGGTATTTCATTCTTTTTGTTGCAATGGTAAATGGGAGTGTTTCCTTAACTTCTCTTTCAGATTTTTCATCATTAGTGTATAGGAATGCAAGAGATTTCTGTGCATTAATTTTGTATCCTGCAACTTTACCAAAATCATTGATTAGCTCTAGTAGTTTTCTGGTGGCATCTTTAGGATTCTCTGTTTATAGTATCATGTCATCTGCAAACAGTGATAGCTTTACTTCTTCTTTTCCGATTTGTATTCCTTTTATTTCTTTTTCTTCTCTGATTGCTGTGGCTAAAACTTCCAAAACTATGTTGAATAATAGCAGTGAGAGCGGGCAACCTTGTCTTGTTCCTGATCTTAGTAGAAATGGTTCAGTTTTTCACCATTGAGAATGATGTTGGCTGTGGGTTTGTCATATATGGCCTTTATTATGTTGAGGTAGGTTCCCTCTATGCCCATTTTCAGGAGAGTTTTTATCATAAATGGGTGTTGAGTTTTGTCAAAAGCTTTTTCTGCATCTATTGAGATGATCATATAATTTTTATCCTTCAATTTGTTAATATGGTGTATCACATTGATTGGTTTGAGTATATTGAAGAATCTTTGCATTCCTGGGATAAACCCCACTTGATCATGGTGTATGATCCTTTTAATGTGCTCTTGGATTCTGTTTGCTAGTATTTTGTTGAGGATTTTTGCATCTATTATCATCAGTAATATTGGCCTGTAGTTTTCTTTCATTGTGACATCTTTGTCTGGTTTTGGTATCAGGGTGATGGTGGCCTCGTAGAATGAGTTTGGGAGTGTTCCTCCCTCTGCTCTATTTTGGAAGAGTTTGAGAAGGATAGGTGTTAACTCTTCTCTAAATGTTTGATAGAATTCGCCTGTGAAGCCATCTGGTCCTGGGCTTTTGTTTGTTGGAAGATTTTTAATCACAGCCTCAATTTCAGTGCTTGTGATTGGTCTGTTTATATTTTCTATTTCTTCCTGGTTCAGTCTTAGAAGGTTGCGCTTTTCTAAGAATTTGTCCATTCCTTCCAGGTTGTTCATTTTATTGGCATATAGTTGCTTGTAGTAATCTCTCATGATCCTTTGTATTCTGCAGTGTCAGTTGTTACTTCTCCTTTTTCATTTCTAATTCTATTGATTTGAGTCTTCTCCCTTTTTTTCTTGATGAGTCTGGCTAACGGTTTATCAATTTTGTTTATCTTCTCAAAGAACCAGCTTTTAGTTTTATTGATCCTTGTTATTGTTTCCTTCATTTCTTTTTCATTTATTTCTGATCTGATCTTTATGATTTCTTTCCTTCTGCTAACTTTGTGGGTTTTTTGTTCTTCTTTCTCTAATTGCTTTAGGTGTAAGGTTAGGTTGTTTATTTGAGATGTTTCTTGTTTCTTGAGGTAGGATTGTATTGCTATAAACTTCCCTCTTAGAACTGCTTTTGCTGCATCCCATAGGTTTCAGGTCATCGTGTTTTCATTGTCATTTGTTTCTAGGTATTTTTTGATTTCCCCTTTGATTTCTTCAGTGATCTCTTGGTTATTAAGTAGTGTATTATTTAGCCTCCATGTGTTTGTATTTTTTACAGATTTTTTCCTGTAATTGATATCTAGTCTCATAGCATTGTGGTCGGAAAAGATACTTGATAGGATTTCAATTTTCTTAAATTTACCAAGGCTTGATTTGTGACCCAGGATATGATCTATCCTGGAGAATGTTCCATGAGCACTTGAGAAGAAAATGTATTCTGTTGTTTTTGGATGGCATGTCCTATAAATATCAATTAATGTATAATTTAAAGCTTGTCTTTCCTTATTTATTTTCATTTTGGATGATCTGTCCATTGGTGACACTGGGGTGTTAAAGTCCCCTACTATGATTGTGTTACTGTCAATTTCCACTTTTATGGCTGTTAGCATTTGCCTTACATATTGAGGTGCTCCTATGTTGGATGCATAAATATTTACAATTGTTATATCTTCTTGGATTGATCCCTTGATCATTATGTAGTGTCCTTCTTTGTCTTTTGTAATAGTCTTTATTTTAAAGTCTATTTCCTATTAGAGAATGGACTTCAGGATATGGGGAGGGGGAAGGGTAAGCTGTGACAAAGTGAGAGAGTGGCATGGACATATATACACTACCAAACGTAAAATAGATAGCTAGTGGGAAGCAGCCGCATAGCACAGGGAGATCAGCTTGGTGCTTTGGGACCACCTAGAGGGGTGGGATAGGGAGGGTGGGAGGGAGGGAGACGCAAGAGGAAAGAGAGATGGGAACATATGCCTATGTATAACTGACTCACCTTGTTATAAAGCAGAAACTAACACATCATTGTGAAGCAATTATACTCCAATAAGGATGTTAAAAAAAATCTATTTTGTCTGATATGAGAATTGCTACTCCAGCTTTTTTTTGATTTCCATTTGCATGGAATATCTTTTTCCATCCTCTCACTATCAGTCTGTATGTGTCCCTAGGTCTGAAGTGGGTCTCTTGTAGGCAGAATATATACGGGTCTTGTTTTTGTATCTATTCAGCCAGTCTATGTCTTTTGGTTGGAGCATTTAATCCATTTACATTTAAGGTAATTATCGATATGTATGTTCCTATTACCATTTTCTTAATTGTTTTGGGTTTGTTATTGTAGGTCTTTTCCTGCTTTTGTGTTTCCTGCCTAGAGGAGTTCCTTTAGCATTTGTTGTAAAGCTGGTTTGGTGGTGCTGAATTCTCTTAGCTTTTGCTTGTCTGTAAAGGTTTTAATTTCTCCATCAAACCTGAATGAGACAACTGCTGGGTAGAGTAATCTTGGTTGTAGGTTTTTCCCTTTCATCACTTTAAACATGTCCTGCCACCCCCTCCTGGCTTGCAGAGTTTCTGCTGAAAGATCAGCTGTTAACCTTATGGGGATGTCCTTGTATGTTATTTGTTGTTTTTACCTTGCTGCTTTCAATATTTTTTCTTTGTATTTAATTTTTGCTAGTTTGATTAATATGTGTCTTGGTGTGTTTCTCCTTGGATTCATCCTGTATGGGACTCTGTACTTCCTGGACTTGATTAACTATTTCCTTTCCCATATTAGGGAAGTTTTCAACTATAATCTCTTCAAATATTTTCTCAGTCCCTTTCTTTTTCTCTTCTCCTTCTGAGACCCCTATAATTCGAATGTTGGTGCGTTTAATGTTGTCCCAGAGGTCTCTGAGACTGTCCTCAATTCTTTTCATTCTTTTTTCTTTATTCTGCTCTGCAGTAGTTATTTCCACTGTTTTATCTTCCAGATCACTTATCTGGTCTTCTGCCTCAGTTATTCTGCTATTGATTCCTTCTAGAGAATTTTTAATTTCATTTATTGTGTTGTTCATCATTGTTTGTTTGCTCTTTATTTCTTCTAGGTCCTTGTTAAATGTTTCTTGTATTTTCTCCATTCTATTTCCAAGATTCTGGATCATCTTCACTATCATTACTCTGAATTCTTTTTCAGGTAGACTGCCTATTTTCTCTTCATTTGTTTGGTCTGGTGGGTTTTTACCTTGCTCCTTCAACTGCTGTGTGTTTCTTTGTCTTCTCATTTTGCTTAACTTACTGTGTTTGGGGTCTCCTTTTTGCAGGCTGCAGGTTCATAGTTCCCATTGGTTTTGGTGTCTGTTCCCAGTGGCTAAGTTTGGTTCAGTGGGTTGTGTAGGCTTCCTGGTGGAGGGGACCGGTGCCTGTGTTCTGGTGGATGAGGCTGGATCTTGTCTTTCTGGAGGGCAGGACCACGTCTGGTGGTGTGTTTTGGGGTGTCTGTGGCCTTATTGTGATTTTAGGCAGCCTCTGTGCTAATGGGGGGGGGTTGTGTTCCTGTCTTCCTAGTTGTTTGGCATAGGGTGTCCAGCACTGTAGCTTGCTGGTTGTTGCGTGGAGCTGGGTCTTAGCATTGGGATGGAGAGCTCTGGGAGAGCTTTTGCCGTTTGATATTACATGGAGCTGGGAGGTCTCTGGTGGGCCAAAGTCCTGCACTCGGCTCTCCCACCTCAGAGGCACAGGCCTGACACCCAGCTGGAGCACCAAGACCCTGTCAGCCACACGGCTTAGAAGAAAAGGGAGAAAAAAAGATAGAAAAATAAATAAAATAGTTATTAAAATAAAAAATAATTAAAAGTTAAAAAGTAATTAGAAAAAGAAAAAAAGAGCAACCAAACCAAAAAACAAATCCGCCAATGATAACAAGTGCTAAAAACTGTACTAAAAAACCAACAAAAAAAAAGGACAGATAGAACCCTAGGACAGACGGTAAAACAAAGCTATACAGACAAAATCACACAAAGAAGCATACACATACACAGAAAAAGAGAAAAAGGAAAAAAATATATATATCGTTGCTCCCAAAGTCCACCGCCTCAATCTGGGATGATTCGGTGTCTATTCAGGTATTCCACAGATGCAGGGTATATCGAGTTGATTGCGGAGATTTAATCCGCTGCTCCTGAGGCTGCTGGGAGACATTTCCCTCTCTCTTCTTTGTTCTCACATCTCCCGGGGCTCAGCGTTGGATTTGGCCCCGCCTCTGCACGTAGGTCGCCTGAGGGCGTGTTCCCGCTCAGACAGGGCGGGGTTAAAGGAGCAGCTGATTAAGCGGCTCTGGCTCACTCAGGCCGGGGGGGAGGGAGGGTACGGAGTGCGGGGCGAGCCTGCGGCGGCAGAGGCCAGCGTGACGTTACACCAGCCTGAGGTACGCCATGTGTTCTCCCGGGGAAGTTGTCCCTGGATCCCGGGACCCTGGCAGTGGCGGGCTGCACAGGCTCCCGGGAGGGGGGGTGTGGAGAGCGACCTGTGCTTCCACACAGGCTTCTTGGTGGCGGCAGCAGCAGCCTTAGCGTCTCATGCCCGTCTCTGGGGTCCGCGCTGTTAGCCGCCGCTCGCGCCTGTCTCTGGAGCTCATTGAGGCGGTGCTCTGAGTCCCCTCTCCTCACACACCCCGTAACAATATTCTCCTGCCGCTTCGGCAGCTCCAGACGTTTTCCCGGACTCCCTCCCGGGTAGCTGTGGCGCACTAACCCCTTCAGGCTGTGTTCACGGCGCCAACCCCAGGCCTCTCCCTGGGGTCTGACCTCCGCAGCCCGCGCCTCAGCTCCCAGCCCCGCCCGCCCCGGCGGGGGAGCAGACAAGCCTCTCGGGCTGGTGAGTGCCGGTCGGCACCGATGCTCTGTGCGGGAATCTCCCCGCTTTGCCCTCCGCACCCCGGCGGCTGCGCTCTCCTCCGCGGCGCCGAAGCCCCCCCACCTGCGTACCCACCCCCTCCGCCCCGCCGTCCCCTGTCTGCACCGGTGAAGGGCCTTCCTAGTGTGTGGAGACTTTTCCTCCTTCACAGCTCCCTCCCACAGGTGCAGGTTCCATCCCTATTCTTTTGTCTCTGTTTTTTCTTTTTTCTTTTGCCCTAACCGGGTACGTGGGGAGTTTCTTGCCTTTTGGGAGTCTGAGGTCTTCTGCCAGCGTTCAGTAGGTGTTCTGTAGGAGCTGTTCCACACGTAGATGTATTTGTGGGGAGGAAGGTGATCTCCGCGTCTTACTCTTCCGCCATCTTGAAGGTCTCACAGCATCCGTGTCTGATCCTTTAGGGTCCTGGTGCGGAGGAGACAGAGGTGATGTGGTCCGTCTTCCTTATTTTCCAGAAGGGAGAATGGAGACCGTAGTATTTACCAGGGCTTGTTGACATCATGGTGACAATATTAACTCCAAAAACTATAACTTGTCACGCACTCAGTGTGTGCCAGGCTCTTTTCGTGGATTAGCTCCTTAAACCCCCAGGAGACCCTGCGATGTAAATTCCCATTCTACGTACCAGGAAATCGAGCCTCAGAGAGATGGTGTGACCTGCCCAGAGTCACACAGCACATAACTGGACGGGCTGTGATTTGACAAAGTTTTTGTCCAAGTCCAGATGCCAGAGACATAATATTGTTCTGTTGCCCAAGGCAGTTGCTGTTTATTGAGCTCCTACTATGGACTGGGCACTGTGTGGGGCTTGGAGAATACAGAGATGAATGACAGATCCATTCAATGGACCGTATGTCCTGTGTCCACTCCCCAGGGAATCTTGAGGGCAGCACCCGTGTGTCTACAGTGCCCAGCACAGAGCTTGGCACAAAGTACAACCTCAGTTAATGTTGGCTGAATAAATGAATAAACTACTGCAGGTTCTACAACAAGCACTTAAAGATGATTGCAGCTAAAACACCTCACTCTTGGAAGTGAAAACAAAAATAAATTTGGCCATGCTTTTCAATAAATTTTCCATATGGAAATCTTTAAACCGACCTCAAAATCAGTTCCAGGTCTATTGTGGATCTAATTATGCAAGGTAGAACAATACACTTGTAGAATAAAACAAAGGAGAATGTTTTCATGACTTTGGGAGTAGGCAAAGATTACGTAACTAGGATAAAGTTGTGCTAACCATGAAGGGAAAAAATTGACTATTTTAAAATACGAAGTTCCATTCATCAGTAGATACCATTAAGTGAAAGAAACAGTAAAGTGCAATGGAAAAGGCTTTCTGCAAAACACATTTCCTACAAAGGATGTGGCAAAAAAAAAAAAAAAAAGGAAAAATGAACAAAGGACGTGAATAGACATTTCCCAACAGAGGATATCCATTGCTAAAACTCAAATGAAAATGTGCTCATTATTCTTCAGTGAAATGCGGTTTGACACCCCAATGTGACAGTTCCACACATTTGCCAGAATGTCGAAAGTGTATAAAAGTTCTCATATCTAGTGTTGCTGAGGATGTGGAGGAACTGGAACTCCTCAAGGGCTGACAGTTGGGTAAGTTGACACACACTCTGGGAAGCTATGTGTCAGTATCTTCTAAAAGTGAGTACATCCAGACCTTGGACGCCACAGTCTCCGCTCTGCATAATCCCAACACAGATGTGTACTTATGTTCACAAATACACATGTATTGGAATGTTCATAGGACCACAGTCCCTAAGATTGTGAAATCCCAGACGTGAAACAGTCCACATGCCCATTAATGGCAGGATGAATAAAGCGTGGCATATTCACACAGTGGGACGCTACACACGCAGAGAATGAGCAAACCACAACTGCATGGAACAAGATAGATGAACCTCACAGAGGAAGGAAATCGGACACCAGATTACCTACTGTTGGCCAGATAATGTGATAAGCAAGTTACACGCATCATCTCACTCAGTCCTCATCACAAGACGGTGAGTTGCTGTAATTATCCCATTTTACTAGTGAGGAGACTAAGGCCCAGAGAGCTTGTGTCCCGTCTACATCCACTTGTACCAGACAATGCGTTACTGATTGTACTCCTGTGTGACTGGGGTACCAACAGAATTCTGTTGTACAAACTTGAATTTCCTCCTAACTGAACACCAGAGCTTGTCCATTAAGGGAAATGGTCCTTGATCTTGAATATCTGGGGCTTGAAAATTGGGGGGAAAAAGTTTTGGATAGGAAATTTTATTTATTAAATTTTTTAAATTGAAGTATAGCTGATTTACAAAGTTGTGTTAGTTTCTGGTGTACAGCAAAGTGATTCAGTTATACGTATATATATTTTTTCAGATTCTTTTCCCTTATAGTTTATTACAAAATATTGAGTATAGTTCCCAGTGCTATACAGTAGGTCCTTGCTGGTTATCTATAGTAGTGTGTGTATGTTAATCCCAAACTCCTAATTTATCCCTCCCCCCTCCTTCCCCTTCAGTAATTTAAGTTTGTTTTCTATGTCTGTGGGTCTATTTCTGTTTTGTATATAAGTTCATTTGTATCATTTTTTTAAGATTCCACATATAAGCCATATCATATGATATTTTTGTCTTTATGTGGTTTATTTCACTTAGTATGATAATCTCTAGGTCCATTGGATAGGAAATTTAGAATTTTGCTTATTAAAGACATGAAAACCCACCACGCATCCCGTCTCCATCATTTCAAAAAAGAAAATCCATCTTAACACCTAAACGTAAGAAGGACATAACTTCAGGAAAAAAAAAAACAACCATAGCCTTTCCCAGGCAGGGGCAGTCGGTGTTTGTATACTGACATTTTTGCTACAGAAATTTTCTGCCGCCGGCGTATAGATTTGAATCTTGTCTTCGATACTTCCTAGCTGTGTGACCTTGGGTAAGTAGCTTCTCCTCTCTGCGCCTCACTGCCTCCTCCTCGGGGTCGTTTCGAGGATTAAATGATGTAACCTGTGTAAAGCTCTTAGAACACTCCATAAACTACAGAGGCTGATGTAGATTTATCGTCGCCGACATTCACGAGAGACAACAGCGGCACCTGGTGGCTCTTCATCCCGGGGACAGAGAAGCGGCTTCCGCGGAGCAATAATGAGGCATCTGCCGGCAGTGAGGGGAACCTTGTGTAATGGCCAAGGCTGAGGAAGAAGCAGGGAGAAAAGCCATAAATATTCATGGCATCACTTAAAGCTCAGGCCTGTCGGTCTGCCTGAGAATAAAGTTTGTTCCTCAGAAGCTACTGTCCAAGCTGTCAGCTCTGGAAGAAGAGAGGAAAATGAAATCTCTCTTCCGGGCGCCGCCTCCGTTTCCGCCCCACCTCCTGAGCCTTGGGGCCAGGAAGGGGGGCTGCTTTCATTGGGGTGGGGGGAGCCGTCTCTTCACGGGCCTAGGTGCTGTCACCTACTGGGTTCGGGGCTGGGCGTGGGGTGGCTGTCAGCCACAGCCCTCCTTGCCTCTTTCCTGCGAGGTCTGAAGATGGAAAAAGGGACGGCAACCTGAACGTGGGAGCCTTTTTGTGACGGTCACAAAACAGGGACACATGTAAGCTCAGTGTTCTCCCCGATATGGGTCTTCCACAGACCAAGCCATTAACCACTGGAAACAGCCCTTTGTCTTCAGAAGAGTCATTTCAGGAGAGGCTGTGAGACCTGAAAGACGACTTGAAGACTCTCTCTTTTTACATTCCTTCCCCAGGGTGAGAGATTGATATTGATTTTTCTTTCCTGTCTCTGCCTGCAGACTTTCACGTAGCCCGCGAGCCTGGGAAGGAAACTCGGCAAAGGACAAAGAAGGTTGGCTCTGGGAGAAGGTAGGCTTACGTTGGAATCTCGGTCCTGACGCTCACTGACTGGGTGACCTTGGGCAAGTCACGGTCTCCTTGACCGTGCTTCTGCACCTGGGAGTGACGGTGGCACATCCCCTCAGGTGTTCGAGTGTGCTAATGTATTCCACAGTCTCAGGTGCCTCCAGGGGCCAGGCAGGCGTTGTGAACGTGAGAAGTAGGCCAGGTGTAGGGCAGCAGGGAGTGCTGGGAGCTGTGGTAAACCAGGAGCCCTAACCCTGTGGAGGGGTGGCAGCTGCTGGCCAACGTCATCTGCTCCAGGGCACTCAGGCATTTGATCCAGGCATTCTAGTAAACCTCAAAATCCCAGAATTTTTTTTTTCAAGAGTCTGTGGGCAGATTGAGGCATCGTGGGGCTTAGCTGATGGGAGGGAACAGATTTGGTTAGCAGAAAAATATGGTGGAAAGAAAGGTGAGCCCAGTGCTGCCAGTTTTTTTCCCCAACGTTCAAGAGAAACAGGAAGTCATCTCTATTTTTCGGTGTTGGCAGTTGAACATTTTATAAACAGTGCACTGTGGTCTATAATAAAACCCCATGTTGGCTGTGTGACCTTGGGCAAGTCTCTTAACATCCCTGAGCTTCTGTTTCTTTATGAATAGTGAGGGTAAGAGTACACCTAGCTCCTGATCTTAGCAGTTTACATAAATCACTTCATTTAACCTTTCCCCCACTGTGATAAGGGAGCTGTTCATATTATTCCTCATTTTACAGCTGAGGGAACAGAGGTGCAGAGAAGCTAAGTAACTTGCCCAGAATCCCATAGCTAATAAGTAACAGGGCTTTTGTGAGAATGAAATACTGCATGGAAAGGGGTCAGTGAGTATTAGCTATATTGTTGTGCCGTGGTCATTATTACCACTATTATTAATAACAGAAATGGCTCACGGTCAGGTCTCAAACTTAATTCAATGGCCAAAGTAAGCCGCTAAGACTTTGATCCATCAGCCAAGACCAGGGCCAGCTCTGCATCACGTGGTATGTATTTATACAGGTAGCTCTTGGCCATCTTAATAGTTCTTTTCACGTAGACATTGGGTCACACTGCCAGTGGGTTTTCTGGGATGATAATTAGATTTAGACCCCTGGTGCAGTGGATAGATCCTCATCTTGAGGTGACCAAGCCAATCATGACCAGTTAGTTACAGCCTGAGTTGTTCTGAGATCAATACGAATTTGCTTTTCATCGAGTGAGCTGTAAACCATGGGTGACAGGCAGCCTGAAAAGCAGTTGACATGGGGGTGGAGAGCTTGCAGGGTCTGGAGAGGGGCCAGGCTATTAGAAGAGAGACGAGGCAGAGGGTGGAGGAGGCAGACCTCTGTCCAGGGGCTGTGGACAGAGCTGCCCAGAGTTCCCATTGGGACCTGCTCAGGACATCGTCTCGTTGAGAGAGTAGATTTGATTGGCAGTGAGGCATGGAAGAAAGACATTAAGTTCTGGAGCGGACAGAACTGGATTTGTATTTCCGTTGTGCTGTTTTCTACCTGTGATTCTCTGAGGAAATTGGGCCCTGTTCCCTGATGCTTGGTTTTCTCCTCAGTAAAATGGGCAATTAACTGAACCATTTGCACAGATGAGGAGGAAATGAGTCTGTGTTTGCAAAGCCCTTGTTTTTACTGCAATGTGGGGCTGTCAAGTGCAGTCCTTAAGAGGCTGTGGAGTCAGGCAGACCTGGCATGGAATCCTGCCTCTTTCACCTCCAAGCTGAGTAACCTTGGGAAGTTACTCTACCACTCTGAGCCTCAGTTTTCATATATAGGGATAGTAATAGAAGTCCCTGCCCAGGGCGGCTATGATCATTAAATGAGATAACTCACATAAAGATAAATCAGCACCGTGCACAGGATACAGTGTGAGCTCAGCAGGAAGATGGCGTGATTTTTGTCCATCTGATTCTTAATTACCCCAAGCTGGCAGCGCAGTTAAGAGCAAAAGAGGGTGTGTGGGGCGCTTGAATTAACAAAGCACTGTGGGGCTTTGTACAAGGAGCCCCATCTATGTACAGCCCTTTGGGCACCTTCTCAGTCTCCCTGGTTTTCTCTTGCTCTGGCCAGTGATGGGGAACGGTCTTTGGGATCTCTCCGTGGACTTAGCCAGAAGGGCTTCCTTGAACAATCCTACAGTTATTTCAGGAATTTCCCCCCTCCCCAATACATCAGCCAAGCAAGAGCCATTCCCAAGATTATTATGGTTGAGAGGGGGATTTAGAGAATATTTGTTTGAATCTGTTGCCTCCCAATGTCTTTATCAAAACCATGTGTTCCAAGAGATTGTTCACAAGAGGCCTAGCTCTGTCCTGTCCTCTCCAAGTATCTTGCTAGTCAAGAGACAAGGCATTTCTTCTCCTTGGACGGGAGCAGTTTGGAACACAAGTGCAGAACGAAAGTTTTAAAGTCAGATCGAAGTGGTTGTGAAGCCCAAGTTCCCCTCTTGGCAGCTGGGTGACCTTGAAGGATGACCTCACCTGATTCCTGAACTAATGGGCCACTTTGAGGATTAAATGGGATGTACATTAATGCCCTTGGCAGAGTTCTTTGCTAATGCTTGTTAAACTGTTATTGTAACTACACATGTCCTAAATGAGCTCAGGGTAAAGACTGAGACTCCGGAATAGGCTGGGATATCACAGAATGCTCCATTTGATGCTGCAGCACTGGGTTACCCACCCCTGCTATCGGGAGGGCTATGCACAGTTCTTCGGTCAGTGGGATATCATCGGCTCTTAGAAAAGTAAAATTCTTCTCCTTTCCAGGCAGGTAGGAGCTGAGGCATCCCTCAGCCTTCCAAAGCTCTGGGATGCACTGGGCAGGGAATTTCTCCTAGGATCAACCTCTTGGTGGTCTGGGGTCATCCACCTAGTAAACAGCCATTCAGCTTGCTACGTTCTAGAGAAACAGGGCTCTGCCAGTCCCTGTAATAGCCTAGGATTTGTGAATTCTTGAATCCAAATATACATTTATGGGTATCAAGCCAATGACGAACTTAGGCCAGCCTGAATCTTGTAGATACATGATGTGTACAGTATAAGAGGATTACAGGGGGAAAGTAGAAAATGTCTAGGAAGCTATTCAGAGAGAAGTTACTATCTGTTTCTACCCAGTTATCTCATACCCATACCCATCTCCTACCAACTCAGCCACACGTTCATCCCTCCACCCACTGCCCAGTCCATATCCAACCTAATACCCACCCCATTCTTCATCCATCTATTCCTCTACCCACTCCATCTCCCTTCAGACCCACCCATCTGTCCCATCCATCCATCTATCCATCCAGACATCCACCACTTGCCCACCCTATCCATCCATTTAGCAAACGTTTATGAATTACTCATTATGTGCTACAACTTGTGTTATGGATCTAGGACACATATAACTTGAGACCTGGCTCCTTTTCCCAAGAACATCCTGTGTGCAAGAGCTATACTCTAGAATAAAAAAGACAAAACTCAACCAGGTTTTTTTTTTTTATATAAATTTATTTATTTATTTTTGGCTGCGTTGGGTCTTCGTTGCTGCGCGCGGGCTTTCTCTAGCTGTGGCGAGCGGAGGCTACTCTTCATTGTGCGCGGGCTTCTCATTGCGGTGGCTTCTCTTGTTGCGGAGCACGGGCTCTAGGCATGCAGGCTTCAGTAGTTGTGGCACATAGGCTCAGTAGTTGCGGCTCGTGGGCTCTAAAGCGCAGGCTCAGTAGTGGTGGCGCACGGGCTTGGTTGCTCTGTGGCATGTGGGATCTTCCCGGACCAGGGCTCAAACCCACGTCCCCTGCATTGGCAGGCGGATTCTTAACCACTTCGCCACCAGGGAAGCCCTCAGCCAGGTTTTAATAAGATACAACACGCGGAATCTTCTAGTGGTTACGTAAGCACATGGGTTTTGTAGCCAGACCAACTTGACTTTGTTTTGGGCTCTGCCACTTGCCAGATGGATATCCTTGTACCAATCGTAGCACATTATTAAACCCCAGTTTCCTCATCTGCTAAGTAGGAATAATAATTGCATCTCCTTCAGAGGATCTTGGTGAACACTACACAAGTTAATGCTAAGGAAATTAGCATGTTTACAAAGGGTTGCATAGCAAAGAACTGTAGGTGTCCTCTGGGAATTGAGAGCAGCCCCAGGCGACAACCAGGAAGACAATGGGAACCTCAGTCCTACCGCTACAAGGAACTGAATTCTGCCAATACTGCTGCAGGCTTGGAAGGGGACCCTGAGCTCTGGGAAGGAGCCCGCTTGACACCTTGATTGAAGCATCGTGGGGCCCTGAGAAGACCCAGCTAAGCCATGCCTGGACTACTGACTCGTGGAAACAGCGAGATATTGATTGCGTGTGGTTTTAAGACACTAAGCTTGAGGAAATTTGTGATGTGGCAATAGATAACTAAGATATTCAGTAACTTGCCCAAGGCTACAGAGCTCCTCAAGGATAGAGCTGGGATTCAGAGCAGGAGAGAACCACAACATGGTATTGAAAGATAACCAGCCAGAGGGATTAAAACGCGAAAGCTTTCCTGATTAGCCTTCAATTGACTGGAAAATCCAGTTAATCAGAATTTCTAATTCTTGGGCCTTATGATTTGTCAGGGATTTTCTGGATTTGAAATCAAGTTTTCCATGGCAATTGGGGCAAATACTCATGGATGCCCTGATGACGCTGGATAAATGTAGCCACTGTAGAGTCGGGAGAAGAAAGTTCTGTTTCTTTTTACGTAAAGGTCTGATTTAGAGCAACCAAGTGTTAGAAGATAGTAAGGAATGTGAAGGAAGCATAGGGTGATGTGACAGGGGGCAACTGTGGGATCTACGTGGAGAAAACAAGTAGGAGAGGACAGCAGAGCTGACACATGAATGGAGAGAGGGAGGCAGCAAGGCCAGGACTGGAGGAAGCAGAGCATTCAAGGCACAGGGAAGAGCAGGTGTAAAGGCCCTGTGGTGGGAGCAAACGTGGGCCAGACAGGGAAGCGGAAGGATGCTGTTAGGAGGCTGACACACAGTGTGTGTGGTGAATCAGAGGAGCCTGGTGTGTCAGGAGGGCCAGAGATGAGGTCGGCAGGGGTCAGTTAGGGTAAGAAAAGGAACTTGGACTTCATCCTGCTGGCCTCAGGGAGCCATAAAAAGGAGCAGCAGGGGGCTTCCCTGGTGGCGCAGTGGTTGAGAGTCCGCCTGCCGGTGCAGGGGACACGGGTTCCTGCCCCAGTCCGGGAAGATCCCACGTGCTGCGGAGCGGCTGGGCCTGTGAGCCACGGCCGCTGAGCCTGCGTGTCCGGAGCCTGTGCTCCGCAACGGGAGAGGCCGCGACAGTGAGAGCCCCGCGTACCGCAAAAAAAAAAAAAAAGGAGCAGCAGGATCCGAGTTATGTTGTTCAGTGATCCCTCTGATTGCTGTGGGCAGGACAGAGAAGGCGGCTGGAAGGATGGTACTGAGAACAGGTAGGAGACCCTGCAGCAGTCCTAGCACAGGACGTTCTGAGGGATTTGTCTCATCCCACTGCGATCCTTGGCAGATCCTTTAACTCACCAAGCCCTTTCCTGGCTCAGGGTTCCTCACATGGAGGTCCCTCACCTACAATCCTCCTTCAGCACCTTTCCCTCGCTACCTCTCCAACTCTTTTCTTACATCTTCTCTCATGTCTTTTCATCTGGAATTCTTCTCTGACCCCAAGTCCAGGGGGGTGCTCATGGCATCGAGCTCTCACTGAGCTTGCAAAGTGCAGCTTACCCATCGCTTCTCCTTCGGGAGCCTATGAAAGCAAGAATTGCATCATTGCTGCCCTACACAGAAAGCATGCAGAAGACTCTCAGCAAATCTTTCTGTTTGAGATTTATGCTGCTGACCCTAAATGATTTTTAAACAATTAAGTAGGGTCGGTCTTTCAAACAAATGTGTTTTTAGAGCAATAACTACGATTGGCCGCGTGCCTCACATGTACCAGGAACGGCGTTAAGCTCATGAAATCCACTCACTCATTTAATCATCTTGAGAGCCATGCCAACTAGAAATGTTCACCCCCATCTTTCAAATGGGAAACTGTGGATGAAAATGGCTCCATAACTTGCCCAAGAAAACCTTCTGACTACGTGATGGAGATCACAATTTAAGTCCATGTCCATTTGGGTGCAAAGCTCGTGCTCTTCTGACCAATGACTCCTAAAGATCGGCACAGTCACTCCTTCCACAAGGATGTAGCAAAGCACCAGCTTTGGAGGTGGTGGAGGATATGATGTGTCATTAGCCAGAGTTCCTGCCTTCTAGGGGATGAGCACCTGGAAGAAGAAAAGAGAGATGGAGAGAAGTGTTGATGTAGTGCTTATACCTCAGGGATCCATGTGACCCAGTCTCAAGAGCTGTTGAGATCAACAGAAGAGTCTCATGATCCCAAGAATAATTTCAAAATAACTTACATTCATTTATCGTAATTCCCCAACACTAGGAGACGACTTATGCTCCACAGAAGTATTTCTTAAACCTCTTCTTCTATCCCAGTCACACCCCAAACCACCTCCTCCTCTCTTAACTGATGCATCTGCTTCCCTTCTCTTACCTTTTGCATTAAGATTCCATATCACTGAAGCTCCAAACAGCTGACAAAACCCAAAGCAGCCCCTTTGACTGTTTGGTGGAAGCCATGGAGTTTCCCCTGGAGAAGTACTCAAACGCATGTGTGTGCACGCAGACACACACACACACACACACACACACACACACACACACACACACAC